>NW_026712713.1:1200000-1800000 GCF_030625045.1 Achroia grisella
ACGGAAATGCGTAATTTTATTTTTTGTAAGTAATTACTTACAAAAAATAAAATTATATATATATAATAGGACCAATAGTCGTGGAGATTTTTGAGGGAGAGATTTGTTCAGCAGTGGACGTCTTCCGGGCTGAAATAGAAATAGAAATAATCTTTATTTAAATAAACTCAATACAAGCACTTTTGAATAGTCATATGATAATATATGATATATAATGATGATGATGATGATGATGAACGAATACAATTATTTGTAATAATTATGTGTGCGTCCTGGAGAGGAGACTCCGTGAAGCATAAAGGTATAGGCAGACCACCAGCCAGATGGTCCGATGACATAACAAACGCCGCTAGAAGACTATGGCACCGACAATTCACGAACCGTGCAGTGTGGAGACGGACCGGAGAGGCATATGCCAAACGATGACTTACCAAATGCTAATGAAGAAAAACATAATATTGGATATAGATTATACCATCAAATTATATTATTAATTTTAAAATATGTAATTGGTTTAAAATTTCCTACCACGATGAATTGAAATATACTCAACAAAATTAAGTATTATGTTCACCACAACATCGGTAGCTAACAGTATATCTAACTACTCCATCTAGAATAACAGTATTGAGTACATATGTTATGCATAATATACATAGTACTATTAACTTACGCTATGGCGGCCTCTAGTGTTGCGGTTTAGTCTTACTTCCGATTGTCACAGATACGATTCTCGCACAACACTAACCACTATATCTATGAGTATGATTGTTTGTATTGGCTTAAGAGTTTCCCATGTATATAATGTATGTATTCATAATAAAAAATATTTAAAAAAATCTATTAGTTATTTAGCACCGAGAATAGTATAAGCTCTGCTTACTTTGCACCGGTGTATATTGCTAAGAACTGCATTAAAATCCGTTTTGTAGTTTAAAAGATCTATGCGAACAGATAGCAGAAGCTACTTTATTTTATACTATGTAAAGATAGTGTATACTCTTATAAATTATCATTAAAAAACAATTAATACTTATTCCACAAAAATAGAAATTCTTAAGAAACTGTAGGTAACATAGAAACCTTAAAAAATGTATTTTTAAGTACGTACCTACACCGAAAATTTCCGCTACTAGCTGCCGTTAATAGGACGGTTACAATGGGATGCGAGTGAAGGTCAAGTTACTGGCTCAAGTGGCATCCCTCGACGCTTTAATGACCGCGTAGCATTGAACTTGAAACGAGTACTCGCTCTAGCTACTTTGGTTGGTGCGTGTGATTTGTATGGATACGACATATGCAAAGGTAAATTTCGTCTTACCTGATGCTCAACAGAAACTATATTAAATAAAATCCAAACTAATAATACAAATGCGAAAGTGCATCTATGTGGTCAGTTTGTCACCTTTTCAGAAATAAACATTTCCTAAAATTTCCCGTGAATATATATCTCTATCTAGGACGGATATTAGCTATTTTTTAAACACCTAGTCACTAGTAGTTTTTAAACACCTTGAATAAAATATTGCATGTAGAATTATACCCTCCAGTGAACTTTTCTCAACAATTCTGATAAATGAACATTCATTTTTCAACTTATTTAATGTACAATACAATCAGTCTACAATATTCAAACCAAACCGGTTACACATTTAGAAAATTTACAGATACATACATATATATATTTGCATATAAATATTCATAAATGTTTCTAGTACTCAAACTGTTATATTCATAGTGAATCGATGTTGTGTTATATATTTTATTGGTAATTTATCATATAATAAAACAAAACCCATTACCACATTTCTCTGTATCGTACGTAGTATGAAGCCGGGGAAGATTGCTGCTTATAAATTAATTTCATTTAAAGATTCTCGCGCCTAAAGCCTGAACTAAATCCGTTATACATATTCTCGTAAGATTTGTGACAAGTTATCAATCCAATTTTATAGCCCATTTACGTTATACATGCATATAGAAACTTTCTAACAATTTTAAGTTTGGAGCCACCTGGTTCTGATGAATGTTTACATTTAATTATTATTATTTGTTTTTTTTTTGCTACGAAATATAAACAAATATGTACAAATATAATAGTTATATAAAAGATATTTCGATGATATATCTCCAACCATTATCACAACACATATATCATCACAAAATATGAATTCACTAACACTACTTTTCCGTTTTCCGTTTGCAACAAAGAGAAATGTTTTGCTACTATTACTATCTTTATGTCCGAATTATTCACGCCAAGTTCGCACAATGTCCGCTTCTTGTTTTTGCATACTGGAATATAAATGCAGTAAGATAAATGTCATGTCCAGTGTATTCTAGCGTATGTCACAGTCTATTACGAAACGCGTCCGCAAGCGGAGCGCGACGCTCCCTTCCATTAATTGTACGCGCATTCGTATGGAACGCCTTCCTGTGTCCTCTCCCATTTAAATACACTATGACGCCCTTACTAATGTAATAGTAGAGGACATTTAGTGAGGGAAAAGTGCGTACGAATGGCGCACATTTTCCCTTTATCGTGGGATTTTTCTACATAGATGTTATTACCTATCCAGTCGTACTAGAGTATATTTATGATATTATATGTTCGATTATAGGTCTTTATAAAAAGAAATACTTATGTAAGTAATTATGTACGTATCATGATATCATTGAACGTGAACCTTTTTAGTCTCATATTTTACTTCGTTTTATGCAGTATTTTTCACTATGTTAGTAATAAATTAAAAATCCTGCGTAAAATAAGTACTCATTTTTTAGAATAATAGGTATATCTAACAAAGCAAACTACTTGAAAGAAAGGTACTAACCTTTCTTCTTGTATTGACAATTAATTATAGTGTGTCCAAAAATAATTTTAACTTTGTTTGCAATTTCAGTCAGCCAAGTAGTTTGCTTTGTATATTGTTGTATATTGCTTTGTATATTTGTAAATTATCTTATCCTATAAAAAAGAACATGACATCTCAGCCCTCTGGAATAGAAACTCCTGTATTCAGGGTGTCACATGATAACGTGATGTCCGTAGTAACGGTCCTTGTATACTGACAACTATTACTACTCACCATCAGGTTCTATGCCATTTCAATTAAATTAAAAATAATATGGTTTGGTGTGTCCGAAATTCGAAGTCACAACCTCCCATTTATTAAAATTTGTATAAACGACTCACGGTGTTCTACGTTTAAAAGGAAATAAAAATCCTTTATTTGTCCGACCTTCTAATAAATAATAATAATATGACTAACGATGAATATTTGTATTCTTACTATAAGTTGTGCTCCAGAAGTACGCTAACTTAATATGTTATTTTCGTTCAATTTTAAACTCTATTCTAAACGTCGTAAAATCAGGGATAAGGTAGTCGGTGCAACAAGCACATAACCTGATGCATTTATCGATATGCGGTCAACCGTATTTCCTACGGTGCGTTGAATTTTTTTAGCGTTGACGAACTTCGAAAACATCGGCCGCTTGATTTTTAGGTTTATTTGCGCAAAGGGAACGAGCTACTGATTCATGTGAAATATTCAACCATTTGCTAACGAATCGTGATACAAAGGCTTAAAATTTTTTAAATCCTTTCGTTGAATATTTTTGCTATATCACCCGACTATAAAATAACTTCATTTGATCACTAAAAATTTTATTGAAATAATATTTTATAGAGGTAAAAATGTTGCTTTGAAAATATCCCCATGTGAATATATTTTGTATTATACTGAACAATGATTATGAGCAGAATTTGATCATTTTTAAATCTATTTGTCCTATTTATATAACTAGTACTGTGGAAGTCACATTCGGTTTAATTTAATATCACGTCTGTGAATTCCTATATGGGTTGTCATTCTCGAAGACTAGGGAATTATCCTTCCCTAAAATAATTAATTATGAATCAGTCATAGAACTAATAAAAATCAGTATCGCCATTATTTTTGTTATTATTTGTTTTTCACACGTTAGGTAATATATTAAACTACGCAATTTCCTGTCGACCACCAAGAGTCATAGGGCCAGTGCGTTCTTATATTTTTATGCGGGTAGCCAGATAATGGGGGCTTTGTTTAGTTCGAGACTAAGTGAATGGGGGAACGTTAATAGCTTCTAGTTACAAACCGATCAACTAGTGACGCTACCGCTCGTATATCGATAAATTGATTCTCGATGAATGCGCACCGCATTTATCCGTTTAATTAAAACGAGCTCCCAAGTTAATAGTTTACATTACAAAATTTAATATTATGCCTCCATCGGCTGTTAATTAATGTATATTGTTCTGTGGGTGATATTTCGGATAATTTTAGGATGCAAGCTATTGATAAATTTCTACATATAATTATTTGAATTATTTTCTATTGGCTGTATATGCAATTCTGTGGTAGATTGTGTCATTAAAATATGTATAATTAAATAGTATTAATGAATTGTTTATTATTTGAACTTATTTTTTTTTAATAGAATGGTTAGTACTAGATATAAAAACGTTACAATGTACAAAAATATATTCGTAATATTTCGACACGATATTTTATTCATTTTATATCTTAGGATAATTATTTGATTTCTTATTTACACATTGACGGTACAGTTTGAAAAAAGAAACAGGATAATTATTTCATGTTATTCTTATTAGAAAAATAAGTTTGAACTAGACTTTGCGTATTTTTCAGAACAGCGCATAGGAAAATATTACGAGAGACTTCTTTAATAGTAAAACTTTTATCGACCTGGAAAACCGTAGTTGTTTGTAAGAAACTTTTTATTTGATTAATGGAATATACTTTTTAAATCGTGCTGTGAAACTGAAATGGTTGTTTGTCGAATTCTTTCTATTTTTGTTAAATGTAACTGAAATGACAAACAAGCTGACGATCCACCTGATTAAATAGAATGTACATGAACATCATTACGGATATCACATCATCATGGTATTCCCATTAACCTATTATCCGTAAGATGCAATTGTAATTGTAAATAATTAGGTAACTAAATAATAAAAAAATATAGATAGATTGTGATCATATACAGGTACCGATACGTCCCGTAACCAAATAAAACATATAGTTTAATATATAGAAATATACTAGTATAATTTAACCGTAATTTATATTATTGTCCTGATGTCGTAAGTAATGCATTTTGAGTCAGATAGTATTTTACAGTATAATTTTATAGAATGAAGGTACAAGTAAAACTTACTTGTAAATAAATATTTTAATGTTCAACAAATTACACTAGTTAATATTAAATATTGAATACCTATTCTTAGTTTGTAATTTTCTTATCAGAAATAAATCTTATGAAAAAAAACCGTATATAATTTATAAATGTGGTATATATGTTATATAATTTTAATGGGTTTGTTTATCTTTGTTTCAGGTATATAAGAATCCATAGCATCGAGCACTGCACTAGACAATGTTATGTGGTATATACAAAATAATATAGTCTTTAACTTTTTTTTTATCCGCAATACAATTTTACACAACATAGCTGAATCATCTGCATATACAAAAATGAAATATACGTAAGTAAATATTAGAAAAAAAATAATCGAATGATTTTTATATGGATTTAACTTAAATTTGCAATAATAAATATTAACCGTCCGCAAAAACATGGGTGTGAAGAATCGAACCCGCGACCATCGAAAGTAAGGAAGTCAATATAATATCGATAAGATATTGCACACCACTAAGAGTATCACTTAGCAGTGAAGTAAACAAAGTTTCGTGTAATCGACAGATGCTATGTTAGTAAACATAAATAATTTATATTATTATCGTAAACAATAGCTTGGCTTCCTCAATTTAGTAATTTCAAGGAAAATATGTCAGTTCATTGGTGTACCAACTATGATTAATATATAAAGCGTTTTTCTACGCAATCTACATTGATTTTTTATGGGTGACTAGCAATAACCTACGACATCGTCTGCATTCTCGTAATACATCTTCGTATCTTTAATGAATATCCATTGAGCCTTTTAAAAGGTAACAAGTAGATAGACAGACATTAGCACTTATAATTTTATTAAGGTTGTGGACATTGTGCTCACATGTTGCATTTAAAACTAGCGCCATCTGCTCCTCAATACACCAAACTACTCTGTTCCGTTTATAATAGAAATATAAGTAATCTCTATTCAAATAAACTTTAATATAAGCGCTTTTGAACAGTCACTTTTTTTTTTATTCTACCACTCATTCGGAACGCATACTCATCACAAGAAGAATGAGCAAGAAACTTGTGTGTTGCTCTATTAAATTAATGTTGTTTTAAGTAGATTTACATTAACAAGGATTAGGCATGCGACAATAAATTAAATAAATAGAAACCGCTACGCAAATAATCCTTTTTTAATCAGATATCATTGTCAGCGCTGTGAATTAATACAATAACTGATCTGTGCTCTTCAGTTGCTGCAACACATGTTCTTTTCTCTCTAATACATTATAGTAGTAATTACTTCTTTCTGCTATAAAATGCAATATTACGTCAACCGTCGCTACTCACAACCTCTGTGGGATAATAGGTTAACAATAAAGCAAAATCAGTTGGCTCTCAATCACGACAGTTTCCAAGGAGGATCTCGTGGATTCCTATAATCACAAGCAACGGTACCAGCAATCCCTTTTACTAATAAACCCATCCCCCTGTCATTGATTTCAGCTATCGGAAAAGTTATCCAATATATCTAATAAGAAAAAGATAAACATAGCGTTCTAAAACACAAATAGAAATAAAATAATACTAAGAGTTTCTTTTTAATGTATCGCTACTTACATTGTGACTAAAATTAACTAATTACGTAGTCATACGTTCGTAGAAATTCACGCACTACGTCCTATATGACTTTATTCAATGACAAATCGGGCGTTTTTGACGTCATAAATAGCTAATCGAATAACTTTCAACTTTTTTGTTCATACGATAATAATCTTAATGCGGATGTGAATAGGGTTAAAATTAAATTAATTGTATATCCCGGTCAAATATAGAATACTGTCACTTTATTTAATTAATTTAGTTATCTCTAAACAAAAACTAAACTAATAATAATAGAACTATTTATAAAGAAACAAAGTTTATTGTTTCTGATGTCCCTTAACAAAAAAATATGCGTGTATGTATATATTATTCAGATGAGTACGTAATTTATCCATATATATGACAAACTCAACCTATATACATGCATTTATTCTATTGACAAATAGTATGTGAATTGGATTCATATGATATATTTGTTAATTATATTATTTCGAATATTTAAAATTGAAAATTCAGGATGATACTTTTATATATCCAAATTCATATTTCAGTCATTCTTAAAACGGGCAAAACTACAATATTTAGTTAGTCGCTATGTATGATATTCGGATGCATAGTTGTTTAACTTCACACATTACCTCGGTTCAAATGCAACTTTATTTATCGCCTCCCATCCATCCAACGCGGTCGCCTCACAAATTATAAGAATAATTGTCTCATAAATCATTCTAGAAGTTTCTCCGCGACCAATTGTGATCCTTTTTCATTTACATCAAAAAAGAAAAAAATCGTCTCCGAGTAAAAAGCCCCATCTATCCACCATGAGACGTCAGACAAATAGACCCGCATACCGTTCCTGCATTAACATAATTATTAGAGGTATATCGACCATTTCTATATAGATTAGCTTTCAACATTCCATGAATAAGTTATTACTGGCTCCTGAAGTTGTTTAAAAATCGAACATGTATTTAAATTACGTACAGTATTCTCTATTCTCTTCTCATTTTTCTTGCGACATATTTTACGGGAGTGACAGAGAAAACTGAGAGATGTAGACTTATTTAGTTCTTACTTCAGTAACATCTAATTATATCAATAGCTCTCCCTATTGGAGTATGTATTAATATTAATTAGTCTACCATTACACGGTGGCAAAGTGGCTTCATATATAATTCTAAGCTCTTGTTTATACTTACCCTAAAAATAATGAAATAATAACCACATATATCATTCACATTTTAACTTATAATTAGTACTCTTATCGTTATTTAATATTATAAATGCGCAAGTAACTCTGTCTGTCTCGCTTTCACGCCGAAACCACTGAACCGATTTAAATGAAATTTGGTACACAGATAGTCTAGACCCAGACAAGGGGGGACATAGGCGTACTTTTTAGACATACTTTTTAATGCGAAACAAAGGTTACAATGTGTTGAAAGGTTATCGTTAGGAAGTATCGTCATTTTACGCGGACGAAATCGCGGGCGCAGCTAGTAACTTAGAAATGTTAATTGTTAATTTTAATTGACCCTTGCAATACTTTTTTTTTAAAAACACCCGTTAGATACAATGTTGTTTGTGTTCACTTTTTATATTTTGTTTGTTAAATAAAATTTCATTAAATTTGAGTAATTGAGCCTGGAAGAAGCTAGTATAAAAAGTAGGATTCTTAATAAATTAAAGAGCACTCTTAATAAATAAAACAAAACATTGGAAATTGTCGTTACGGTGTTTTTCAAAAAAATTGCTGTAGGTTATGATTATACGTGTGATATATATACTCGTGTATAGAAAGAAAAAAGATCCTGAAATACAAATTTACTTAATATTTTATTAAGTAAATTTGATTTTAAATTTATTTCCCATTAATTATATTAATATAGACATACTTACTTAATATGTCCCCCCGTCTTTTGTATCAAATAGCGAGGTTAGGATTTCCTTTGAGGACAACAACTTTTAAAAAAGTTTTTAAAGCAAAGAGGTGGCAATCAAACATATGTATGGTCCATGTAAACAGTAGCCTATACACTCTTGAAACACGAGCGGGGTCACTTGTGAGTTGCAGATATTTTTAAGAGTCTTGTATAATAATAATAACTCAACAGAATTCACACAGCATTATCTAGTCCAACTGGTATAAAAGCTTTTTTTATTAATTTCATACAATATATGCATAGAAAACCCTCAGACTGTTACAAACAAATTTAGTCATTAACACAAATGTTTACATCCTGTGAGGAGTCGGAACTGTCGACCAATGGAAGCAAAACGGTGTGCTAAACCGCTAGACCACCGAGGCGTAATATAAACTTCTTGAAAATAATATAATTTAGTACTATATATATGTATAATGTAGCCATATTGGAAACCTATGTACTTCACACTACATCAATCAAAATCAGTAAGCGGTAGACATCATAGTCGTTCCCGTAGCAACAGTGATGCACGCTATAAGGTAGGTATAAAATGTAGCTATACGCCATACCTACGCTTTAGGGTTGCCAGTCTTAAAACACTTAGTTTTGTCATAATCATCAACATAGATATAGGCCTTTCTCAATGCCTTCCAACATGTGCGATCTTACGCCTTTCGCATCCATCCAGTCTTCTTGTAGTCGGTCCATCTTGCAGGATACTCGACCCGTACGCGGCCTCCACTTCATAAAAGCTTTAACTTTGTCCGAACAAATGAAAATTTCGTGCATTGACTTAATTTGGCCCCTACCTCGTATATTTTTTATCGTTTTTCGTATGTCAAAATCGAAATCACAAACATACGACACAAAGTCGTACAAAATCGAGATTTTTTATCATTCGTAAGAACCAATGGTCAAAAACGTCGAAATTCGATGAATATACGAAATACGAGAATCCTTGTACAGTTGGCATCCCTGCTACGAGTTATAGCAGACTGCACGCATATACGTAAACGCATATAGAATAGTGTGCCAGACGGCGAGACGGCAGACTGGGGGGTCGGTCGCTAATGAAATCAACGTACTCTGCTGTGGTTATGGTACCTACGTAGCTATGGTAGTTTGACAATGAACGCTGTAATGTTGCTATAGTTTAGATTTTATTATTTTGATTTTTATAACATAGGATGTCGCCAGGACTTGCGCTCAAAGGTATAGCATTTTTAGAAACAATGATAGAAAGATGAATGGTGTTTGGTGGTACACTATTGAAATGTAACAATATATTGTATTCAATCTTATTAATATTATCTTACATAGTATAAAACAAAGTCGCTGTCCCTGTCTGTCCGCCCCTATGTATGCTTAAATCTTCAAAACTACACAACGGATTTTGAAGCGGTTTTTTTAATAGATAGAGTGATTCAAGAGGAAATTTTATATGTATAATACATGTACATCCTGGCGAAGCCGGGGCGAGTAGCTAGTAATTATTATAACGCGAAAGTTTCTGAGTACGGATGGATAGATAATTAGATGAATGTTTGTTACTCTTTTACAAAAAAACTACTGAACGGAGTTTGATGAAACATAACAGTAATATAGCTTATACATCATAATAACTATAGGCTTTGTCTGTTTTATTTTTTCAGATATAATCTATTTTCAAGTTTAATTTCATTAAGGTTTGTTAGTTGTCTGTCAGTCGTTAAGTTGTCTGATGAACAAATACGCATTTGAATTTATAAGACTAGTTGTTACCCACAAGTACCACGCCTACATGAAATTTAGATAATAGTGTATGAAAGTTTTTAGTCATAAAAGGTTGCCTCTGTCCATCCTTGTAATATAATAAGTGATTATGTCATATATTATATTTTTAATTAAGATTTGTTCAACTGTGCAGTCTTGAAAAGGTGACCAGATATATAGATGTAGAAAGACACTTTCGGTATCGGCTTTACTTTAGTATCGATATAATAATCCAATCCCAAACAGTATCCAAAACATTAATTACTTACGCAATAACCAGAACAAAACATCCCTACCAAATGTAATATAGAAACTGAACATCCAATATCAAATATACAGCAAAAACCGAGGGAAATCCAACTATATCTATAACTACCTAAAATATATATCTACATAACTTGGTAACAAAGCCATAGATCACGTAGATGTGGGCAGAGCAGACACTGTCTGGTCAAGATTTAGTATCTACTTCAGACCTTTAACACTACCCACATAGCAGAAACGTAGATAGGTAGGTAAATGCTTTCCGAAACTGACTAGGTAACTACGACATCCACTGTACTAATAAACGTATACCACGCTTAGTATACGAGCTGTTACAATAAAGAGCATTTTGTAAATTTCAAATTGTAAACAATATTAAATTTGTCAATAACAAATAAAAGTTGTAAAAGAAAGAACGATCATTAATTACAAGGAAATGAAATACTTTATCCACATTATTAAGTCGAGGTTTTTTCGAGAGAGTCACTAAATTAAGAAAATGTATATATATTTTGTATATATTGGCAGAAGCAATTTATATATTTGAAAAGTACAGTCCGAGAAATATTTCTAGTAAAAATAGAAGAAAAGAAGTAGAAAATAGTAGTTGTTTCTATCAATATAATGCCCAAAGTAATGATACAATAGAAACAATGCAGATCGCACATATCTCCAATACTGTTTTTTTACATCGTAAGAACCTACGAAATACGTATAAAAATAAGAAACGTATAAAAATAAGAACCTGTAAATAACAGTTTAGAATTAAATGGGTTATAGTCGATGCAATCATACACTTCCATAATCTTCAGAAGTTAAAATAATAAAAATGTTACAGGACAATACACACAGCGTCATCTAGTCCCAAGCAGAGATTATGCTATGGGTACTATACAACTGATACAAATACGTGCATACATAATATATATAGAAATACCCAGACCTATACAAACAATTCTACTCATGAATAAAAATGTTTGTGCCATGCGAGGAATCGAACCTGCTTCCATCGGAAGTAAGGTGGTGTTGTAAACCGCTAGACCACTGAGACCGTCAATGCATGAGCATATGAACATCACATTCATCCCCAAATCAAGATTTTTTTCACGCCAATGGGAGAAAAGGAAATAAATAATAATATATGTAGACAACTACTCTTATACCGCAGGTACCCATAAAACATACATTAGTATGGAATAATAATAACATGTAAATGTGTGGGTGATTTGTTCCTACAACCTGCTTGTGTGAGGGGAGTTTTGAAATGTAAATTATCATTCATCTTAACTCACACGTCGGTAAGGGACCGTGACACAGGTATTTTTTATACACAGGATGCTTGATCGTCGATTTTTGTGGTGAGAAAATTATATTTGTGGGTACCTACCAATATAAATGTGATGCTAACGACCCAATCGAAGATATGATATTTTATCGTTTTATGTGAGAAATTTCTAGGATTTTATTAAGTCTACGATATATACTTATCCAATATAGGTTTAAGTAAAGAATCAAAATCAGTTAATCTGGTAACTACTTAGAGTTTGTATAGAACGACAATTAAAATATTTTTGTAAATAAATACACTACTACTACTGTTTTTTTTATAAAATATACCTATATATATATATATATATATACACTACACAAATTAATTCTGGATTTTTTTTTTATATACTTATCTTTTTGTGACTGAAATCGAATAAAAAACTATACGAAAGTTTTATTTAAAAATAATGATACGAATATATCATAGCAACACCATATCATGTTAACTGACATTTGCACAAAATTGAGTAACATTGATAAAAAATACTGCGACATATATTTGGCCGTAACATTCTGATTACACTGTATATTACACCAAATTCACACAAAAGACTGTGAGTAATGATTTACGGTAGAACAAAAATTAAAACGCATTTTTTGTAGGCACAATAGCGAAGTATCTCCAATCTAATTTAGCTGATATTTTTGTGCCGTTTCATCCAGTTTGTGGAGCCTATAAAATAAATGTAGATCTATGTTACATATAATAATAATATCTCAGGACATTCACACAGCGCCATTTAGACCCAAGCTAAGCAGAGCCTGTGTTTTAGGTACTAGACAACAGAGGTAAATACATGTTTAGGTACATTTTTTTTTGTGAACAAACAATCATACTCATGAATGCAAATGTTTGTACCCTGCGAGGCATCGAACCCATTACCATCGCATAATAAAGTGGTATGCTATACCACTAGACCACCGAGGATGTCAAGTCTATCCTTTCATATATCCTTAAAATATTTTTTCTTCTAAATAGTGTCAATTTAAAAATACATCTATTAATTGATAATAAAATACTATACAAGTAGAGATATATATATATAATCATAGCTAACGAAAGCTATATAGTGTTTAATTATTCGTATAGATAGAAACTCAGACCTATCCTAGAAATTATATCTTTAAAATCATTGAAGTAAATGCTTACTGTCGATATATTAAGATATTTCAATCAGCTTTTTTCAATAACTTCCCATATCACATACATATTATATCTATATAAGCAATATTTATCAGTTTATCTCTTGATAAGCTTCTAATAAAGTTATGTTTACTTCATAAAACCTTGTTGTATATAGTAACTAGCGTCTAGTGTATACGCTGGATATATATTATTATTATAGTTTGTGTATACTCTAAGCGTATACGTCATAACTTATGAATAATGTTTTATCTGTGCGAACATTCCGAGTCTCTTATCTCGAGAATTAAATATACTGAACCAGTTAATCTAATAAATTGCATTGTGGGGAAACGTTTTAATGTATTAAAGCCCAAGCATTATGGTTGTCAAATTTATTATTAATAAATTAATATAGTCTTAAATTCACACAAATGTATTATTAAGTTGAGATATAATTAATAATTAAACATAACTATTTAATATGAGACATTAAATTATGCCAGTCGTCGTAATTAAATTATAGGTACAAATAGACGTGACAGAACACAGACGACTTTGTACAAAGTGTAAGAAGAGAATGAGTATTTCGGACAACCAACTAAGCATACACCTTTAGTACCATAGAATACATTTTTTTAATAATAATAATAATTTGATTTTCATCCTATATTTTACCTAAACTAAGTAGAAAACTGTATTTTAGGTACCAGTTCCCTCCTCTTACAATTTACAATTATTTGAATTACAATTGACCGAAAACATAACAAAAAGAGAATTAATAAAAAAAAAATTTACTTAACAGGCCATCGGTTACTTGCAGTGTGTGTCTATCTTTTTCGAAGCATAATTTAAAGTACTACCTTGCCTGTAGGCTGTAATAGTAAATTGTAATAAATACATACATTAATTTCATAGAACTGCACTACCAATATTTTGTAGTTATTGTTGGCAAATATGTAAGAGCTTAAAGCTGTAGCAATATTTCACGTCAGCGCAAAGTTCAGTTAAATATGTCGTATTAAATTTTATGAAACATATCAGTTACAAAAGCTGTTACCTAGTAAATAAATGTTACCTATTATATAGTTAGTTGACTTGTTTCAGTCATATTCCTGTAATAAATTATATATTTACATAACCTAGAGGCTTTATAATATTGTCGTTTAATTCAACCTACGATACTATAAATGTAAATTGATATAAAGGAATCGAGGTATGGAATCGACGATCGAAAGGCCATCGTTGCGTCCTTTCTATCGTCGATTCGATTTCGTATGAATATTATTTTTAGACTCTGGGTCAGGGTAGTAAATCTAAGTAAAAAGTTTATTATAACTGACGTTAGATTTCACATATCATAAGAGTATGTAATAGACCTTCATGAATATATTTTTTTTTATTTTATTCTAATGTGACTTTATCGGTTGTTGCGACTACATACTGTTGTTTTATTTCACAAATTAATCTATGCCACATTAAGGATTCGTTATAATGTAAATAAGGTCGTTTAAGGACAAAATTAATCACTGTTGTTAACACAACACTACAATATATGGATACTTAAGTAGTTTTTAGTTATAGATTTAATTTTTTTTAAAGTACGTGTCAAGTTTTTTTTTTCGATTCCGGACATAAAAAATATAGATATAATTAACTGTAACAACAGGGTTTGATTATGTAAAGTCGTTGCTGCCAAAAGTTGGATAATGGATTTTGAAAAAGATTAAACTTTTGAGTTTATGGGATGTATGTAGATTATTACGGAGTCAGTCACGAAAAGTACATATCCACTTGTAACTGCAGATGTAAAATGTTTCGCATATATACATATAATCGTACATATAATTTTTTTAAAAGAAAATTGTCAGAAAAATTCCATGAAACAATTTGCAGTTCGTAAATAATGTATGCAATAATTCATAATTGAACGCCTACAACAATTTAATATAAGCAGTCGCTTTGCAAATATTTGACAACACCATTCATGTCAAACAAATAAGTAGGCGGGTAGACAATTTACTAAAGAAATTATCCAAGTAAAAAAATTACCTGTATGTGCTAAATTAAACAAGGTGTGAAAATGGAATAAAAGCAAACAACCAACTCCAACTGCGGGTATGTACTAATACGTTAATTTGAAAAGAAAATATTAGAACGTAACAGATGTGGCGTACTGTGTCGTGAATATTTTTATATCGATGTCCGTGGCAATGACCGCCGCCGTAGAGACGGTTCACGGTCGTTTAAAAAGACGTTTAGCTTAAAAACGGCTAATCCTTGTACGCGACGTTTGAATTTCGAACAAAACCTACACCGGCAGTATTTTGTCTCGACTGACGGATGCATTGTAAATTTTATACACCCTATATTTGAAAATAAATATACAGACGAGCGACGGGGCGAACAGGGTAGGGCGACACCCCCACAGTGACACGTACGACGCACACAAGCGCGCCACAGGGCAGATGAGAGGGCGCTACTCTTGCTTCAGTCTCGCGCCGACCACCACAGCGAATGGTCGTTCCGTTCAGTGTGATACGACCGCCAATATAAACTAGTTTTGTTCCGGACCGACCGACGATCGCCCCCACTGTGCGGCTCTGTCAAATTATACGTGCGTTGTGGACATAAAAACTGTGTATAAACTTGTGTTTTTTTTTCAAACGTGAACGGTTCGTATCCCCTTTTGAAGGCGGTTATTTTTTTTCCACGGTACCAATCCACACATGTTCATTGTTTACATCTGTAGTTATATTAATGGTGTAGACATGTGTTTCTTTTATTATTTCTCCCCTAGCTATGTGGGGTTTAAAATATACGGGTAGGTTTATGCGTTTATAAATCATACGGCAGTACCACTTTAATAAGTCGTTTCTATTTCCAGATAAACTGTTGGGATTGATTGGAAGACGTTGACTTGTGTGGAAACAAAGGTTTACATTGTCTAAAGGTGAACGATCGTGCTTCATTCAACGTGATTCTACAGGTATGTTTGAACAATATCAGTTTAAACTTTACGGCGCGCGTTCGTTGTATCAGGTGTAAAAATCACCTACGAATTAGAATTTTGAATTGATTTTTAAAATTTTACTTATCTACCCTCTGGTCACTCAGTGGCCAGTATTATATTTCATAATACTTAAAAATCACAATATTGCACGATTGATTATGTATTTACAGCAAAAGTGGCATATGTCGCGTATTCATCCGTTTTTGGGTCAACGACCTCAATAAACCGCGTAAGCCGGTACGTTGCTAATTTTTTTTGTACAACTAAAGTCTACGAATTGCGTAACACATAATAATGTGTATGTAATTAGCGATGAATGCCTATTGCATATCGACTTCGAGATATCGAATCCAGCCTCTGTTGGGTCTTGTCTTACATAATTTTGTAACCTTTTGTTTGGCATTTGATTAAGCCATTCGAATTATTGTCGGTGTCGGTCACTTGTTGCTTCTAGCGTTTGTGTCTGTTTACAAAGTAATATAACTAGCTACATAAGGGGGTATAGGAAATTGTTTGTAATAATCCCCATTACCATAGTGACCTTACAGCTAGTAGTGTATTGTCAGGTTGACTTCCACGCGGACCCTTCTAGAAATTATTGTTAGTTAATTCCTGTCTCATTGTGGTGACCTGACACCACTATGGGCTCTACGTATCATCTTACACTGGTGCCCCGCTAGTGCAAACGGCTTCACAGTTCCATATACAGCCATTAAAAAAAATGTTAACCAACTAAACAGGTACAGACTGATAATAATCTACCAAAGTTGACTATAGATACTGCTACCAGGATAATCTCAATATATATTTACATAGATATAGATAGCAATCACGATAATAATGTAAACACTATTATTACTATGTCATATTGTTTATTAATCGGTAGAAAAGTAATAGTGACCCGGAGGTAACGCTGGCAAGACACCAGTGGAAGATGACAAGTTTCCAAAGGTGACCGCGTGGAGGTCGACCTAATATTGTATGTTGTATAATCATTAGGTCAGTTCCCATTACTAAGATGCCACGGGATGTTTGTAATAAACAAAAAACACGAAGTGCGTTCTTAATATCAATATATCCTTGCCAGTCTCCAGACAAATTGTTATAGAATAAATGGATTGAAGACGGATAGATCGTTCTAGAATTTCAGCATTGTTTGATAAACAATTATTTGAAATAGAACACTTGATTGGTACTCTATTCGCGTTTTGTATGTTAACAGTGTATTTGTTAATCAAAATGATCTTAAATGTTTCTAATAATCAATATTCTCGTCGAACACTCGTTCATTATGTACATCGTGAGTTAATTACGACGAAATGTGGGTGTTTTGAATGTCAATTGGTAGTTAACGTTCGAGTCGAGGAAACTACACTCATATACTTAGGGCACCTTAGAAAAATAAGTTTAAGATGAGTTCATACTGGGGCTACATTTCATAATTCTCCTAAACATAGATTTGTGGCTATGTACTAGGTTATCTAGGAGGCCAGTTCCCTGCCCTGTTTACTTTTCTTATATTTTTATATAGATTTCATTTTAAAGTACTTGTAACTGCATTAAAGTTTCTTGGATAAGTAAATTTCGTGTCATACTAATAAATTCATAAATTTAAAAGACTGTTAGTCTCATTGTTCTTTATCTTATTGAAATTTGGTTTGAACATAGATTGTATCACAAACTAATCTTATTTCCTGTAAATATACAATTTACCTACATAGGAAAACACCCAGACAAATAAAAATCTCCAATATATAAAAATGGTTGTATTGTGTCAGAATCGAACCTGTGACCATCGGTAAGACAGTGTACTAAACCGTCAAGGTCATTGTGATTGGAAATCGTCAACAAAAAACTGACATACTTTGGTACAAGTACATATTTTTGAACGCGCAGACAAGTATTTTTTTTGAATTAAAACTTTTTTATTTAGAACTCGTTATTTTTTTTTAAGGAATTCCATTCAAAATTCCGTAGTTCAGGTGGAGTGGATTTTTAATATGAATTGATAACGAAAGGGCCGCTTAACCCTATTCAACACCCACACACGAATAAAAATGTTGGGCTGTCTTTGTATACGTTTGAAGCGTAATGCTCCATCTTGAGATGTTATTTATCTAAGTTCAGTACATATTTCTTTGTTCACGCTCTTTGAGTGGCAAATTACGTTGTACTAACTGTAACCTACGGTTTTACCTGCATGAATTATATTAAGATGTACCTCAAATTGTAACTCAAACTTTAATACTGTCTCATTTCCGGATGGTCGCTAATTCGATACGCGCAAAATACATTTTGTATTCATAAATATATATTTAGCAGGTATTCAGTAACTTCTAGAAGGGTCTGTGGAATTTGGAACTAGAGTTAGGTATGACATTTCTAAGTATATTTATGAATATTTTACTATTAGTTTACCTTTTAGTTTGCCTAACTTCTTTTTTACTGATTTTGGAATATAACACCATAAAATACGCAATATAAATTATTATAAGATAAAGTACCGTTCCACAGAAATATGTCGCGATTTACGACTGAAAACGTTGCCAAAAAACAATTCTATTTAATACAATCCGACATTCACTAAGCAATGTTGGGTAAGGTCAGCTAGTGTGCACTATCAAAATGACATGATAAGGCTGTTTGAAAGAATTCCGTAGTCCAATTCGTTCGTTTAATAATATTTATCCTGTTTATGCTATTTTTCATACCAATTAAGGAATCAATATCAAATATTAAAAGAAACTAAAAAAATAATAATTTTGAATTTTGAAATCTTTTGTTCTATATTAATAATTATCTAGGGTTCTTAGGGTCAAACTTTTTGTATGAAATTATGGTATATATATATATAGATATATATGTATTTAGTACTATTAATGCAAAGGGATTTTGTAAGATGATATGTATAAAAGGAGGGGAAGCTCAGATATGACGGCTGATAGGGACCGGTGGAGGAAGATGACATATTGTGCCGACCCCAAATAATGGGATATAGGCAAGGCAATAATGATTTTTCAGTACTATGTAGATGGTTGCACAGATTTTCGATTTATAGTTATTGTTCTCTTGATATAAATGCTGACTCCTTGTACTTGAAATTGTTAGAATGGGCTTATACAGTTTACTTGGACATAGTAGAAATAAACACTGTATAACCTAAGATTGTTGCTACTGACTATTATCCGCGACTTCCTCTGCTGACATGCTGCTTTGTGACATAAACGATAGGCTTCGTTTGTTCTCGTGATACAATGCAATAAACATACAGACACATTTAAAAATTTATAATATTTTAAATCTGGATTTTATTGTATTACAGAAAACAACCATTTAAAACGAAATACAATACGCACAGCAATTTTTAGAACGTTTATGCATTAACGTATTTTCCCTCATAAATTACTAAGGACTCTATGTGACCGTTAAACCACATCCTCGGCCCTTTAATAAAAGGTCTGGAGTACGTACTGCAATTAGGGACAATCATTCAATTACAGAGTACATTAGGGTGCGGGTGTTTCGGCGTAAATGTAATACGCTTGTCGTGGGGCAATTTATTTCAACTTGCTGCTTATACTCTTTTTAATGTTTCACTTTAATCGAATGTATCTCTCTCTCTCTCCCTGTCTATCTTTCTTTGTTACCATGCTTAAACCGCCGAATAGATCTTAATGAAGTTAATATGGTCATTGTCTCACGAGTATTGCAATCTTTTATCTAAGAAAATGCAGACGAATTCTATATCTTAGACACTTCTATATATTAATTAAAATTAAAAATATCTTCATCATCTGTTTCTTCCTTATCCCGTTCATTTGGGGTCGGCGTAATATGTTTTTCTCTTTCATTCATCCCTGTTCGCAGTCATCTCGTTCTTTACTCCGTTTCTTACCATATCATCTTTCACATAGTCCATCGCTTTTTCGGCCTTTAACTATTTGGGCTCTGCCCTTGGCTGGTTAAGCCACATTCATATAACACTTTCCTTAAAATATCATCATTCCTAGAATTAAAATTAAAAATAGTTATTTTAATATTGAATACAATGTTAAATGAATTAAAATTAACGTTGTAACATTCATAGGCAGCCATTTATTTTAATTGTCTGATGTCATAACTTCTGAACGTCAATCCGGCGTTTTATGATTACAGCAACATATTCCAAAGCAATACAATTTTAACACTAACTCGTGGGGAACACGATCCAATTTTCCTTGAACTATTGACATTGACAAAAAGATCGTGATCTCTTTATTACGAGCGACTGCAATTACCAAGTAATCGCATAACAGACATGGGAATCGTAGTCATCAGTCACCGAAGCTCTTTTTCTACGCACCTTCCCCTTTGATTCCTTACGTAACGATGTCCAGTTGAGCAAGACCTCTGAACTTACGCCTACTTCCCTACCTCACCTTATTTCGAAGCGGTATCAGGGAAGGGGGGAGATTCAAATTACAATGGGCAGACAAATTCTCAGAGACTAGTATAGTCATTGCCCGTGTCGTTACATCCCCTTTTTTCTTTGTTCAAGAAGCGTAACGCCACGCAAGTTGGTTCTCAGGCCTATGCCTCGTTTGTACCGATTTAGTGGCAAGTTGAGTCATAAGTTGTGAGTAAAATTAGTCATCGCTGCTCTTTGTTGGATGGTTCAGTGTATTGACCGTTCATGGCACAAGGATGCTGATTTACTCGATACCATGGCGGAAAATAATAATAATAAGCCAGGACAACTCATACATCGCCATCTAGTCCCTAATTAAACAGAAATTGTACTGTAACTAACGTACTAAACAACTGATGTAATTAATTAAATACATTTTTTTAAATACGTACAAAATAAGTACATAAGTATATATAAAAATACTCGGATCAATATAAATAATCATACTCATGAGTACAAAGGTTTTATAGTACGAGTATTGAACCCGCGATCAGAAGATTGCAAGTGTGGTAAACAACTGAATTTTAGAATGTCTTGAACTTAATATTTATTACCTAACCTCGGCAAACGGCTGGACCGATTTACATCGAATTCGGTGCAAAAATATATCATATTGAATTTACGCAGACAACTCCGGGGAGTAAAACTTGTCAGTAATATGATTTATTTTTTAACTGCTACGCGACATTTCAATACGCAACGCAGCCAAAAGATATTCTGGAGTTTTAATGGGAACGACGCACGTAAATGGAAATATTGTTATTATCAGATTATTTTTATGATGTTCTAGAGAATCATGCCAAGATTCTGTATTCCCGTTGGCATGATTTAATGTAAACCTGGTGTACGAGAGCGTATATATTATTTAGCTCTGGAATCTTCTTTATACTCCTCAAATCACGTTGAAGATTGACATGAAACTGATGTTTTTTATATCTCAAATTATTAGAGGGTAATTTGCTTTTTTTCTAGGTAACTAGGATGACAGACAAGCTGATTCTCCATCTGATTGAATGACATCAATCGCTTCAGTACCATGGAAAACATGTTGTTCTGTTAACTATTCATTTCCTAGCACCAATATCTCTCAGTGCCCTGTAATTTCACTGCCACACCTCACCGTTTAACCCGGAACAGCCAATAAAACAGAATTAGTTAAAACAGAGATGCGACTTGTACAAAATGTACCTTTGTAAATATTTATTATTAGTATTAAATCATCTACGGAAAAAAATGCTGTTCTACAGATCGTTGACTCTATGGCCCCACGGGCCCATTGTTTTAGGACCTACCGCGACGAATTCACATTATTCATTGTAGGTATCATTAGTAAATAAATTACTGGGCAACAAACCCCACTGTGTAACAATAAGGGACGGCCTTAGGGTTGCCAACTTTTTTCTCAGCCTAAAGGGACTAACGATAATGTACTTCAAAAATGTCCTATTTTTAATGTCCTTGGTCATGTGTCCCTGCATCTATTTCAGTCGCGACAAACAAATTCACTTCAAATTTTGTTATAATCCGTTTTATTGAATTTCTTTCGGTTGCGGTTTCTATGTTGACTATCGCATGCCTATTAATCGTTATTGTTTAATTATTTATACAAAAAAAAACTGATCAAATGAGCAACACATAAGTTTCTTGCTCATTCTTCTTGTGATGAATGAGTTCAGGAGATGCGCTCCGAATGAGTTAATAAAAAAATATGACTATTCAAAAGTGCTTGTATTGAATTTAAGTATGTGAATAAAGATTATTTTTATTTCTATTTTTAAAACTATACTAAGTAAGTACTTTAGAAATTCTCGCTCGCAGCTTTCTTAGTCCCGTACGTCCTCGTAGATAATCGTAAATACGAGACATGGTCTGTTCTGGCGAGATTATGAAATTTATTTAAGAAATAAGGGACGTCCTTTGAAATACGGCAACGCAACAGTACACGACTAATTTGATCACTACTCTAAACGCTACTGAACGGAGCTCAATGAGAAATATTTCCTAACAATGCGAACTACCTTTACTCCTAACCTTGTTTATATTGCAGTTTAAAACAAGCACATTTCCTTGACAACGCTTCCTCGAATGGTTTATAGCCTTTCTTGGTAATCTATATGTCATATTCTTAGTTACAGACGATTTACCAGAGCTCTAGACTTTGTGGTCAAATCCATCACTAATGGTTTCTAGTTTGGTCATAATGTTTTCGTGTGTGGTCGGACTTTACTGGAGTCATTAATATCACATCTTTGAGTAGAACATTTAAACTTAAGCACATGTTTTAAATGCCCGATAAACTTTATTGGTGTGCTGTGTTTAACTTAGTGTTCTCCGCTGTTGAAACACTTAATTGAAGTTAGTTAACATAATTAGGAAGCATATTACTAAAAGCTTTTGTCCGCGGATTTGTACGCCTGTATCGCCAAGTTCAAATTTTCCAATGCTCTATATAATTCTTTGATTTTGTAAGTCTAATGAGAATTAGCGGATATTCATTAAATGGAATAAAAATAATTGTTACAGAAATTAACATAGGATACGACAAGTCTATGTATATCGTTAGCTATTATTAATGATATCTAGCGAATGTAATTAATTAATGTAACAATATAACTGTTATTTTATCATTGTAAAAGGAACTATAACTATATCATTAAAATCTTGTGAACAGAAATGTTTAACAAAAAATATCCATTGTTTTCAATGGTACAAATTGGTTCGTTTTACATTATAATTGATCTCAACATAGATATTTCTCATTTCCTGTGCCTCGAATTCCATTCTGTTCTATCAACCTTTATATTCTAGTTATGAAGCAACAACTAAAAATATATGACTATTCAACAGCTTCGTAAAGTTTTTGTTTCGGTGCGACAACACTGCATTGAGTTCAATCTTTTCCATGTGTACTGATGTTTACCGAGCCCTAGCGAAGGTACTCTTCTTTATCATAATGTTGACATAAGAGTGAGCGAGAGGCCTAATATTCGTGCGACTAGTGAAAACAGAGTAAGGTACCGACTCACGCGCGGAGTTGATGACCGCGAGTCCGCGAGCGAAGCTATGAAGGCCGTACAATCGGACAACCAAATGTCATGGCCGTACGCAGTGGTGACAGGAAAACTGCGTCACAGATGAAAAAACGTGACTCACTGACACGTAGTAGTGTCCAAATCGGTTGCCACCTTGTTACAACACGTATAAACGTGTGTGCAAACTACGAATTCGTCAACTTGATTAGACGTTTCAGGAATTATCAATGTCGCGCGCGCACAGACAACCTTACGAAAGAGAATGGCAATGACATTGGCTCATATTCAACGAGGAAAACGGAAACCGGTGCAGTGTGGCACATATCTGTCTTGTCGTGTAACTTGAATTATTTTAGAACAGTTTTATTCACGACGTAATATAATACGATATAATTTCCCTTTATACGTCCGAGCGCGCATTGTGATATTTCAACTCGTAAACTGATATAATAACTACGAAAAGTACGAAATCGGCGTTCGTTTACGACTGTCAAAAGCGTATTTCTAATAATAAAATGTCTCAATTTAGAGAGGCCAATGTTTTATCACCGGTATAAAGATGCGGTATTAAACATTTTTATGTTTTCGTGTCATCATTGCGCGCGATGGGGTTGGGATGGTCCGATACAAGGTACTGGTAGGTTCTCGATACCGAGTACCTTTGGTATCGAATCAATCTTGCGATACTTACTCGGCACCGAGATAAAAGTATTTGGTATAGAATCGAATTGAAAGTACTAGTAATAACCAATGCATTATATGGGTCGATCATTGACGACCTAAAAAAAGTATTTGGAAATTTGAAAATGACATGAAATAAAAAAGTATAATTCGAAATGTAAAAATAACATGAATGCTTATATAGCTTCCATGGAATAATCTGAAGTAGATATGAGTGAGTATCGATACTTTGGGAATACTAATATGAGTGGTATCGGAATATCATTTGAGTACCACTTAAACTAGTACTGACGTCTGATAGGTATCGGAACATCCCTAGATGGGGTAGATTGTCGGACATTGTGGAGTTTTAAAAATTCGTCGGGACCACGTAACGTGTTTTTTTTCTACAAACGTGAGCGCGTTATAATAATTCACGTTATCTAACCGGAGGCACGACGGACGTGAACGTCAAGTCGTCGGGATCAGTTTTTTATACGCGTTATAAATAATTCTTTATTTGTGCCCGACAAGGTGTGTGCTTGTATGCTATGCACGTGTATACAAAGATATACTCACATTTTCTTTGTTTTAACAACCAAGCTATTATTTTTTATAGGTTGATGATATTACGTAACGTTTATAAAGGTCATTCTGTGATGTAGAGATCATACAATATGGTTAAATCATTAACTATAAGCGACAAGATTTTCTTGAATGACATCAAAAGATTCGATGTTTGATTATGACACGGTGTAATAGGGTTTCGTTGCGTGTTTAGTCAAATGTCAGCGGTCATTTGGCTATGGGACACCATACATATCTTGGAGGTAAAACTTAGTAAATATTGAAGATACCAAGTTTGAAGTAGAATAATTTAATTTTTATGTCTAGAAATAAAATAATTGTATATATAGGGCTTTCAATAGCTTTTCTTAGCTGGGAATAGGATCCATTGAAAATACAAAAATAAATGTTTTGTATTTTTATTATAGTAATCGAAGTTAAGGATGATATGACTCAAATAATAGTCGTATCTTTCATTCATGAAATGTTCTGAAATATTATATGTACTTCAGTCAATTTTATGAATGAAAATACGACTATTATTTGAGTGATACATTGATTATATTGAAATACAAAGGCCGACTACTTTACGCCATATTACGAACTAAACTTCTAATGAACCCATTTTATATGTTAAAAAAAACCTAAAAAGGATATTTTTAGAAGATTTTTTTTTATTTGTGTTGAGTAATAACAAAACACTAGTATTTCTAGAAGGTTTAGTTCTATGATTAACTGAGTTCATGTTTAGTTTTGCGTTTCTTTAAATATAATATAATATACCCCTAAGTAGGCATCCCTTTCGTAACTACACAACAGTCGGTTCGTTTCTGAATTACGTGCTTTTATTGTGAAAATATGTGAAGGCTTAACCTTCTGACCATATTCATATCACCCGCGTTAACCAATGTCAGATAAATAAGGAAATCCATACATTTACTTACTAGAAAATTAACATGCATTTAATTATTTATTATAATAAATAAATACGTAAATAGATGTTATGTGTAATTACTATGTAAGTATAAAATGTTTATGACATTTGTTGTGTGTTGTGAAGTACCTATTATTAGAGTAATAAATAGGTTTAATTTTATTTTGTCAGGTTTGTCATCAATTAGTCAATACATTGTTGATGTCCTAAGACACTGAGCAAGTAATCACTACGTTATTCCAGAGATGTCTATGAATTTATTATTTTTTACACAATACTAAACAAATCAATTCGGTAGCCGAAATATATGTCATTCCATTTTTGAATTTTCAAAGAATAGAACATTTTCAATATTATTTTTAATAAATATTTAATAGCTTTTACGATCGCAAACATGTACCAAGGCTGTAAGAGGTCACTAATGGACCGGTACAATAAATGGAAAACTCTAGATCCCTGCAGTAAGCTCCATTTATAAGTTCTATCTTTTTGCTTAGGCGGATATGGAATTAATTTGAAACATTCAAACATTATCTACTACTAATTTATGTGCCTATCACTAAAGTTCCTTTTCTGTTTGGCTTCCGATTATTTGAAAACATTGAGATATTTAAAACAGCTAATTTTAGTTAATAAATCTATACTATGGAACACAAAACTATAAAGACGTGCTTAATAATATTATAATATATATGTCTACATGTATTTATAATTAACTGTATAGGTACGTAATAAATACATAAAACTCAAATAGTCTTTAAACAGAACAGTTTTTTAAAATTGCTTTTCCTTAATAATGACGATATTCTAACCATATACCTATATACTAACGTTTTAATTGTATATATTCGTGAAATTGTTCGATTACTAATCATTGTTTCGTATATATATTACTCATGTATTGTTAAACAGGATGATTATTTTATAAAAGTATTTAACATTAATTATAGATAGGTAACATGATTACGGAAATCTAATGCAAAGTATTCAACATACATCAGTCATTCATTACTCATTCAACATACATCAACCAAGACTATTATATTTGGTCATACTATTCGTTATCCTCGACTTCGTTTCCATGAAATTTCTTAATTCACCCGCTTGTATATTATTTTTTAAAAATGAGATAGGTATAGCATACGTCCGTAGTCGTGATACAATCTGTCTTTATGACGAATTTCATTAAAATCTATTTAGCGGACATTGACGGCGTCGATGGTCTAGCTGTTTAGCACACCGTTTTACTTCCGCAATGGTCGCGCGGTCGATTCCTAGTACGGTATAAATTGTGTATTTTTACAAAAAAAAGGTATTTAAGTATTCCATCAGTTGTCTAGTACGCGTAACACGATTTCTGCTTAGTTGGGACTAGATGGCGCTATGTGAGTAGAACAACTCACATTTTTATTATTATTGTTACACAGGTTATTATTATTATTGTCATATTTATAATCTATACAAATATTATAAAGCTGAAGATTGTTTATTTGTTTTTGTGTTGGATAGTCCATTTATCGAAGAAGGCTTTAAGCTATATAACATTACGCTGCGACCAATAGAAGCGAAGCATCAGTGAAAAATGTTTCAAAAAACGGGGAAAATGAAGATAACCACGATAGTGTTTTTGCTAACCACGCGAACGAAGTCGCGGGCACAGGTAGTATTAGTATATGTACACAGTATGGATAATTTGTTACACTGGCAACCCTGAGTGTGTACGTCAATATGACACAATAACAAATGGTGGGGCGCAGCCGGGTGGCTGAAGTAGATGTCGATGACCCCACTGTATCTTCGGCACACGGAAATATATGGAAACTCGCGGTTTAATGTTAACACGACCGAAATACGTACGAGGGTTAATACTCTGTTTTCATGTTTTACCGTAACGTAATTGGTGCCTTATTTTGTGTGTTTCTAAGTATAATTTCGCGAGATACCTAAAACACCTTCGTTATTTAAATGTAGATTTATTTATACGAAACTCTTGTGGAGTTTTGCCCAAGGAAACTGTATTTATTATTGTCAATGGATAATGAAATGAAACCCTAAACAAGAACTCGACTATTTTAAAAAAGGATAATGTAATGAAATTATAATATTCCGTTTTAATAATTAAATTATTTTAATAAACTAATGTGCTACTCATATATTGCCACATTTCTGAATTAAATGACTCAAATCAATTTTCAGTTATCAAGTTATTTATAATATATATGACTTATTATCTAACAACAACAAAATTAATCTAAAAGTGAATTAAACAACATTTCTTAACTAATCGAGGATATGCATTCTGTATATTTTTATGCCAATTACTATTTTTTTATTACAACAAACTTACATAAGTCGAGTGTATTAAATAGAATACAACATTCCAAAACATTTAACTGAAGAATACAGCAATTCAATAATATAAATAAATTTAATATCAAACTGAACTGCGCGTCAAAACAAGCGTCAAACTAATTTTTGTCTAATGATGACAATTAATATAATCCCACTTGCAATTGAGGGAAATTTCTAGACCATTAGGTTCTGAATTTGTAAGTAATTCAAGGGTAATAGTCCTTTTATGGGTTCCGTGAGACAGTTGGAATATTGTTAGTTCTATTATATTAATTTGTATATAAACAATACATATATTAATTGTGTTGTTGTGTTTTTAATATCATCGCTTTTTATCGATATACAGAGTACTAAATTTAGTCTACACAAATATTAATTAAAATACTTCACTCTCATTAAAAAACTAGATTTTGTATATCCAAATTATTTTTTAATTTTATAACGATTTTACTGGCAGACTATAGTATAAACTGTTGTACTACATTGTTATTTTTTGTTAACAAAATCGTACATTACTGTTTGAAATCTATTGTAAGTCATACAGTAATGTTTTTTTTTAATTTCATAGGCTAAATCATATACATTTTATAACAAAGCATTTGTCTTCATGTGAACGTTGAAAGCGCTTTATTCTCTATGAATTCTTGGAATGAAAATATTGAGGCCTACGCGGGCAACCATCTAAGGATCATACTAAAAGAAAAAGAAATAGTATAGGTAGGAATCTCTGGTTTTTGTTTCGTGCCTACACGCTCTACGAATAAATCGTGATACAGCTTAATTTCAACGTGAGGGAATGCAACGAACGTATCCGCTGTCTCCTTCACACTGTACCTGTAGGTTTTTTAAAGATTGCTTACCTGCCCAGCAACCCCGTGGAATCAGGGTGACTCACTAGTCTTTGGAAGTCGTACAATCGCCTTTATAAGTGCTATTTATTTTGTAACCGGTTTTTATATTAATTTCACTGTTGTTTTTAAAAAATATTTAAATTAAATTAAATGACACAAGTTTAAACTTTACAAGAATAGTCCAACAAACAATTCCTGATCAAAACACAATAAATGATAAGCGTGCATCTCTTCAGTGCATGTATATTATATAATTTCTCACTTGTTGTAATTTTGTGTAAGAATGTCTTAATGCAACGGTTTGCATCTTAACAGACAACTGATAACTGTACAGTGATATTTTTACTAGGTAGAATTTAATATGTCTATGACTGCGTGAGTATTTCTGTCGCACCTAAATCTGCCATCAAGCAGCTTGTTATCCACGCTATAATTTAGTTTCAAAGGTGAGATATGACAGTAAAATTATTGGGTATAGAAGGATAACATCTTAGTCTTTAGAAATGTCTATACATGAGGAAGGAGCGAATACCTTGGGAGACATATTCCAACTTGTTTGTGCTCATGTATATAGACGACGGTTGCTATTGGAGGCAAGAGTATTGTTATTAAGGGATACTACTGACGCCTTTCCTAGCAACGTTCTATGCCAGGTAGATCTAAACGATCCCTATGAAACCATCGTAGTTAATTCTGAATTTGTCATGATATGCTAGCTGATCTGCCTTCATGCATATCCTATCATCCTCCACTGGTGCCTCGGCAGCGTATATCGTTAGCGCAACCGGGTACATTATCACCCTCATTAAAAATATAACTAGCCATTTTCCATCAGGTGCGCCGTCCGTTTGTTTACAATTCCACTATAAATATAAAAAATGTGACTTTTGCACTCAGCAGTACGTTATTAAGGTAATATTTAATGAGTGTTTTGACCTCTCTGTGTGGATAAATTACACTGTATCGACATCCGAAGCGTTTGTTCGTAACAAAATAAAGATTTCGTTGTGGCTATGGGTTGTTCCAAGGACTTTTGGGTGAGTGAACCGGATGGAAATGTATGGATTTATTTGTTTTTAATGTATCTGTCAACCATGTCTAATGTATTAGTGTTCAAGTTCAAATATATTTTTTTCGATGTCGTTATTAATTTTATGGAGTTATAGTATATATGTATGAAAATTAATGACTCTGGATGACCAAGGAAAGATTTTATTTGTTGTGTGTTTGTAATGGATAAAATCAAATAGATTTAAAAATTCTTTTACCCTCTGATAACTACAATATTGGCGAAAATATAAGTCTGTACTGTAAAAAAAATGTTTACTGCAATAATTGCTTCCGTGCAAAGTCGTATAAGGTTACTAGTTTAACATAAATTCGCCATATTTAACGTATACATGGTATCCACCAATTTATCCTCATAGCAGGTGGGAACGCGCACTTACCAGGATGGTCCTAAATCAAACGCTCGTGTTTATCTCCCCTGCGTAGGATCACGGTATGCGTAGTCCTTTTTAATGGCCGTTCTCTTGTTATACTGAGCCATAAAGATAGTAAGGAGTCTTGTAAAATCTTTTCCATGTTAATACTATGATAATACGTTAAGACTCTATCTATGATTTTATTCTCCTAACCGGGACCTTATTTGGCTATGGTTAAGAGTAGACAACATACATCTCAAACTGAAATACATTCACGGCGATTGGTTAAGTAAATTTAGATTTTTGCGGAAAGTATTAGAGTCGAAAGTATAGTCTATATATATAACTTATAAAAGAAGCTTCCACTAAAAGTTTTTTATTACACATATAATAATATAATTAATTCATAATAATTTTATAATTAATGCCCGTAATTCCTTGTAATTCGTATGTATTTCAATAAATGAGAATTTTGTGAAAATATTTTTTGTGGATGTTAACGCCATTAGTAAAATGCATTGAAAATGTCAAATATATATTTTATATAAACAGATTATTGTAAACATTACGGTTAAAGATTTATATATTAATAAAGTCGTCTTTCAACTTTAGCTAGTATTATTAAATTTCTGCATAAATTTAATCATTATATTTAAATTTTGTATAGTGCTCCACAAAATAGTTAAAAAAAATAGTAATATTACTGCCCGTTTACCCAGGTACTAGTAAAATTGTATACACAATACGTTTATTTGTAAGAGATGTTAAATCATGAGTAAGTATAGAAGTTGTTGGTATTATATACTCTCAGCTTACTCTATACATATTGTATCTTGTAATGGTACTACGATACATATATCTCTGCAGTTTTCCCTCAGGAATGGTAATATCAGGAGTAAATCACTATAAAAATGATTTAGTGAAGTGTGTGTCACCATAAAGAAACTTGGAGGACACACTTGCAACTTGTACTTTAGTTTTCATCTTATTCAAAGCTGTTCCGAGATGCGGAACCATTTTATATAGATTGAACGTTACTTACCATAAGGTTACGCCGTCTCTTTCAAGTTTTATTATGAGTATTTTTTTTTTATGTATTTGGAAGAACAAATAAGCAGACTTCCTAGCTGGTGGTAAGCGGTAACCGTCGCTTATATACATTGACAGAACTAAGGACATCGCGTTAGTAAGTGATACCCGTGATACCACTCATGTGTTGTCATTACAGACGACTAAAATGTCATGCTTCTTATCCTGTAATTTATATTATTATCTCATATAGAAGAGTAATGGTTGATGCCCATGTTAATATTATAACTGCGAATGTAACTCTGTATGTTATCTTTTTACTTTTAACCACTCAATCAATTTTTATTCATTTTGATATAGAAGTAGATTGGACATTGGTGAATGACTTTTGTTCCAGGGCAATGACAGGAAATAAAAATGTATGTCTAATGAACGTTTCTGCGAAACAACAATCAATTTATACAAACGAAGTCGCAGGCATCAGCTAGTATTTAATAATGCATCTACAGTTTATCTCCTCTACAGTTTCTCAGTAATTCAATATAAGATGGTACGGACCCGCGGTCTGTCTGATTAATTTGGTTCGTTAACGATGTTACCTATGATATATTTATTTTAGTGTCAGTCAGGACTAAACTAATGACCTCTGTTTTCTGAGTCGGAATAGGGAACCACGACGTTACGGTGTTTTTCTTAAGAGGCTGATACTTTCTAGAATAAATTTAGAGAAAACCATGGAAGGCTGTCGGAAGAGTATAGCCTACATCTTTACGTAATATTTTCATGGAAAAAAATAGTCAGTTATCATAAAAACTATTATACGTTTAATTATAATACAAAGCAACACTTTCGTAGTAAGTTTATATTGATTCTTTATTCTGATTTTTCGTAGATATTTGTCTAAAAAAAAATCTAAACCATACATTCAATAATAACTTAACCGTTAAAACTATACAATGTAACTATAAACTATATACCGCTAAAAATATACGTTGTTACAGTGATAATAAATATAAATTATGCTCTGGTTGGGGTTCTAGGGGATTAAAGAGTGCCCTTTAGGGTTATACAGCAACATATTACCATATATAACTGGACGTAAGATAATAGGATTAGGTGGAGTCACGCACGCATCTGTTGTTAGGTAATGAATGCTATGAAATATAGTAGACCAAATAAAAATTCATTATAGTGTTAGAACGAAATTGACAGATTATGTTTTTTTATTTTAATAAATTCAAATAGTGTATATAGATGTAACGATCGGTAGTAGTCTACTTTTTTGTAATGACTGATGTTCTAGCAACTGTTCATCATCACTTATTTTATAAATTTTTATATTATTTTGATATCTCATTGTTGTAACAATGAGATATCAAAATAGTATCAAAATTTCACTTTTAATTTTACTTTTTAAAAGACAAAAGTCCATAGTTAACCTCGGTAATTAGAGTAAAAAAAACAGTGTATGTACAGTTTTTTTTTTTCGCTTGATATGAGTGCTTACGTTTCCCCATCACAAAAATATTTGTTGTTGTGTGTGATCACTGTTACTTGCGATAAGTGTTGTTACTTCGACTGTGTTCCACTATCCTTTTACGCCCGATGTTATACATCGGGTACTACAAAGTTTCAGTATGAGCGCAGAGATGCTGTGGATGTATGTCTTATTTAATGGAAAATTCCAGATAATTCTTCTAAATTTGAGCAATGAATTTTCATTCTTATATCTAAGCGGATAAAGTTTCACTAAATTGCAGAGGTCGTTATCAAATACACAGCATTTTCAGACACTTTGGGAAGTAATTCATTAAAAATCAGTCGACAAAGTTTTAAACTTAGAATGACTGTTATTTGTCAATCAATAAAGTAGGCACCAATATCCGAGCACAAAGCTTCCATTCAACGGAATCGGTTCATTCGTAATCGATTGGAGTCTTGGAAGTCCTTTGTAGAAGTTAGAGTAACATTCAGGTTGGTTTTCAAAGTAATTTCGATGGCAACTTAAACTTCTGTCGCTAACGGAAGACACAGTAAAATATGTGGGCACGTAAACTGTAGCTTCTGGAACGTTCAATTTATTTTAACTAACTGAAATAGCCCCGCTTCCGCTGCGCAGTCAGTGCGAGGGGTTAAGGGCAAGGGAGCTTTTAATGTGTTGGGTTGTGTCTTATTTTTAGATGGATGGTTAGTTGAGGCAGAATACTGTCGGTTTCACTGCTCTATATTATGTTATTGTTTTGATAGAATTGTTGCCGTTCATGTCTTTTATGTTTAGTTCATTTATGTTTGATAGAATAACATTTGTAAAGTAAGCAAGTTTTTAATTATTATATTAATATTGCAGACTCTCTGAAGTTTAGAAATGATAATTTTCTAATTAAAGTTACGTTGGGACTGTGATTTTTTTTACTTCTATAAGTTGAGATGTTATTATTACAGACTTAAGAAAGTTGATAGTTTGGTCTGTAAGTGGTAATTTCGCTAATCCTTAGAGAATTTATATTGTATTTTTTTTTATAATTTTAAGACAATGCTTTAAATGTTGACGAGTTCAAATAAGTGCAGACCGAAATATATATGATTCATCATCATCGAAATAATAATAACATATAAGTTAACAATATATTAAAAGAACTTAGTGATATAAAATACCACATATAATATTAAAAGGAAAGAAGAAATAGGTTGATATCTATAAATACATACAACGTCATATAGCAATTAAAGAATTATTTTTTACTCGTACCCCAAAAATGAGTGCGGCCATAGAACCCATCGATCTTAAAATGCATTAGTAACGTTAATGCACCGCCACGGTCTTTGGTTACCTGCGACTAGGGTTGTCGCTACTAAATTGTGTATCTAATTTAAACGAATAACTATTATTATTGTTTTTAATTATAGCGACCAGTCCCGATTTCACCGGTACTCAGAACATGCATAAGCTATAATAAGAATCATAGATAGCTATGTTTTCATTATCAGCTAGTAACTGGGGCTGGGCTGTATTTATCTGACTGTCGCCGGGAGATATACATAAATATATTCTATAAAGAAGATATATATAAAATATTAATTGAAATCACTTCACAATTCTACTTTATTTTGGAAATGTTTTTGGTATATGAAAATAATGACATATAGTTATTTAAATATGTTGTGGGTAGTAATATGTTATTGTAATTTCCATATACTTTTATCTATTAACTGTCTTGTACAAGGTTTCATAGAAGCGTATTAAAATATTTCAATGTACCAATTGTCTTACTCTTGTACTAGTTTAGAAATATATTTTTACAAAGATAGATTTAAAATGGATCCTGGTTTAAAAAATTTTCTTTAAATTGACAACCCTAAGGAATTGTGGGCAACGACACAAAAAGGTCGCATCTCAATTCAACGCGCCAGCTGTACACTGTCGATCAAAAAATAACGCAATAAAACAAATGAAATTTATTCTATCTAAACCTCTCTCAATAGTTCTATATTCGAATATCCCTGTCTTTCTATCAACAAACACTAATATTCTATCCCATAAAGAGATATGCAATATGCAATAATTTCCAAAAGTTTCTGTATTTAGCCTTGTCACTTTTTGGTTGTGGTATAACAAAAAAAAAGCTAAGGCCCAACCACTTCCTCTCCATCTACAATATTTCATAAAAACGACAAACCTATAGTTAATCTATTGGATGGATCTATATGGATTAAATTATTTTGTCCTTTTCGAACATGTTTTCTAAATATGCCTGAAAGTGGTGCAATTACTTAAACTGGATTTTTATATTTTATGTTTTTTTGATTAAGGGGAGGATTATTTTGATTGTTCAATTATTAAAAATTCCACAGTTTTAGAAAGATATACGTACGAATTTGAATCTTATACCTATGGGACACAAAATTGTGGCTCTAATCATTGCAGGGCCGCCATTATTCATGGCGTGACTTAGATATCACTGACTAAGATGCCCATCGTCACGAATATGACATATACATGTATAATGCGTTTAAAAGTTCCGGTCGGTACCACAAAGATGTCTGTGTAGAGCGGTCAATTATTTATTTGTGATTATATTACAGTGGACGGGCACCGATGCGTGACGACTAAACTTTAAAATTTAAATTATAATTTATGAGTTTGTTCCACGAAAAGAAAACATTCAGTCGTGACGGAATATGTATATGAGAGTGAAGTTAATAGATTACTAAATAATTCTTAATAAGTTGGGTCTGAATTACAAATTGCTACATTAGAATTAAGAATCTCCTAGGTTCTGAAATTGATTAAATATCGTGGACCTGTTGGAGTAGTCGGTTTGCAGGATTTTTATATTTTTCTGCATTAGATATACAGATAAAACTTTATTTCCTTAAAAGTATAAACAGAGTACTATATAATAACAAATATTTTTAATCACCTCTCTCTCGTTTCATCTCTGTGGCGCTATTTCGATGTATGATTTGATAAGTGCGTGAAAGTTTTACGATTCAATTCTTGGCACCCTAGGAGTATCACGTCTTTCAGGTTTCAACCCACTTTAATAAGAAGGTACTAGTCTACCTTAGACTAGTACCTTCTTAATAAAGTGGAGTGGAAAGAATATGACATCATTAAAAAGTATGTACTAATTATTATATGTTTATTTTTATATTTTGCTTATTAAATCATGCACTAAAAGCATTATTAATTAGCCTAATTTTTAATCAATTTAAAGCCGAAGAGGTACTGAATCGTATGTATACATATATTTTATGATTTTTAATCAGAATGATTTATATTATCAGAGACTACCTACATAAGATTTCTTATGGTTCCTTCATGCTACTTTATATGATATTGAGGTCTTTATAAATCTTACATGTTACTTTTATTTTAAAAGAGGAAATTCAATTTGTGAATATATTATAATAAAAAGAAAGGTACTAGGCGTTTTTTTTCGTCCCACCGCTGTCAATAGAAAATGATAATCTTTTACATTATGAGACTTTCAATGTAACTTGAGGAAAATTAATTTTCCGATAACTACCGCTTTTGAAGCGAGCTATACACAAAAATGAGCTTTATTATCACACATTCTTAAACCTCAAATTCATATATGTACGTATCTGTGTTATGTACATAAATTTGTATAAATACGAATATAAAAGATTGAGTTTTTTTTAATATTAATTTAGTACATAATGTGTTTATAGGAAAATATAACACGGAACGTTGCCAGTAACACCCTGTACGTGCGAGGTCATTAACCGAGCTATATATAAAATACGTCGGATGATGAAGTAAATAAGCCCGAATTATGGAATGCGTATGTCGTGATTCGTATCACGTCGGACTAAATTATATCTTATATCAATGTCATAAGGCTTATATTTGCCGTACAGAAGATTAATAACAAAAATGTAACTGATGTCTGTCTGTAATGGAAGATATATGAAAAAAACTATTAGTTGGGGACTTCAACGTAGCAGAACACAAAACAAAGTTTGTTAGAATGTTTACTAATATCAAAAACTGTTCAACCGATATGGATGCGATTTTCTCTAATGTAGTAAGATTCATTTAAAAATTAGTAATTACAATTCAATCAATTTATAAACAAAAATATAATTATATGAGTATAAAGTCGCTGTCACAGTAATCTATATTGTTAATTTTTTTAAATATCGAGTACATAATTTCACAGCGTAATTATTTCACTTTTATCTTATTACTTTCCATAATACTAGACAGTATAAAAACCTCTTTACACAAATTATAGTAGTATTTATATGTATAACCCGCTAATTTAAATATACTAGTCTGTTAATGCAGCACTCTCAAAACAAAAGGCTTTTTAAATTAGGCGGGGTATACAAAGGTCAATGAAAATATCCTGGTCATGCAGACGATGAACTACTGGGATATAATTACCTATGCGTCTTAATGCATAATTCCATACCAACACACTAACCCTAAAATTTCTGTCTAAATTCACCAAGGAAGGATTGCAGAATTTAAATCACAATGCGTCAAGTGTGATGTGGGATGAAGCCGTGTACGTGACAGGTCTCTTCGACCCTTCAACCCTTATACCGCTTTCGTACGAGGCAAGTTTTAAACTGTGAATGAGATTTATAATCTAAATCTTTTTGATCTTTCACTTATACGTCAAAGAATTATTTTGCACTTTATATTCACACTTGTTTAAAAATTAATTTAATATAATAACTATGTTATATAATTGTTCTGCCAAAGGAACCGCTATTAAATTCGTAGTAATCCGATAAGGAACTAAAACTGTGTAGAAATAATGTTCGAAATAAATCATATAACGAAACATCAAGCAACATACTAAAAATTAGATAGCCGAATTGATTACCTCTTCTTTTTGAAGCCGGTTGCAAATTGAAATTTTCATTAACAAGCACTATAGATATTTAAGTCTGTAAAACATCGGATTGAATTTAGACTGTTACATTTTTTCTACAAGCATGTTATGAAATCTGTGATATTATACTTACTTGTGAATACTTCTTGGAAATAATTGAGTTTACATTATTAACCTGTTTTTATGAAAAAAATATTACGCGTTTCAAGATGAACACACATTTCTTAGTAAACTGTATCATGTGTATGTACTTATGGTATACCTAATATATGTCTGTTTCTAAATTATTCATAAACAAGATAATACTGAATTACCTTAGTAACCGAGGCTACGGTACAAACAAGCCGTCACCATATGATTTTTTGTGGTTTTAGTAGAAAGCAAATTAAATCTTAATTAATTAGCAAGAAATGTATATATAAACGGTAATTTTACTAAATGTAACTACGGTAATTTCAAACATTTCTCCATAAAATTTAACTGACCCCTATAAGTTCTTGCTTCAAGTATACAAGTTAACACTGAAATTATAGCTGCAAGTCCATACGTGGCAGTAATATAGTAACAGATCGTGTTGTATGCAAAAAATTGTTAACTAGGTAACACAATTATATAAGCAAAGGTATCAAAATTATTCAACGAAAATTATGTTTATGATCCGCGGTGGCTTTGTCAAAATAAATTGCCTACCCAGACCGAACAATGGTGCATACATAACGTAATTTTCGTATCCCACACAATGTAAATTAAATCTTATGATTTTATGATTAGAGCTCGAAATACTGTAAACGTAATCTCAAGCTAACTTTTTTGTGTATCTATTATTTAGTGATGTCTGATTGTCGATAAGTTGTTTTGTGAGCCGTGATTTTAAATGATTAATGAATTATTGTTATACATTATTTCATAATGAATACTATTTTTCTATTTAAATCCACCATGCATACATACATACATCTACAATTTATACATTAAGTAGTATTTAATAATAAAATATTTGTTACTTTTTAACATTTTTCTTATACAAAAAACAATTTGTTTTGTGTGCAACACAAAACAAATTGTTTTTTGTTACGGTATATAATAACTTAATATTTAGTATAAAGTAATAGTGAATCTTTGAAAATAATAATATAAAAATTATGTGGTGCATGTTAATAAAAATTGTTATGTATACGTTAAGTAACATACCTATTGTATGCTTATGTAGTTAATAAAATTATGTAATACTAAATCGATAGATGAACAATTGTGTATTGTAAGAATGTCTATAACGTAATTACTAACTTTAGGTATTAACGACGACACAGACTTCCATAAAATTGAAAATCGTGGCGGTAACTACAATACAGAATCCGATCACGGGGAACAATCAAATCATCGAACGAACCTCGGTTCATAACAAAACGTACAAAACCTCGTCTGGATCCTGGACTGGATTTAAATAGCGTCTGACTTGAACAATGTACGATGACACTTGGACCCTTTTTGTAATTTTCAAGTTAGGGTTGGGAATTGTCACATCGATATATTGTCGATATTTTTAATTTTACTTAACATATAGTGACATTTTAGACTATATAAAAAAATAATATTATTCTAGTACGAACATATTTGTGATGGTCCATATTTTACATACTAGTTGTGCTCGCGGTTTCACTCGCATAAAATTTAAAGCCTTGTTATTTTGATTTATAAGCATGGTATATTACTGTAAAGTTTTATTAAAATCCGTTCAGCGTATTTGTATTTGCGTGAAAGAGTAACAAATATCCATCCATACTCGCAAACTTTCGCGTTTATAATATTAGTAAGATATATGTATGTATATGATCTCTATAAGGTCTCGCAACCTAACAGTCTGTAAATATATAAAGTTTTTTATGGGATATTTTTTGTAAAATGTACTATAATGAAATAACTTACTTTCAAACAACGTTATTCTCATAGTATTCTGCTCACAATCGTGGGTATACAATATAGGTACGTACGTGCTAAATATTTTCTGTAAATCCTATTTTCTTACCCTCGAGGTTTGAAATAATATTATTCTTGTGACAGGCGCGGACATAAAAAACATGGTCAGCCGGCTTTTTTCAGATGACAACAATATAACGTATTTCCTTGACCTCGTTCATGAGTACTTTTTATATGACATATATCCTTACTAAAACATTAATATAAATGTATGTTTGTTTGTAGATATATTGACAGCTTAACAGGTTTTTGATATACAATTTGTTTGTTTATAACACTTTATTGTACAGTAAATACATTTAAATTGATAGGACACAACGATCTTTAGAAATAAGTTGTACAATGGCGGACTTATCCCAAATGAGGGATTTCTTCCAGTCAACCTTTGAATGACTGAAAGGAATTGATGTGGTGGACATAGATATTCATAGTATATTTGTATTAAGGATGGTGACGGAATATATCCTATTATTCCAATCAATGTAAATAGTACATTTCCAGGATAAATATAAATATGGGGGTTATTCGGACGTATACGCAGGTGAAAACTATTTTATTGGTGCCGGCTATATTCGATTATATATGGTATTGTGTTTTGAGAGGTACAACCGTCACTCGGTCAATGAATTAATAACTACTTATTGAAACATTTCGCACATAAAACAGTTATTCATTATTGTATGTGTTTACTTATATAAAGATGTAGAATGTGTATGCTTTTGTGGCATTCACTTTGAGATTCGTACCTTTGATTGATGTTCTGTTTCACAGAATGTACTAGATTGTATGATGGGTATACTGGTATACATCAAAACCAAGTATATACTACCAACTAATGAATATGATATAGACACAAAGTATCTAGGAAAAATATTTCAACGTTAACTTACGAAATGAAAGAAGCTCGCCTTGTAGATTCTTTTTGAATAAGAAAAATGAAAATATGCTGATTAAGAATTTTAAACATATTCTCTGCAATCGGAACCATGACTTCGTACCCTTGCAAATTTATTGTTTGTTAACCGATTAAATTAAAATTTTAAGCAAATCTTAATACAATACATTATATAACATCACCCAAATCGGTTAAAATGTTTCTGATAATAGCGCGCACAAACGCACAAGCAAACAGACAAAAATACTAACAATATTTATTACGATTCCGTTACAGTATAAAGTCTCCCAATAATAGTTTTTTTTAATATCTTGTATGTCGTATTGTATATCTATGTACAGGCAGCGATCAGTTATAATTTTAATCATATTTAAATATGTAGGTACACAGTTCTCAGTTACGCCACCCAAACAAAACAAGATAATAAATCACTATAAATAAAACCGCCAAAAATTTTCACCGAGAGATAATCCGTCGGATCTCGGAAGTTATTTCTTTATTTTAAGCCACGGAAAGACGGCTGAATCGTAAACTCGTCGGATTATACTAATATTTTACCATCCTTGTTCATATTTTGTATATAATAAGCTTCATATTTAACATTATATTCGTGGTATTTTTTTATATTTTCTTTTTTAAATACTCATTAATTTTTTCCAAGCAATATATTGCGTGGATATTAGGTTTTCTAGATTAAGAATCTTGATATGTCGGGGTGATTTACCTCCTATGCAGCGCTTGTTTCGATACACAAAAAGAGAAAAATTTTGTCGATCTTTTTCTTTGTTGGAATTAACGAACCAATTCTAAAAATTTACTTCAGTTGTACAAGTATTGTAATTACTATTAAAGTTCCTATTTTCATTTGGGATATGAGAGCAGATATAGCAGTGAGGATTTTTAACTGCTAAACTGGGATTAGAACCCAATTATTGTAATATCACAAAATTATTTTTATTTTTTTCCTTAGATTATCTTAATTTAGATTAGTAAGGTTATATGGTGTAGGTAACTCTGTGAGTAGGAATGTAGTTTGAATTTTGGTATAAGCGTTTGACGTTTAATAGATAAGTGGCACACCTAATACAATATTAGAAAGACTAAAAAATACAAATTTAGGAAGATTAAATCTAAAGCTAAATCCAATACTTTAAAGTTTATTCTGTATCATATAATAAGTGGAAAATCATGTGTCATTTAAATAATTTTATTTGTGGGTTTACTATATGATATGGCAGTATTGCGAACAATATGAAATAGGTACATACAGTAGTTCGTCAAAAACGTGCAACTGTGTTAATTAAACTTTATTTTAACAGGGTTTTTGTAACTTTGTTACGTTGCTCGTTTATCACCTGTTACCACAATAGGTTTACCTGCAATGTTACCTTAGATTTACTTATAAACTTGTTTTAATAGGCTAAACCTTACTTATTTTAATAGGCTTTTCTGTAATAGTGGTGATGACAAAGAGATTCTTAATTTTGTCCTCTCACTTGTATGTTGCACAGAATTTGAGGTACAAATAAAGGATTAAGTGATGCGTGTGAGGTCCATCTGTGTATTTAGGCCCTAACTGACTTGTTAATCTTAGTTGAAGGGTTTTTGTTTAAGTGACGACAGACATGGGAATCCCTCCATGTTCTTTTTATGGTGTTCGTGTTTAAGACGGTTTATAGGGTTAATTTAATTTATTATGTGTGACATTATCTGTCTTTTCGAAATTTGTTTTGTTTCCTCATTGAATTTGAGAATGGGTTTTGGAACAAAAAGGCTAGCAATGTAAATAAGTATTCTGTTTGTTTTATGGACTGATTGTGATGAAGACGTAACACAGTCGTGGTATTCTGTAGGAGAAAGAGTTAAAGAATACTGAATGACAACTGGTATAAATTGGAAAAAAACCTAATTATTCTTAATAAACCTCTGATCAATCACTGGTCTCCAAAGATTAATAAAATTATATATATAATATTTCGATAAAACGCATACATTCCTTTGTCTTTTGTTAGCAAATTATTGTCTATATTTCTTAACATCCAAAAACGTTCTATACTTTTTAATTTTTTTTAATGTTTTATTTTTTTTTCTTTTCAGGTAACAATCAAAATATACAAATATATGAGTAATAAGAGGCATTCTCTGTAAGTATATTTAAAAGCTGCTTTTAATGATATACGATGTTGAAAATTAGCAAAAACAAATTATATATAATAATATAATATATTATATAACATGAAAAGATAATATCAAGCTTTATGCACCCAATCGAAAAAAAAATCATTACGCACATTAATAATGCAATGTAATGTATTGTAGCAAACCACTTGTGGTTTTTTAAAAAACATCGAGTATCATCAAAAGCCTCTTATAGGTCGCTGACCCTCGTTAAGTATGTAAGAAATATTGCTTCACAAGGACAAAAATATATTATGAAATAATAATCAAAGAAACTTAGACCATCCCACGGGGCTATAGATTAGTAGAAGCGTCTGGAAATTCAATGTTTATATGTTTAAGAGTGTTGTTGGGTTACATAGATGATACCTATCTAGTGGCACGCTGCCTCTCGATAGTGGCCGTTTCATTTTTTGCATGATACAAACATTTATAGTCCTGAGTATCATTGTAATAGTCTAGGTATTTTCTAGTTATATTAAAATCTAGTTGTTCACGTGACTTCGTCCGCGTGGAATTTAACTTTATTTTTCTAAAATAAAAGTAGGCTAAGTTAAATCAACTACCTGCCAAAAAGTCCCGTCAAAATCGATCCCGCCATTTCAAAGATTAGCTGGAACAAACAGACAGACAGAAAAAAATGTTATTTTGGCGTATGTACGGTACTTGGTTATATTCATATGCATTTAGTAAAAAACTATTCTTCCAATATTATAAACAGACACTCCAATTTTATTTATATGTATAGATGTAATGTATAAATAAAGCATTTTTCTCACTTGTCTAGTACAAGTTCTGCGTATTTTGTGACTAGATGGCGTTGTGTGAATTGTTCTGACTTATTATTATTGTAACGTTATCTGAAAGCTGGGAGGTTATAATAATAGTCAAGCTATTATTACACAGTAGCATAAACAAAGAAATTTGCGAAGTAAACCGTTTCGTACGTAATGTTGTTACTGCGCAGGTCACGTGGTATCAAACACGTGCTCATGTTATTTGCCGGTACGTAAACATGAATCATAATATCATTCATCACGGATAAACCGCCAACGAATAAAACCCCAACAAATATAGTTTGTATTTGTCTGTCAATATTATACCTAGAGCACGAAGGACTTTTTAAATTAGCCAGGTTATATAAGACCATGATAGACTCGGGAGACAAACGGTCATAAGATTTACTTAACTGACTTTCAACTACATATAACGGTTAAAATTTCCAGGACATAAAAATGTAACTAATCGCTGTCTGTACTTGGAAGATATATTTATTAAATATTATTTTGCGAGAATATGTAACCGTAAGAAAAACAAAATAATTATTGTTAGTATTTTTGTCTGTCAGTTTGTGCGCGCTAATCTCAGAAACGACGTAATTGTTTTTGTTGTGATTTTCACTAATGTATTGTAGTAAGCTTCCTTAAAATTTTGTGGTTGTTTTATTTCGATCGGTTTACAAATAAAAAACTTAAACGGGTACGAAGTCATGGGTTTATCTAGTATGGAAAAAATATTGTTTGTTTTAGACTCAATTTGCGTTTTCATAAAACATTTTTGGTATTGTCGTGTAAAATCACAACCATATTTTGTAACAGACCGTAAATCTTGACTAACGTCCAAATGATGACATTTCACTAAGGTCGCGTGACACATTCACGAAATATTTATGAATTAAATACAAAATATGGTAATGTAGTCAAATTTATGTTCTAATAAAATTAGTAGTATTTAGTTGCATGAGTTGTATTTAGCGGAGGTCTGTCTCGCAGACTATTTAACTAGTTAACAGACGTTTGCCTTCTGCTGACTTGTGAGAAGGTAAATCTTCCATAATGCCGGTCCCTCACATTAGGTTTGTCGTCCGGTTATCTGATGCAGTTAATCGAGTCGGGGAAACTAGAATTGTGAAACTAGGTGTGAATTCTATGCAATAGACAAGCACACCGCACACCCGACTAAAATGGTACGCATCAAACCTAAAATCTAACGTTTGAACAAGTGGCGTAAGATGTGAAAACGTTTATTTAGTAATGAAATATACGATTACCGCATCAAGCCATTCTTGATAACTACGGTTAGTTACACTACTCCATATTAAAATTTTGAGTTGTTTGGAATTCCAGGAATAAATAAATAAACTAGCGCGGTTTTATTGGTCGATGTCCAATAGAAACGTTAACAAAAGTTTACCTGGCAGAGGCCAGACTACAGTCTTTTAGGTAGACAATATTATAAATGACGTGACAAGACAAAAATGTACCTCGAGTTTATCCTATTTCTTTTTGTAAACTGGTTGTGACAAACAAGGATGTCGCTTGTGGGTATTAAATTTCAATTCTACTGTAAGTAAATGAAATAATCTCTACTCTTTTAATTTATCGCGCTTTTTTATAGAATTTCTTTTTTTTTTGGCAAATTATAAAATCATACAAATATTGTAAATTCTAAAGTTTGGGAGAGTTGATAAAGAATTATTTTTTACTCTTTCATGCACAATATACTAGACAGATTCGATTAAAATTTGGTAAACAGATAGACCATATTAAATAATTTCTACTTAAATTCATGCGTAAAACTCCACAAGACAGCTAGTAAGTTATTACATTGACATTATTATTTAGTTAACGCCAAGTCCCATTATCACATTATTTATATAAAGGTGTAACCATGAATACATAGAAAAAGAAGGTTGGCGAAGTACATATGCTAGTTTTTTTCCTGGTCAATCTAAATAAAAAGAATCAGTCTAGCATACCGAAGCTAATCTTGGAGTTCGTAGTAGTGGCTACACAACGGATATAAACTCTCGGAACGGCTCCGTAAAGCCTGTGAAGACACCAGGAGGCTTCTAGGAGGAGATTGGCTAGCTTCTTCAGCAGTCTCGGCTCTACACGCATAACGGCTCACATGAGAGCCTAAATTATTAAATTGATCACATTAGGTTCAATCAAATGCTCCGGTCAAGTGACAGAAGTTCTCTCCAATGTATGTATCTTACGAAACGTTGTATAAGTTAAACCTTAACTATTAGACAAAGCCGCTAACGTACAGGTGGTTTAATGTGTCGGCAAAACCATAACACTGACGCAAAACCGGGTAAATGTTTATTCCGACATTGCTGTGTTTCTATAACATTATGCAATGAACAATGCACATACACGCACGTGTCGCTTCGCGGTAGTCGCAATGTTGTGCACCTGTTTCACGTCGCCTTCTTAGTTCGTACTGTGAGCAATTGTCTATGAATTTGGAGTGAGTTTCTACAATAGTTTCCACAAATTAGTAAGTACATGTTTATTTTAAACTGCATTCAGACGTTAATTTTGTAGGATATCAGCTCTGACTGACGTCTTCTATATGACCATGATTAATTTGGCATAAAAATATACTTCCTATCCACTAATTACTTAAAATATTGCGAATAGTAACATGAATATAGCTCCGTTTGTGATATTGCAAGGATTTTTAGGACGTAAACAGCAGAATATCGCGAACAAAACCACATTATACAACCAGTCCGTAGGTTATAAGTATAGAAAATTAATAATCTTTCTGACAGGAGGGATGAGGATAAGGTGAAACCGTATAATTTCTCCTTTAAAAGAATTTATTACGTAGCTATTGTAGTGTTTCCATATTTCGTACGTTCATCAATCATTTTAGCGTATCGTTCGCAATAAAAATGTATAGGTAAGTCTTGCAAATAATAAATTGGTTGTTACCACGTTTTTTCAGAATAAGGATGCCCTGAGCGACACAGGTGTATAGTTACAGCTGTATCTGTAACAGTGGTTCTCAAATCAGTGGTCCACAGAAGCTGGTCCGTAAAAAAAATTAAATTAATATAATCTATTAATTGTTTTTAATTCATATTACATGTTGTACTATGAACGTCGGTAGGTGGAAGGACGGCAAGTGACTAATATCATAATAGATATGAGCCGGTTAGTTTAACGCACGTTTACTCTTTTTGTAATATTACATTTTTATTCATTAGTCTTTTTACAAAATGTATTCTTAAATTTGGATGTTAATTTCGTTGTTAGTTTCTTGCTATGAATGATAAAATCAAATAGTATCTGGTTAAAGTAAGGTTGAGAATCATTGGCTCTATATTAATATGAAATAGGCTTGTCGCGACGGATAGGTACAGTCGGCGCGCAACGCGCAGTGTATCACGTTTTATCAAACTTTATCTCTAGTCTACTCATCCCGGTGATCTTGGAGAATGCGAAAGTGATCCTATAGCCACGTCGATATATTTGAGAGGGAATAGCCGTCAGGTTTTTAGCCGGTAAGAATCCAACCGTACCCAGCGGCCTGAGTCTCTATGAAGATTTTCCTGATGTAAAAAAAAGGTAGACTTTGTATAAAGTCGTCTGCGTGCTCTAACTCACTTCAGTTTAACTGCCAAGTTGCTAGCTTTGTAAGATATTTTACGGTTTATGGGTAAGATAGTGCAGTCATATCACAGGATATGGATGTCACCAGGAGTGTCACATAATAATGTCATGTCCTAGGTAAGAGAGCGTTCGTTAGCGCCTGTGTATGTACCTATACAAGTGTCTATATATGGGAGAGTTATTATTTCAAAAAGAGATGAACGGGCTATGTCTAAGATAATATAGCAAGAAAGAGAGGGAGACGACAGCGAACAGAGGAGAATTGAAGGAAAATAACTCCGACATTACATCCCAAAAGATATGAGATAAGGAAAAGTAGGTAATGGCCCGTTATTGTTTCTACGATTATATTAAGGTTCTAACCTACACATGGGTCACAATTCCCGGGAGTTGCATCGGAGTTTCCCTCTACCTATCTGCCACATGGACCCGGCACCCGCACGGTGAATCCATGGAAAGCTATGAAGTTTGTCTCCCTTTCTTTCTCTCTTGTGATACGTACTTTTTTTATTATTTCTCTTCTGTTAGTCATTAGACGTTCTACTCGCGCTTGTATGCGCCCTCCACTCGACACAAAAGGTCCGTTAATATGTTAGAAGCAAGGCGCAATATACAGTCGTTATCTGCATACTATTACATTCCAGTTACAATTAGTCATATGTCCGTATGTGTCATGCCAAGGTTCTATCACTCATTCGTTCATATACTTTGTATGGATACTTCCGAGGTACATCCTAGTAGACATGACTCTAAGTAATATTCTAGAAAATGCATCTTTCTAATATGTATTAGATAGTATTTTTTAATGGATGATAAATATGTTTGCGGGGCTGCAGTGGAGGATGATAGGATGAGCATAAAATTAGGTCAGTTAGCCCATTCTGCTGAAATCATTCGGCATTAACCAAGAATGATTCCAGGGGGAACGCGTGTCGGTAGACCTAACTTGCTACTAAGTACATTCCATACAAAGTATGGATTGCTAGTATGCAATAGGAGCACTAGATCGCATTTCTAAGAATCCATCCCGCTACTAGATACCATTCTAGAAGATTTTGTACATTATTTATGTATAATTACAATATACACTATAAGTACATAAATATATCTTTGAATTTCAATATTGCCCCCAAAAATAGGTGCCTGTAGGTAATTGATTACGACTGCATTTTGATAGTTTATTTAAGTTTTACATAAAATTTGTTTAAAAAAAACTTTAACCAGATTGTTTGCTAAAGATTTATATATATACTAGCTACTCGCCCCAGTTTTGCACGGGTGTACTATATGTATGTGTATTATATATATAAAAACCTTCCTCTTGAATCACTCTATCTATTTAAAAAACGCTTCAAAATCCGTTGCAAGTTTTAAAGATTTAAGCATACATAGGGACAGACAGACAGCGACAGCGACTTTGTTTTATAGTATGTAATGATATATATATATATATAATATTGTGTTCAGTTTTGTATCTCCATCTGCAAACGTCATTCATTTATTACATTTTGTTAGTAAACAAGTATTTGTAATGGGCAATCGTTTACCTTGGCGCGGCATTCCACTGCAACTCTGCTGTCCCTGTACTGCTAGTAAAGGCGTGAATGTATCATAGTTGTTCCGTGATATTAAAAAGTAATAGCTGACTACATTTACTTTGTTCATAATTGAATGTGACAATGCATTTTACGACTTATATACATGGACTTGTGGTTTACAGTAGCTTAAATTTCTTATTAATAGGAATGTTGAAGACTATATTTATTAATTTTAGCTAGTAAACTGTTAGGTTCCTTTTTTTGAACTACTTATTAATTAAAATGAAAGTGACTATATACTGATAATTCAAATTTATTATTAAGACTAGTAATAATAATATATAGAAATAGAAAAAAAATCAAATAATTTTGTAGGTTGTAATTTTTATAGCTATCTGATACCTGCTACTTAGTCTGCATTTTTGGATTAAATTATATCTATAGTATATTATAACCCATACATCTAGCCCTGTCAAGGGAACATAGTTTATTTACATAGAGACAGAAACATTTTCGCTGTTATAATATAAAATATATAAATAATACCGAGCCAAAATAACTTTTGAATATTCATACTAACCATATGGTCGCGTCATTGAATACTTTCGTTGTATTTCGAACATATATAGTATATATATGTTATTATACAATTACGTAATTAACACCTACATACTTAATTACACGCGACTAAATCGCATATAAATATACTTATAACATACGGTACTTACAGCTGAGATAGAAATGTGATACTATTTGAGTCATATCGAAATACATTATATATCTTGTAAAACACATTAAAATGCATTCAAATGTATACTCTGTGCTATTGATATAGGTATCATAATTGCATATTTTTTATATACCGCGTCATATATCATGTTATAGGACACGTGTGCCAATAATATATTTAATCTTAACATTAGTAGGTCATTATGATCGGTTATCGTAAATAATGTGTAACTGTAATACTAGTAGCATTCCACTAGCTTTAACCCACAGCTTTGCGCGCTTGAGTAAGAACAATAAGTATCTTTTAAGGTTCGATATGATTATACCAAAAATAATTTAAGGCAATGAAGTAATACGTGTACATAAAGTAACTGCAACATCACAAAATTTTAGTATTTTTTTTTATGCAACTATGGTAATCAAACATTCGGCCTATCTGATGGTAAATGTGTGAAATACCAAGGGTGTCAGTGGCGTTGCCGTCATTTAAAAAAACCTTCATATACGCTTCTTGAAAACCCCCATGCTATATAGTTTCTGAAGAAAACCTCATTTATGTTGATTTCCTGAAATAAAATGTATAAAGAAAGTTAAGCTGTAATAAAAACAGCATTGTCGATATTATTTTGTTTCTAAGGTTTGTTTGGTTTGTGTATTTGGTATCAATAACTGCAATGTGTTACATCAAGCTAAGCACTTTGGTAATGATACAAATTGAGTTAGCCGGCCAAGCAAGCATGCTTTATAAGTATATTAAAGGGAGCGATATGGTAATGAAATTAAACATTAAAAGCATGGTATCATTCTTCCGAAGTAGCTTTGGAGTAGTTAGCCTATATTTAAAAAAAAATCACGGACCTATTTTACCTCCATCCCCTTTTCCGAGCGTGTGGCACTGCAGTCCCTATCAAGTATTGTACGCCAATGTATAATGTCACCGTGGATTCCGCTTTCGAATTTATAAGTGATGCTTACAGAATAGCTCTACTGTTAATGAATATAGACGACGGTTACCACTCACAATCAGCTGTACCGTCATTTGTTTGCCTTTCCATTTACCTGAAAAAAAAAAAGATTACATGCGTCATCTACTTATCTTTATGTCAATAAAATCAACTATGGTAGTCAGCCGTTTGTGTACTATATGACACCTGCAGGTTATATATGCCATGGGTTATATATTTATTCATTGAAACAAAACGTAAAAATTTGACACCTTAGCTGACGTCTCTCCATATTTTCCTACTTTTATTGCTAAATATATTTTATATTTGAGTATATATTATATAATTTTGAGTCAGCGTAATATATTTTTATCTTTGTTTGCAGTTATTTGATTACTACCTTTGTCACCATGTCATATATCTCTTCAGTATTCCATTTTTATCCCCTATAATCATCCACATATTTATCATCTCTCTTAAAACAGTCTCTTTTCTGCGCATTTCCTGATTATACTAAGACAAACAATTATTTCTAAAGTACTTGTTACTAACGCTACTTTTAAACTTAAACTTCTGACTATTGATTCTTAATTTTGTCCTCTACAACTGTTTTACATGATGTGTCTGATAACTATAAAACTTTATTACTATATATTCAATGATGTTGACAATGAAGCATACTGTAATACATATAAAACTAAATTTTGAAGAAACATCTTACAGATCGTATTGAATGCGACCGCCCACGCTCCACCATCCTTTTTTTATGTCCCAACGCATCCTTCCCGCGCCGCCATATTGGAATTCCATTGTGATCTGTCAAACAAATGTACCCCTTAACCAACCCCAAATAACGTTGAAAACACCTTATTCATTGCCGTTCAAAATTGTATACCACAAAATGAACTTAACCACCTCCCGATAGAGATCCTTTCGTGTTATCAACGTTTGAAGTCCTATTGTGGAGTTGAATAGAACCCTGATTTCGGGACTCAGATGATGTGACGTGTCATATTTTTTTATATTTTTCAACCTGACATAGGGCTACAGCCTGTGGATTATTAATCAAGCGCGAGGATAAAAATGTTAGTGTAAAGGTCGATGCAGGCATGCGGAAGGTTGTATATTTTGGAATATTAGGTCGATCATGTTGTTTCAACGTGTCTCAGGAATAACATGCGCATATGTTTTGAATAAAATGTTATATATTGTATTTAAGTAAATACAATTATATCAAATAATAGTATGTAATAAATCTGGAATGAGTAGTTGTTTCACGTCTTTCTCATCACTTTCACTCTCTATCGCTTTGAATTTTAAATAATTCGGTGACAATGTTGACAACTGATAATTCCTCTGACTACTCTACCTGGAATTACTGTCATAAGGATATATTGTATTTTTTTTTACTAAGTTACACATTTCTTTATCTGTTTTATTAGTGTATAGACACAAAGCGATTAGATTTATTGATGCGCAATTCTCTATATTTGTCTATTAAAATTTTGTAATAAATTAAATTATTTATTAGTTATCGAGGTTAGAAATGATGTAGATACAAATTAATCTCAATCAACGACACCGTCTGTATAATGTCATTATTTTCAAAATTGAGACGTTTACAAATTTATTATTAAAAGCTTTAGGGATTTCAGATTGTAGGTTTCGGTAACGAAAATCGGGAATTTATAAAATGATCTTAAATAGCTCCTAAATTATTCAAAGGTTGGAAGTCTTTGAGGATTAGCTGGCTTAGTTTGGAAAAGATTTTGTGAGAAGTGAAATTGTTTTTTAACAAATAAGACAGATCTGTATTACTGTACCTACTCTGAATTTTAATTGCCATAAATGTAGAACAAAATTAGAAATGCAATAATGATTAATTTCGTGTAGCTTTAAAATATAGTCATTGTAAAAAGAATTTGTCTATACCCGATCTAAGATAATTAAATTATAATAATACCTAAATACATTTTTATTTAGTAAAAACATACTTAATGTACCTATATATAGAAAACATCCAGACTCAAACTAGAAATTTTTAATTACTTAATATAATGTCGGAAATAACGCTGCTTTATCTTGCATACATTTATGATATGTTTCATTATTGTTTTAAGAAAATTCATGCAATAATGATCTGATTGAGTATGTGCACAAGATGTTGTATTTTGGATTTAACGAAATGATATAAACAGACGCAATCTTTTCTTTTCTGTCTTTTAATGGGGACAACCTAGACTGTTGAATTATAAAATGAACCACAGAAAGACTAGTAGGTATATCAGATTACTTGCTATACACTCCGTTGCCGCAAGGGACATGACTTCAACATAAAGAACGAGAAGGCTGTAGTATATATAACTGGATATAATAACACTAACATTACTATAGGGTTTGTAGTGACTTAGCAACCCGACTACTTATTGCATAATGTATAACTATGTCGTAACATTAACTCGACCTCTTTATATGTAACATTATGTATATTATGGACTTACATTAAAATATGCCGTATATAATTTAAACGCAATATTATTGCAATTTTGAGGCAAAATTCTTAGCCTAGTAAAATGTACTCGTGACCTAGACCTAGAGACAGTGTTAGACTTTAAACAATTATCACCTGGGCAGAGTTCATCTATTTATGTCGCTAATCACCTTGTTTTGCAAGATGTGTTTTTGTTGAGGGATGAAATTTGGCACTGAAATTTCAAAGTACAGAAGCATGATAATGTCCTCCTAAATGACAACGGATGAGTGGTACCATGGCCGTTACCTCCTAATACGGATATAGGTGATGATTCTCCCTTACAATTAGAAAGCCCGTCTGCTTGCTCACATAATAAAAATGTGTGATTTCGATTCAATTTCTATTCAAACACACCAAAGTCATTTATGAAGACATCGATCACACACACTTCTCAATTAACTGCTGCAGTTACGTTATTTTTATATCCTTATAACTAAAATTATTCATGGTTAGCGTTAAGTAGTTTTTTCGTTTGATTTTGACTCGTCCTTCCTCTCACTTTCGTGGAGCCTATTGTATTGGATTGTACTAAATAAACCATTTCCGTCCATTGAATTATATTTATGCAAATTACTGTTTTAGACGAGTTTTTTTCTTCGTTTTCATCGAAATATCTCTCGCCCTGCATAATGATTTCATTTCCTGTCTTAAACGTCTTAAAGTGCTTTTGCTGTCAGTCAGTGTCTTTACAGATATATTCTTTGAGAATTAGTATATGTAATACTAAATAAAAGCAACTAATGACTGAAATAGCGTATTAATTTACACAGGACCTTAAGGAATTATACACCTAAACCTTGCTTAGTTAAAATACAGTAGGTTTTGAGATTACACGCACCAGGAGTCGTTGTGTTCTAAGATGTATAGTTAAAGCTGAAATGTTCTTAATTTGACTGTACAGAAATATATTTACTTTTACAGTATTGTTGTATATATGTGTTGGTAATAAGAGTAATTATTTAAACTCCGTTTCTTTTTGTTTCAGGTTAGAAATCATATAGTTTTTGGCTTAACCCTGCAATTCAAAAGCATTCAATTGAAAGGTAATTCATATACCATATATTATCATTATAACAACTATTTCTCACACTGTTTAGTACAAGTATCTTGTTTATGTTTTTCAATGTCCATATAAAACTTCTTGTATATAATATGTATGTTAAATTTAAATAGGTACAACGGCGGTGTACCAAACAATGCTTTTCGGATAATACAATTTGGAAGGGCCCACGTAGCAACGTAACGATGCCTCGAATGACTCATTTGTATATGTAAATTAAGTTAAAATTCAAAACCTTAGGTTTAACTTTGGGATTTTTGAAATTCAAATTTATCTTTGCCGCTTCGAGATTCATACGGTGTCTGAATCCGTAATTTTATTTCGACTGTTTTTTTTTTGTAAAAGGGTTTTAGACCACCTAAATTTTTTACTAAAAGATTACGAATAGAATTTTATAATTTACGAAACTAGCTACTTACTCGCAGCTGCGTCTACTTTTAAATATAAAAAATAACGTATGTTTTACTTCCTATTACAATATATCTTCACCTATTATAGATTCGATCGGTTCAGCTACGTAATCGTGACAAGATACACACATTTACAAACACACTTTTTTTATTTGTAATAGTTATATTATTTTTCGATTTTATACAAATATAAAACAAAATACATTTTTCTTGCCATTCCGTTATTCCGCTACATTGATGGATTGTTTTATAATGATTTTGAACTCTATAGACACTGCTTTATTTTCCGATGTTCGCGGGTTCGATTCCAACAGAATACAAACATCTTTAGTCACAAACACAACAACTTGATTGCATTGGTTTGTGTGTTATCACGGAGTAACAAAAAATATGGAAGTATTTTTGTTAGTTATCTAGGTATCCATAATACAGAATTGTTTGTGCTTATGTGACTTCTTTTTCTTCAACATATATTACTCCATTACTGGACGTATGCCTCTTGCATGACTTTCCACCTTCTTCGGTCTGCTATGTCTAGTATTTATTTATTATTGTTTTACTTGACCTTTATTCAACATGACACACTTTTAGTATATATATACTTACCATTCCTCAAGAATGTCCTCGAAACTTCGTCTGACGTTATATATTTATGAATAATGGAACTCCACTTTTCATGGCCTATCAAATTGTTTGCCATTTCGAGTAAGTACCTACTTAATGTATAAAAATGATATCTTTTTTATAAGACTGGAATGAGAAACAAGCTGACGATCCACCTGTTGGGAAAGTGGTCGTTATAGCAAAATGGTTGACATCGTCGATACCACTACTATCACGGATATCGCAAAATACACCGTGACGCCCGTGCAACCCATTAAACTCAGTCTCTATATCTTGCAATAACATTAATTGTTCTAGGATAATCTAGGGCAATATACATATTGCTCTGGGTTATCTTTTCAAATTTAAAAAAAGGTCGGAAACAATAGTACCTAACAGTTCAATAGCTGAATTATTAGACTCCTATATTTAAAAAATAATGTGTGTGTGATACTTATATCCCTTCTCTTGTATATATATATATTATATATCCCAATATCTATATTTCCCAATTATATATCTGAAAAACTGATCTTCATGAAAGATCTTAATGTTTGATTTGGAAAAGAATTTTACGAATCATTCAGTAGCAGACGCTGAATTAGTATAGATTATTCATATATAGTGTGTGGAAGCATGAGATATTAGTCTTCCGTATTGGTAACGCATGCATGGTACCGGTACGTCACATGATGTCTACCACTTACCATCAGGCGGGCCGCTTGTTTTCCTTTCCAGTCACATAAAAAAAACTTGTACAATAAATATGTCATGGTATACCATATTTACGAGTATATTGGGTTCGACAAGGTACTCAATAATTATAGCAGAATTACAGTATGCATAGCGCATTGCATATTTCTTGTGGGCGGAATAAAAAAATATATTTATTTCCTTATAATTATATTTTTTGTGTAATCTGTTTAAATGTCCAATGCTCAAAGTCGTCTACTTTTTCTTTAGCAAGGTTGGATTCGATTAATTATTTATTTTGCGACAACGTGGGCGATTGAATTTAATTAAATACATTTGTTTAAAACTATAATATGTGTTTAACTATTTTATTTGTAAACCGATTGGAATTAAACAAACACAAAATTTTAGACGACACTTATCGTAATAGGTTAGTGAAAACCATAGTGTAATCGGTTAAACCGTAACAGAGATTAGCACGCTCAAACATGTAGATAAACATACAAGAATTTTAACAATGTAATTGTTTTGAGTTGACAAAGTTCTTCAATAAACGTTTTTGCATACAGACAGCGATTAGTTCCATTTTTTATATGTATAAAGTAATAATAATTAATATTACTATTATTAAGAATATTTAAAGGTGGGCGACTTATTTGGTATTTTTAAAATAGTTTTTAGTGTACAATAATTTGAAGTAGACATTATTTAATGATAGAGATATTCAGTGGATTACGTATACAGTTGTAAATATAATTTACTTCGTTCCGATTGCAGTTGCACGTTACATACAAACTGTTACTTAGCAACAATACTTATTTTAAATGTGATGGATTATACTTTTTCTACTTCAATCAATGTGCCTAATATTTAAGCCCTAGATTTATGTCAATTGAAGTACCCACGGGTGATCACCCAGACCCACATATTGATTCTAAAGCGCTATAACTCACATGGGCGTACCGTATAAAATCACGGTCACCGAATATTATTTCGCCCTTTGAAACGTCGCAGTAAAGCGGAGTTAAAGAGCGCTTAAAAATACCCAGCTCATTTCCTTCGTATAAATCTCGGTGCGACGTCTTAGGGTTAATTTCGTTGGGTTATAAATTCAGTGACGTCGCCAGGTGTAGGGTTGTACCCGGAAGCAAGTCTAGTGGACTGTTAAATTTTAGTCTAGACATTATGTTCAGTGTATCCGTTACCGTGTACTATGTATAATATACGTAGGTACCTGTTATTTATTGTGTTATTAATATTTATATATTTATAGATGTGGGTTTTTCTGATAGCCTGGAAATAGATACAAAAACATCTGCGTACGTTACAAGTACGTTTTGGTATCGCTATTAAAATATCAAATTAAACTTCACATACATATCTGTAGTAATAATGATACTTGGTTTAAATCTATGCAGGAGCAAATGAAATAATCCAAACTTACAAAAGTACAATCTAAAATATAACAGTTGACAAAATACTGAAAGAACTGATTAGGTTTTTTTTGGTCACTGAAAGACATCCTGTTGTAGGATATAGTTGTATTATATTCTGCTAATACATGTTATTGGTAGTGTAACAAAAAATGAAATATTTCTTTTAAATAATGTTTCAATTACATTTATTTTTAAGTAAATAAAATGAATTCGAATACTCTTTTGTTATTTCGCGTCTTGCAATAATAATGAGAATTGGAAATGGGAATTCATTGTAAGAAATTTTAATCAAATTTACTTATCAGTTAATGAATGATCATTCAATATTTGAATTACGAAATTCATAGAATATATTTTTAGTACAGGAATAAAAATGAAGACATTCCATTCAACAACTCATTCAGTAATCAGATCAGTTACCCAGTAATCAAAGTGAAAACCATTCTATTTATTTTCTACGTTTTTATTATTACTCGGATGTTTATTTAAATTTGCAAATTAATCTCCATTATTAGTAGGTATAGTATTACACTAGCTAACCCGCGCAACTTTATCGGCGTCACATAAGACCACCTGATTTTCTAAAATTTTTCATTGTCGGTCCACTGATGGTCTTGGTTATAGCGTGATATTATATGACCTTTTTCGATAAATTACCTATCCTCCCCTTTTTTTTCAATTAGATCCTTACTGGATATGCTTCGAATAGATTTTGGATCTGCCTGAGACTAGCGTGTTTTACGATTACCACGGAAACAAACAAAGAATCTTCAGCTTTATTATTATAAAGCTGAAGATTCTTTGTTTGTTTCCGCTACTCGCATTAATATTTTAATGCGAGTTACGAACAAGACACCTAATATTTTACCAATTATTATCACTTGCAAGAAGTTCAAGTATATAGTGTATATTTAATTACTAATTACCACGGCATGCGTAAATGTTTATAGAATATATCATTACATGTAACATGTTAAGATTGAAGGATTTCATACTACATCAACCAATGATAACTCTTTTCGTAGTTGGCTTTAAAAGAAAGGATCCTGGAATTTTTTACGTAATATAAGAGGATTAAAAGTTATCCGCAGAAGGGTAGGTTAGTACTTTGGACAGAACAGATTGTTAAGAAAATATTTTATGAGGCCGAGGTTTACTTTATAAATGTTAACAGGATCGCTTCAGTGTTATGTCAAAAAGTTACTTGTTTTGTTACGCTGTTACGTTGACTAGCGACATGATATAAATAATTGACCGTTATTGATGTTTATTTGTATTCGTATTTATGATAATTAAAGCATTATTTATTAGGTTTTTTTATACATTAAGGTAGCCTGTTCCTTTATGATACAATTTATCTTCATATTAAATTTCATTAAGTTCTGTACAGTATTTGAATGACAATAAACACACACACAGCTATCTGTGTATAGTGTGTCTATACACACTATCGAATTTATAATAACATCTAGAACAATTCACACAGCGCCCTCTAGTCCTAAGCTAGACAGAGCTTGTGTTATGGGTACTAGAACAGTGATAAAAAAAATACATAGATACATTTTTGCATATGTATACATATTATATACAGGAAAACACCCAGTCCAATACAAATAGTCATACTAATGAATACAAATGCATGTATTGTGCGAGGAATGGAACCCGCGACCATTGGAATTAAAGCGGTATCTTAAACCGCTAGATCACTGAGGCCGTCGAATCAGTGTGAAATAGCGACTCGCTTTTGCTTCACACAGGTGTACAAGTACATATGCATATATCAGCAGCTGTATAGCCTGTATGTGTACATACATACATACATACATATAAAACTTCGGATTTTTTTTTCTATACGTTTGTGCAATCCATATTGAAATCTGTGCCATGGTTTAGAAGTAAAAACAGCGACTCTGTATCATATTATTAGAGATCTGAGTATAGAAACATTAATATTCTGCGTAGAGGTTCTTTAGTATTATTACTCAATCCTTATAATACTTGATATAATTGACCAAATTAATATGTACAACAAAAAACAAAGCCCGACCTTGTTAAGGAGGAATTACTGTAATATCAAGGAAGGCCTTGCTTTCTGTACTTATATCCATTTGTTTAACAACTCTGTAACAAGACGTGCAGTCCTTGGGGAACTGTTTCCTTTCATATTGTTCTACAGTAATGGTATTATAATAAAGATATAATGTTTATGGGCTTGAATATAGAGTTGAAATTGTACGTGAGTGTGATGGAAATGAATTATTAATCGTTACGCAAGTCTGGGATTTTGTTAGCGTATTATAGCATATCACGCGTACTATACAAAGGGGTAAATGTAATCTCGCCTACATAGAACAAGTTTGTTCATGTATATAGACCAGAGGTTACCACTTACTATCAGGTGGGTCACTAGCTTGTTTGCCTTTACAAATGTGTAACGAAATTAAAAAATAAATATTTTTAGAGTACTACGAATATACCACTATTGCCTTGCCATCCAGACTAAGAAATCTGCCTCTGATCCTGTAATTTCACTGTCACGTCTCCTCAAATCGAAATAGCTTACAAAGTAAGCTACTAGGCGGCTGAAATGATACGAACGTGATACAAACTTTTGATAACAGGAGGCATGGGATAGACGAGTAGTGTGGACTAATGACCGATTGCTAACAATGATGGTACATTGCTAGCAAACGGTCATCACTCATCAGATTGACCTCCACCAAAACCATCCATCGTGATAAGTTCCTGGTGTTTTGACCACAATGGGCTAACTGACCTGAGTTCATCTTCATTTTATCATCCTCTACTGGTGCCCTGCCCGCGTAAATGGTTACCGCATTCGGGACCACCATTCCTATATCATCAATTATAAAAAAAAGCCTTTGTATCACCTATTTCCTTTGTAGTCTATCACTGTGCGGGTAGGTACCTACGTACGACTTTGTTTAAAGTAATTTGGTGTGTACATATATCTAAATTTAATCTCTAAAATAGTCTAAATATAGTATCCATATCCATACTTGTATTAGTCGCTCGCTACTTGGTATAATATTTACAAATGAATATTCATGAGGTCATGAACTCATGACTCGTTTTTCCTGTCTAAATTCTTTCTGACATTACAGATTATGTTACATCTTTTCCTTTATTAATTAGTCATCGCTCTGTGTTGCGAAGTAGACTTATGAATTTGTTAGTCTGTGCTCCCGTTGTCACGTATTCCTGTGATATTAATAAAGTGAATCAATCCAAGTGGAGATGTAAACATATGTCTGAAGGACAAATGTGTCATCTTTACATTGCTAAAATAAATAAATTCTATAGATGAAATGATACAGTTTCTTTAACATGTACACTAATAATAATGCTAGAAATACTCAAATATTTTTTTGTAAATATACATATATAGAAAAACACCCAATTCAATACAAACAGACGTATGTACTCATGAATACTAATGTTTATGTGTACCTCTAACAGTAAATAGTTTTTTCATCTCATTTTAAAAATGCGTCTAATTTCTGACTATCGCACTTAGTGTGCTGTTCATAACAATTTGTGTATAAGTATAAGTATGTGTAAATGTCCTTTATTTAAATTAAATAATAATATCACGTTAAAGTATTATGCTTCACTGGTTAATTTTTTTTGTAGTTATCCCAGGAATTCTTGTACATAACTATAAATCGAGTACAACTTTGACGTCACGAATACATGCACAGGCGAGCCACTATTCCCATCGGTGGTCAGTGACCACAAAGGACCTTTATGGGGTGACTGTACCACCATTTTAAACGGACCTCTCATGCATCCTCACTCGCTCGTCTCTCGGGGTTAAATAAACCAAATCGGAAAGAATGTGAAGGTTCTTTATACGCTGGTCATAACAGGCTACCAGTTTAAAAAGGCCTGTCCTGACCCTTAATGCTCTTATTTCAAGAATCGAAGTGAAGGATGTCGGCTCGCTGGGTAGGGTCTCGGTATGCTGGTTGACAGTCACTGGTTTCTTTTTTAAGCCATATGTTTTCTGGTCGTTTTGTTGGCCTTGAAAGAATGTCTGGTTACTGCACTGTGGGTTGATGTCTTGTTATTTATAGGTGTAAGTTTTTCTCGTCCCATGCACTTATTACTTCTTTTCGAATACACGCATTTATGGTCATATTTCGTTCTCTGTGAAGTGAATTTAATATTGACATCTATTATTAGGTTTGTATCGACGTAACTTGCTTTGTTTTCGTAAATCAAGAAACTCAGTAACTGGCTGTGTGCGGCCTTGATTCAATTGAGACCAATCCCAAAATAATACCGAATAATGCGGGAAAATGCTGTTAATTTTAAGTTGTAAATTAATAATCAAAGGCCAATGTTGGCAGCTCTGATTATAAATTTCGTTGAGAATAAGTTTTTAGACAATAATTGTGCTCGAATAGTTCCTTTGGATCCTTTTATATTAGGTACTGATGTCAAATAGTTTTAACTATTTACTGCTTAAAATTACTACTATAACTTTTACTGACTGTCACACCATTGTGGTAAAATTCTAGGTATTGTCTATTTTAGGTTCAGATTTTAGTTACTTTTCTCACGTTGTACTTTTCTTTGTTCTCTAATTTGCCTTTTACAATATTTTGTGGCTAGAAAAGAGTTGTGGAACTGTTTTTTTATAGTATCGGTATACGGAAAATATAGATAGAATTACTTTACTGTTTACCAGAGGAGAAAAACTATGACTGTATAAAGTCATCTGTCTATCTTATACCAACCGTCAAGCAGCTTGCTTTGCAAGTTTGTATGGTGCAATTAGTGAAAAATTACAGCGTAACGAATTAGTTCTATAGAATGGCAATGCATGAGAGGTATCACTGGTGTCACGTGATAACGTGATATCCGGAGTGCTATAGGTGTATATAAGCGAAGATTAAAAGTCAGCTTGTTTGCCATCGAAATTATATAATTGAGAACAATTATCTTTGTTATAAACTGTTATATTCACTATAAGAGTCATACCTATTATAAATCTCACGGTTACACTTATTAATATACATGAACAGTGTATAATAAATCCTTTAACTCTACATGCATTATACCTTTCCGAGAAACAAGTCTAGTCTATTTTGACATGTAACCGTTCGCCCGAATTCCTAAAGAAATCGAAACGCTTCTAAATCATAGCCCAACTTTTATAGCTACCTTATGTCTGCTTAGTTACCTCGTGGCCGATGAAAAATGGCTCTTATTTTAAAACTGGTAAGAGCCAAAGGAGATTTCTGGAATGGTAAATTGGTTGTAAGGTAGCATCGGAAAAGTGGTTGGGACTCGTCTGACTGGTTGCAACAGGCGAGACCTGTTCTGTCCCGTTTGTTTTGTTTTATTTTTGTTTTGCACAAGGCACTGACCACGACAACAAAGGTTCGTGGGCTGGGTTCTTTTTTTAAAAGGAGCAATGGCTTCAAGGTTTTTCGCCTCGGAATATATCTAGCCGCATAATAATTGTTGCAGTAGATAAAGGAAAGACCTTTATCTACTGCAACAATTATTATGCATTCATATTTTTTCATGGATTTTTATAGAAGTAATTTTTAATATATGAAAATATAATTTATGAGAAATATTTTATTCAATAGTCATAAATGTTGCTATTATTTTTATTTCTTGTGGACAAATGACTTGAAAAAGAAGTAATTAGCAATTAGCCGGTTTTTTATCTTTTTTAGTTTCAATATTCTTCGTCATTTTTGCAACAACTTGATTATGACATTTATTTTTAAATTTATAGGAAAAAATCTTGTTACCAACATTAATATTGTTCTATATTTTATCCATGTTATACTCTTTACACTTATGACTCAAGTATGGTCTCGAGTCCTATTTACAACGCATTAGAAAAGGTTTTTGAAAACTAACCACTCGTGCAAAACTGCGGGTCACAGCTAGTATGATTATAAAAAAAATATGCGTAATGAAAATAATAAAGATTAAGTACTGAGGTCACAGGTGATTTGGGTATGCCCCGGGATAAAATCTGAGGATTCGACCGACATCAATGTCAGATACAATGCCACCCTAATAGACTGTTTGGCTATAGCTACCTAAATTATTTATTTATGAATAGACACGTTTAGTACCTTAGGTTTTGAGCTACGTCGACATTATTTAATGCGACCGTAATTAATTTAAATTATTATTTAATAAATATAGAAAATCTATACTCAACTTCTTATTGCCGGTTTTCAATGTAGTACCACGAGGATATAAATACTTATTAAAGATACTAATCTTGCAGAAAAACACTACTTTAATTTTAACTTTGTTTAAATATTCACTAATAAATCATATATATTGCGTATAATTCAGATTTACATATATAGCATATATATCTAAATAATTAATTTAAAAATATGTATGCATTAAATCTAATTTTTAAACTAATGAATCTTAAAAAGTGTAACAATTATTACATTTGTATCATAGATAATATATAAAATTATTCTATGTCGTTATTAATAGAATAATTTCTTAGAAACCCTATATTATTTCGCAATTAATAAATTTTTAATAAGTAATTTAACTGTATACATACTTATTTATATATTTCTTCATATTACTTGTATGAAATTAAGTATTTTAGTAACTGCATATACTGTATAAACTTTGCAATATGTGGAATACTATAATACAAAACTGTTACATATTTACCTGATCCCTTCAAGAATCGAAGCTAACCACGTAACAACGATTATGCAATCCCTGCTCAAGTTATAAGTTAATATGCGACATGTCAAGTATTGGGTCGTAAAAAAATGGTCATACTGGAAGCTGAATTTTAAAAATCGACATTTATGTCCATAGATGGTATGCTGCTGTGCTATGGATATATTTACCTACTGGTACTTACGTTATTTGAAACGACGTTTGATAGGAAACCGTGGTCTAGAAGCTTTTATAGGTTTCTCTGTCCGCCATTTTTATTGCGCAGTTTTATGTTAGTGGAAAACCCATAAGTTTTATGGTTTTAGTGGTAGATAACCTAAATGCATATCGCTACTTATCTTTTGTAGGATTGGCAGTATCGAAGTCAGCACAGTACAAGTTCCACTTTTATTTTCCAATGCATGAATGTCTTGAGATAAAAAATAAACATTAAGTGTTTTCATTAATTCTTTACAATTCTTTTAACTAAGGGAAGAATTTGTTATAAAACCTTATGCATGAGTACTTAGTACACAGCTAGCTATATAGGCAGCGATTTCCATTTTGCATCAGGTGGGCTGTCAGTTTGTTTGCTTCATTAAAACCAACATATTATTAAATTAAATATTTTCATCATAAGAACAATAAAACTAAGTACTGGTAACGTAAACTGGCTCGTGCCCCTAAAACAACAAAACTGATTTCCTTTGCCTCAAAATCGAAAAAATAAAACGTCGGCGCACACAAAGCTGTACCGCGTAGTTTATTTATCTATTTATAGCTTAGGCCAAGTGTTCGGTTCATTACTTGTGAACATATTGCGATGTTTACGTTGTATATTTCTGGAGCCGGCCGTGTGTTCGACGCGTGTGGGGTGCCAGCGCCACTGCGTCGCACCGCCTGTCTTAGCCTTTGATTTTTAAAAAAGTTATGGCTTGCTCTTGAACTTTTAAATTGAAAATAAAATATTTGAAATTTAAGTGTGCAGCAATTTTGTCATCTATGAACTAAGGTGTTGTTTTATCTTAAGCCTTCAAGTCTGTCGTACCAGATGAGTTTCTCAGAGGCATTATTAACTGTCGATTTAATTAAATTTAGTAAAATTTGACATCTGCACTATTTGCTGAGTATATTTGTATATTGGATTCAAAAATAGGTATAGAAAGCGAACTTGCTGTGGCTCGATTAATCAAAGGTCAGTCATTAATTGGTATTTTTTATTTTGTCAAATTCAAATTCAAGCGGTCAAGGAATCGCTTTCTAAGCTCTTTTAATACCTAACTCATACCCTTACAATTAGGTACAAATTGTAACATACATGAATATATGAATTAATATGTTAATTTATAATAGTTATTGTTGTAAAACTATTCATTCCTACTTCGTTACATTGTAACGAACTGTTAAAACCGGGTGTGACGCTACGCAACTGAGTAGGAAATGTTACTTAAGTAAATCTGTGTTGAAAAGCTAGTTCCAATATGACTTATCAAAGCCACTTATTACATAAGGTAGGACCAACTCAGTTCGTAAACAACTAAGTTATAAAAGATGTTACGTAAGCGAAGCAAGGAACAATGGTCTACCTTGTTATACGACATAATTTATAATACTTGTGCACCCATAATGTACTTAGTCTTATCCCTAATGTAAGAGATAAAACGTTCTACTACAAGGGGATGAATCAGTTTGGTATGTCACATTGAGGGAGAAGCGTACTGTTAATAATGGCAACTAGTTATTTTATTGTTAGGAATGCACCTTTGCACTATTGCAATGTGCTCTATCAGGTTTACCATCACACAGTCACCTTTTCACAGGTGTATGGTATTTCCGAACTGATACGATATTGAAGCCTTCAAGAAAAGAGCTTATTCCTTCTTAAAAGGCCGGCAATGCATTTGGAATTCCCCTAGTGTTGCGGGTGCTCATGGGCAGTGATAATCTCTTATCATCGTTATCGCCGTAAGACTGTTTGTTCCCGACGCTATAAAAGGAGTCATGCATCTTCGTAATTGCCTTCCGATCGATCCCCCGTCCAATTGAAACGGGGATCTAAATTATCATGGCTTGAGCCAAGGTTCGAAACCCTAGCGGTGCCCTCAGACTAAAGTCGTATCCGTCAGGCGTGAGTTGGCCTTCAGCGGCTCCATAAATCCTTTCGCGGAGTTTGGAGTGCCATCTGCAGTCGCCCCCTATCGTCCAGTGAAGAAGCTGTAAAGGCCAGCTGCGGCCTACAGCATTAGAGTAGTACGAAAAATAAAACGTAGTTAATTCTTTGTGTATTCCCCACGATATGGCTAACTGATCCATCTTCATCCTGATTCTATCTTCCTTCCCTATTGCAAACCCAGCTTATACCATTAGCATAGGCAGGTGCAACATTTTATATAAACTATACTACATAGACGGTTCCAGTAAAAATAAACCGTTATTAAAGTATTTTAAATCCTGTTCTAAATGTTGACAGTGTTTTATTAACTAATTATCTATAATCCATATTTGATTTAATGAAATCTATATAATTACATATTTTTTCCCTTACAGAGCAATTAATATTCCATAATTAAAGGTGACAAGGACTACCTAAATCTCATATTATTATATATGTACTACATTATCAGCTTTGTAGAGAACATTTCTGTTATTGAAATTGATTTATAGTTCGCCTTTTGTCAAATTCTTTGTTACTTTTTTATGATTGTCAGGTTATTTATCACGTTTATTACTTACTATTGAATCCGATATCGGCACAGTTGCAGCCCTAATGGAAATGAATGGCTTGAATTGATGGTTTTACGATTTGTCTATCATCCGCCGTTTGGTTCATGGTATATAGAGCCAATAAAAAAGGATATAGCTCCGTTACATTGATAGAGGTATTGGCAATCAATAGATGGGGCCTGTGGCGTTTCTCCCCAATATCGATTTATTCGCAGCGTTTACCCCCCAATGAAATTACGCACAATAAATGTTATGTAAAGAAGACATTTCATCTTTTCGAGCTTAAAACTTCGTTAAATCCTAATACATCGTAATATCTGTTTTAATAACACCTTTAATAATCAATCTTAATTTCTTAAGGTTTTTTATTTAACTGGAATGACAAACAATCTGACACGTCCACCTGATGGTAAGTGGTAGCTGTCGCCTATATACATTAACAGCACTACGGACATCATGTTATCATGTCACACATAATTATGATACCTGCTACTGATGCGTTGCTATTCCAGATGATTGAGGGGAAGATGTCATGCCTCTTATCCTGTAATTTTACTACTTTATACGTTTTACCAAATTACTTGAAATGAAATAATTTATTTGCGAAATATTAGTAGAATAGACCAGATGTTATATGAAATATCATCATCAGATCATCAATATTTACCATAATAGGCATGCAAATTATATGAAATTATTTGTTTTGGTCAAATATTCTTGGACACTAAAAAATGCCAAGTGACAGCCAATTTTTCAGTTTGCGTTTAAACATTGTATGACATGTCTTCTTACAAAGCAAGCTCCTTGGCTGTTGAAATTTGTAGATGGGATTGTACGAACTGTAGGTCAGAAATTTAGTTTTAAAATTGGTATGGTGTAAATATATATATAATTTCCTGAACGTAGATGAACGTAGGTGTAATGTACTGTTTGACATTTATTATGTTGTCATTCTCACATTGTGTAATGACGCATGTGGTTACCGTTAACTTGACACAATGAGTCAAAAGTTCATCGACTTTTTGAATATGTAAAGGAAAATTTTGGAGATGCAAATTTGTATGAAAACTTCGTTTATGTCGTCACGAAAATAACTGTCTCTGAAAATAAATGTTTGATCGCGTACCTTCTGTCGTTAATCCGTTATTTCCTGTTCCCTTTGGATTTCAAACAGTAACAGGCTTCCATAATTAAATTCAACCAAAAATTTATATAATTACAAACTTTTAATTTTCGTGTATTCCAAATTAGATTATTATTCTTTTTTTAATTTGTTAAGAGCATTTACAGACATTGACCAATTTGGAATCTGCTTTACTGGGTGTAATAGAAATAATAATAATAACCCAGGATAATTTACACAGCACCAATTAGCCCCAAGCTAAGCAGAGCTTGTGTTGTGGCTACTAGACAACTGATACATATATATTTATATATAATACATTTTTTTTTGTAAATGCATACATAATATAAATAGAACCTTTCCGATCAATACAAACTTAATATTACAAACGTTTCTACCGTGTGAGGAATCTCTTGAAATAATTATTACGTATTGAAAATTGTCAGCTAATACAACGTTACGGTATATAAATGTAAATAAAAGACGAAAATATAGGCGCTCTTAATGACAATCATTGTCAAAAGTGATTTAAAATTCGAACAATGTTACTACTATTTTGAATACAGAATTCTATTCGGAGATTCAATCAAAATGGAAAGTTCCCACAGCACATCAGTTATTCTATTGCTACCTATTTATCATGAAAAAAGTTGACAGTTGTCCATGAACTTTGCGGCATTGAATTAAGATTCAAATTAGTTGAAGCGCGCCGTTAATTTTGTTACCAACTGTACCAGACTCCATCGGCGTTGTGAAATAAGTATCTTTAAGCGTTCACCGTACATCCATTCGTAATCAAAACCTAGTGGTGTTTATTTAGAATAGATGATTGCAATACAGTCTAAACCCTATGTTGTACGTACTAAATACAAAATTATTATTTTTGTTTCAGGTAAATCTTCATGCCTCTGAACTGAAGCTAATGAGTGAGTGAATACATCTGTTTATACTGTGTTTACCTTATGGTACCATGTTCAAATATAATCAACGTTATTTCGTAAATTGGCACATATCTACTTGTAAGAGGTTAGGATTGATACAACACTGTTTGGTTGTTCATAATAACCCATAAACTTCCTACCACTGGGCAACATTGTCTTCAATAATTATTTAAAATTAATAGGCACATTAAACGGCTGAATCGTCTTTAATGAAATCTGAGTTTATATTGTATTATAAGGACAGACAGCTGTCTTTTATCCTAAAACCAGACGTTGTCGCGAGTAACAATTAGTCAATAAATAAATGAACTGATGTATGTCACACGCTATTTAGGCATACCTTATCCATTCATATATTCTTTTTAGTATTTTTTTTCAGTCGTATGTTGTAATATCTTACGCTATATAGGTACAGTTTGTCCATTTTTTTTAGTATAATGTATACTGACCATATAACCAGTAATAATGTAAGTGAACAATTTTCACGAGTAACTGAGTAAATTTTTTTTCGCGCAGGGTCACGTGAGCAGTTTAGTATCTTCAATTTTGTTTCACCGAAAAAACTTGTTTAGTTTCGTTGCTTTCGTCCTAGTATATGGTTTATGACTAACGCTGTGTTTATAAAAAAGTAAATATTATGACTACCCTTAATTTTCGTTAGTAAATGTAGGTACCTACGGTAATATATAAAAACATTACGTAGTCCCCGCTTGGGAGACGAGCAGAACTTCCAAATATTTGCTCGCGTCGAGATTACCGCCGAGGCAGATGGTGTAAGTCAAATTTTGATGAAAAAATTCTTTGGCCCTTGTTTATTTTGCCCCGAGGCATGGTAATGAGTAGGGTGTCCAACTTTGGTAATTAATTTTTTGGGATATAATAGACAAAAAATCGGAATGGCCGAAATAAATGGAATTTCAGAAAAATAATTTAATTATTATTTTCACACTATTGAAATAGTATTAGTATTTCTACTTTTATTGAATAAATACTAAAAAAGAAATAAATACCGACTCATTAATAAAATACTTATTAATTAATTTAATAAATAAGCTATTCTATCGGAACGTCCAACTGCTTTTGCCATTTGAACGGGTTGTGAGTGTGGCCAGTAACGAATATGCATAAAAAATAACATATATAGAAAATCAAAACAACTGTAATACCGCCACTCTCTTTATAGGGACACGTGACTTAGGGACTAGAAAACGAGGCATCCTTATTAAATCGAGACAGTTAGTAACCCTAGTAATGAGTGTCCCTTGGAACATTGAAAAAAAAGTGGAGACGCTTGACGGCTCTAATTTTAACCACTAAAGCTACTTTAGACTGGGAACATTTGCATGTTATTGCTTTTTACTTGAATAGTTTTTAACAACTTAAAAGAACTTTCTAAAACGCAATGTATTCGCCTACTTTGAAAGAATTTTAATTTTTTCAATTCAATTGAATGACCAAGAATAAATTATTGTTTTTAAGTCTTGTATGTACTAAAACTAACATCAAAATAATACCTAAGATTTGTTTTTAAATAAGTTTTATTTAGAAACCGATCTTGCATATTTTTAACATAATAATATTGTAAAAAATAATACACGCATAATGCAACTAATAATATTTTCTACCCCTAAAAAAATTTGTATAGTGCCTACAAAATACACTAAATTAATAATTCATACAGATATAATATATACCTAAATATATGTATGCTCTTTTGTCTATAATCTTTGACGTTAGAACATTAATAACGTTCAGATTTAAACTTAAATTGTAATGTGTTCGAAATTCTAACACTTGACGACCACAGGCGACATATGGCTGAACCACCCAATATTTTCAAACCTCCTGTTCCCATAGGAAACATTGGAAAATCTTAAATTACGGTTTATTAAATAATGATAAAAGATCAGGAACAGCTGAGTAATATAATTTACTTGTTCCTTCTTAACACGTAATTAATTCTTCGTGTTCGTTACCTAATTTTTGCAAGTCGGCACCCTTAAAATGATAACGGAATTTTACGCCATTATTCATTTTTATTGGGCCAAAAAAGACGTGAGACCACCTTAATTCAAATTCTTATCAATTTAAGGTACAGCTGTATACAGAAATGCTAACCAATTTTTTTATAATTATTTATCTTAGCTTCGCCCGTATGCTTATAGTATACATTATAAGCATATGACATATTGACCTTTGAAACGGTGAATGAATTTTTAAAATCGATTACTACTTGACTACTTTTGAATGTCGTCAATATAAACATACGATATCAAAAGATTCCACGATTCCAAGATACAAAACATAAAAGAAAATGAAAAATGCTTCACAGCCAAGTATTATATAAGAACATTATTTACAAGTAAACTTTATTTTCCTGTTCAAATTTCATTTGAGTCTCCTAGTGTGGTTGCTTATAAAACACAGCCGATTGCCTCGTAAAATCCATTTTCTCACCCACCACCAACTTTAGGGATTACGAATGAATTATTAATGTGGGTATTCACATAAAACCCCTCTCGTTTTTATCCTATCACCTTTATTTTTTTTTCTTAGTGGTTCCGTTGAGACGCTCAGTCAGTGTTGCCATCTTTTTGGTTTTGCCACTAACTCTGGTAGATTGACCCCAGTTTTCACATGGAAATATAAAATACTTATTGAAATGGATTCCATAAAATGTAATACAGTGATTGTTAGAAAATTTATGTATTGTTGCAAACTGGGTAAAATAGTTTTGCGGGCATACTCAATGGTGAGGGGACATTCCACTTTTATATCATAGACAATGTCTTTAATAGGACCTATAAAGAGTTCAGTAATTCATACATATATTAAGGACATCATCTATTTTTGTACGTTTTGATAGATATCAAACGTACCAAAAGATTCAAAACTATACATAAATTATTGTATATAATTACAACTGAAAGTGTAGCTGAAGAGCCTTGATTGCTGTTAAGCTCAAATCTATTTTTAATTGCGGCCGTTACAAGCAATTAGAATTGAGTATCTATTAATAGTATAAAGCAAAACTGTTGTTTTCGACTATTTGTTTATTCTCTTACCTCTTCTAAACTAGCATGGGTTTGTGTTACGCTCTTCACTATCATATTAAGAATTTCTTCTGGAAGGTTTATTATATGCTTAATTGCATAAAAGGTACACGTGCGAAACCAAGGTAAATTGTTAGTTATAGAAACAAATGTAGTTTGCAACTCTTTTATATACTTATATATTAACACAGAGTACTCGATACCTATTGTATAATATCAGTACGTGCTTTTGTAATAACAAATACAATAGGAGCAGACTCAGACAGACCCTATAAATATTTATATGGAATTGTTTCTCACATATTTTTTGTATTATAAACATCGTCTGTTATTGCCACTAACTGATAAATTTTATAGGTACTGTCAATAATAGTTATTGTTATTCTATTGTAGACACTTAATCTACAGTAGGTATCTATTACATCAACACTTGAAATGTGTTTTGACATGTTTACAAGTTTGCTTTCTTTATATAATAGACTGCCAAATGGAACGTATTCTACACGTATATCACTCTATCCACATGTATCTTTGATGAAATTAAATTTCTCGTCAATAGCAGATGCTTTATTCTAATTTAAAAATTAGGTTGCGCCTTTTTTACCAACTGTATTATCCCTTTGAAACTTTTCGGTTAATCTGTATCTGTGAGTCATACCCAAAACCCACAGAACTGTCCCGACGAAATTATCACTTCGCGATGCTGGGATGACCCTTTATTTTCATAATGAATACTCTTCATTCGAGATGTCCCCGTGTATCGCAGAGCCATCTGTTGATTTTCTTTGTTAAACTCCTCTTTTGTTCTCGGATTACATCGAACAAGTTTGAGACTTATTACTTTCCTGATAAGGTTGATTGTTGTACATTAATGACATGTATAATGAAGGTATTGTTTAAGATAGAGGGCGCCCGTATCGTAGCACATGTGCACTACTCGTTAGAGCTTCATAAGCACTTTTGTGCCCGTATGTACGTAAAGTAGACATTGCTATTAAGTAGTTACGGTGACGAGCTGTTTTCGGCTTTATTCCGTTGTTTTAAGGTTGTTAAATAAATTTTATGACAAGGGCTTGCGAGTTAGAAATAGTCTGATAGGTAGCTGGAATTCAATGGATTATGTAAATACACTTTAGTAAAGTTTTAATTGGAACATACATTGTTTTAATAGACATTTTGGAATATATATATTGTTTGTTTGTGCATAGTTTGTATTGTACCCCTTTTATTAACGTAATAATAGTGTATTTATAGAGGGTTTTTTATATGGAAAGTAACAGTATTAGTTTCTGTAAAATTGTTACTTTATCTGTACTACTTACCTACTTGTAATTGACCGACGCTATTTCACATGATATACTCGTGTTAAATAGTAGTAGGGACTAATCTGAATAATTTTAATAGAAAATTCGTTTAAAAAATCTGTAATTACTTTATTATTAATTGTTAATTTATTCAACAAACTATCCAACAGAACAACAAAAATTTAGTTCAAAATCATTATATAAAAAGTAATCAAATAATATCGACAGAATAACAGGAAAACCCATTTTCTTCATATGTCAGGAGGCCAGCAGCTGATATTTAGTTAGAGTTAAAATGTATATTTTATTTAAACTAATGTTTATTTTAACTTACATAATGTTACTTTCTGATATAAACATAGATAATTCCATAGTAAAGTATTATATAATTTCCCAAACGTTACACGTTATTCCGTGTAGTGGCCTAGTGGCATTATAATAAACGGTAAATGTCTATCCTTAACCCTTTTAATGCTAAATCTCATGAATTTACATTGCCTGATTAATCTCAGCGAAAACACTGGAGCATCTATCCGGATAAGGCGTTTTAATTATGTTCAAATTATAAATAATGTAATTAACTATAAAGGACCTTTATAAATTTCTAATTAATTTTATCTTTAATTTATTTCTGTATAATTTTAAACTAGCTTCTACCCGCGACTTTCATGGTGACTATATAGTTATAGTAAGCGTTATTATGCTAATTAGTTATATGCTATTTCATATATATTTGTGAATATATTGTGAACGGGAAAGAAAAACCATATGTAGGTACCGAGAAATGACATATGTGACGTAATTGAACTCTATCCTCCGCATTTAGCCTCTCATTTGGGCTATAGTGCGTGTTGCAAAATGATCCACATATTGTAGACGCAATACAATTAATTAAACTATCTAGTCCTTGAGTATTAATTTTAAATACCGACTATTACGGCTGGCAACGGCAGTGAAATAGGGTAATATAAATAAAATTACTTACCAAACTTATAGATGTATTTAGTGGTAGCGTATATGACACAATGTAGAAAAACAATGTAATAAAAAATATATGTCAAAAATTGTATATAAAAAAAAAAAAAAATAATATATGGTTTAAAAAAATAGAAATATCTATAAAAAGAGGTCTGTCGCCAACATGGCACGCCCCGGTGCAGAGCACCAATCTACAGTGGCGACTGTGCGCAGTTTTCTTGGGTGCCCTGCTCTAGGAGTAAGGGCAACACTTTGCGCACTGGTCTTTTCAAGATCCCCATGCTTCCCCGGATCTCCACCACCCTGACCACTCCGTCAGGACCGGTGAATATCTTAGAAATACGGCCTTTGGGCCAGGTTCCTCGCGGAAGATTTGGATCCGCCACCAGAACTGGATCTCCCACTTTGAATTTGGCTTGCGTCGATCCGGCCTTTCGTGGAATCAACGTGGGTAGGTATTCATGAAGCCATCTGGCCCAAAACAGCTCCGCTAACCGCAGTACCTTCCTGTGGTCTAAGCGACGGCAAAGATCTGCATCGGTGCGGGGACGGACCAACTCGGTTGATGGTGTGCCCAATAAAAAATGGAAGGGTGTGAGGGCCTGTAGTGTCTCCGGCTCTACTGGTACGTGTGTCAGCGGGCGAGAATTGACTACTGCCTCCGCTTCCAGAAGTAGGGTACTCAACACTTCCTCTCTTGGAGCTTGTTCTTTCAGGGTTACGGAAAGTGCAAACTTTATTGATCGCACTAAGCGTTCCCACGCACCTCCCATTGATGGTGCCGCTGGACAAATGAAGACCCACTCTATTTTATGGTTGGCTGCGAAGTCGAAAACGTCTGTGAGTTGGTTGGCTGCGCCGACAAAAGCCGTGCCGTTATCTGAGATGATTCTCGCTGGACATCCTCTACGAGCAATAAATCTTCTTAGGGCCATGATAGCAGCATCTGCGGAAAGGCTTCCTACGATCTCCAAATGAACGGCTCTGATGGTAAGGCATGTGAATAGAGCTACCCAGCGTTTTTCTCGTCTGCGCCCAACGGCAACTTCAACTGGACCGAAGTAATCAAGACCGCAGAAGGAAAACGCGCGCTGATGATGGGATAACCTATCTTCAGGAAGATCACCAAATTGAGGCGTAGATGGGAGAAGCTTCCTAATCCTACAGAAACTGCATTGTTTGGCAACAGACCTGACACTTGGGCGTAAAGCTATTATATAAAATTTGCCGCGCAGGAAGTTAACGACGGTCTCGATATTACCATGACCAAATTTCCGATGATAGTGATCGAGAAGGAGTTTTACAATTGGATGTCGACCGTCTAAAACAATAGGGTTAATGTCCTGCGCGGGAGCATCTAATACAGCACGAATTCTTCCATTTAAACGGATTAAACCGTCTTCTCCCAACATCAACACAAGACCTCTAAGCCTCCCTTGATTAGTTGGGGGAAGACCCGCGGTAAGACTCAAGAATTCGTGTTTAAATGATTCCAATTGAGTGTATAAAAATAGGTGCCTCTCGGCCTCCAAGATTTCTGCGGCCGAAAGAGGTTTCAAAACTTTGAAAGAGACCTTGGAGGCAGCACTCTTTTTCTTAATTTTGAATTTGGAGGTTTTTTCAAAAGCGACCGAAATATTTTAGCACAATGATGTGCACGAGCGGTTGCTCTAACCAACCGAACCCAACGACCGAAATGATCGTGATTCGCTACGATCGGAGATGGCATTTCCGGATGTTCGGTTAGCAAAAATATTAACGCGTGTTCGGGTTTTAGTTCCTCAATTACTAGTGGAGCAATGACCGCAGGCTCGCGAGGCCATTCGTCTGGTGGAGACAAAAGAAAATCTGGGCCAGTATACCATCGAGAGGAAGAGGAAAGAGAGTATAGACCGCGTGTAGCATCATCTGCTACATTTAAGGCCGATGGAACATAACGCCAATTGGCAACGTTTGTAGTCTCTAATATTTCTCCTACACGGTGAGCAACAAACGGCTTAAACGTGCGGGCATCGCTACGCAACCACTTTAAAACCGTTAGGGAATCCGTCCAGAAGAAACTTTTTCTTTCGGGGGTGGTATACTCTGAAGTAAACTCTGGATAATGCTAATTTATAACTGTTTGGAATTGAGATGATATCAGGTGGCCAGAGCAAATCAGTCTCAAACTTACTTGAAGGAAGACGTTGGGTGGTTTCATTTAAAATAGCCAAAGCCCGCTCATCGTTTACGCTGTGGAAGTTCTTTTTTGTAATGCCAATCGAATCGAGATGATAATGTTCTTTTATTAAAGATTCTAAATCGGAAACCGAGCTATGATAGATAAACTCCGCGGATTTACCCGGAAGCCTACCGAACATTGTCCATCCTAGAACGGTTTGGACAGCCACAGGTTGGTTACGAGAACCGCGTCGAATGCCATGCGGTAATGACAAATGCCAATTGTCAATACCAATTATTAAGAGAGGCTTGGCTTTCTCGTAAGACAGTTCTTTTACCAAATCTTGAAGATGAGAGAACTTTGCAACATCTACAGTACGAATTGTTTGGCATGCTACATCCAAATTAGGTATTGAGCGAACTCGTTCTAAATTAAAGGTTTCGACAGAGTGCTTGCCTTTGATGTTAATATCAATGTAGGTTACTACAGAATCTTTCGCCAAGCCGCCCACACAATTAACTTGAATAGTGTCTTTCGGCCCTTGTGCACCTATTGTGTCGGCTACTATTTGGTCAATCAGAGTAACTGTAGACCCGTCATCCAATAAAGCATAAATATCCATCTCACCCTTTGGTCCAGTTACAGTTACCGGCAGCACTTTAAGAAGTGAGCGCGAAGGAGAAGGCGTCTCGCATGGTATCGCACTGCTGCCGTGAGCGTGGGCCACAATTACTGGTGCGACTTCACTCTCCGAACTTACTTCACGTTCGCCAGTTGTTGTTGAACTGTAATGAACAGAATTTGTTAACTGTTTGTGAAGTAACTCATGATGGTAATATCCACTTTTGCAATTTATTACCCTACAGTTACCTTTGCAAGTCCTATAATAATGTTTGCCCCGCTTGAGACATCTTTGACAAACTTTATTATTTTTAACCCAATCCCATCTTTCATTAACAGAAATATTTTTAAATAAATCACAATTTGAGACCTCATGACCATTCTTTTTACAGTATAAACAATAAGCAATAGAGGGAGAATTTGAGGGCCTATTGTTATTAACTGCGGCCGTAGATGGAGTAACTTTGCCTTTTGACAACTTACGAGCTATGGAGTTTGAGGCGGTGGCATAACATATATCACTCGGACTTTCGTCTGAGCTGACATTAGTCGTGACATGCGTGCGAGCCTTTTCTATGGGCTTAGGGCGCGAAATGTCATCGACAATGCCAAACCTCAAATGAACTCGAGACTGATGTGTGAGAAAGGCGGAAAGTAATTCTAATTTATATTGGAACCCGGTATCGGCATTTATGAATGCATAATCAACCCATTTCTCACGTATCAGTGGAGTTAATTTAAGTAGCACACTATGCAACAACTCTGGAGAGGCGAGGTACTCCACAGAACCCAACATCTTTATGGTGTGGACACAGTTGCGTACCACACAAGCTAACTGGTGGAGTTCCTTGCCACCGTCAGATGCCGACAGCTTGGACATGGCCTTAACTTCTGATACTAAGTGACGGATCAGAAGGTCAGGTTGACCAAACTGCTCCTGCAGAGCCTCCATGATTTCCTCTGGGTCTTGCGACAAGGCCAGGAGGGAAATGACAGCATCACGGGCGGCTCCTCGGAGTGCATTATTTAATCGACCTATATTTTCCGTCGCCGAAAACATATTTTTGGAATTTAGATATGAACTTCTAAATGTTAACCAATGAGTGGGTGACGTGCCGGAAAATATAGGCAAGCTAACTACCGTACCTGGGTTAATTTTTCCACTGCTACGACGGGCGAGGTCACTTATGACTTCAGCCAACTTCAGGAAGTCACTGGGTTGGTTTTGTAAAGTGGTAGGTACATGTGAGCGGTCATTTTTATTTTGGTTACAAATAAATTCGTTTTGTGTACCTAACGTGTGTGTCTGTGTACAAGGATTATGAACGTGAGAGGGCGGCTTAGATTGAAACGCGCCAGCTTCATTTGTAGCTCCCAGTGTCGCAGTAATGCCTGGCTGAGGCACACCGTAGCTGTAGTTTTGGGTGGAGGTTACGCCGTGGGCACTTGATGCTGCCACTGCGTACGGTGCGGGCGCAGAAGGAAGCGCGTGCTCGCGCGTCGCAAATAATATATTTGCAACGCCTGGCGAGGCAGCGCGCTTGCGGCCGCATCGTAATGATGCTTCCGGTACTTCCAATGACGGTTGGACAGATGCGATGTGGGGCGCGTGCTCGCGCGCCGCGGCACCGGCACTGATGCCAGTGACACAGACGCCAGGCGAGACCACACGCTCGCAGTCTGTGGCCAGCATTGGGCAGGAAACACCAGGCACTTGTGGCGCAGGTGTGTGCTGGGACGGCATAATCTGTCTCTCAGACAAAGATGCGTTAGTATGAGATACCCAATTTTCTACTCTAGAGCTTCTAAACGACTGTGAGTGCAAGCTGGCAGCTTCATCAATAGCCGCTAATTCAGCCTCTAATTCTAAGTTAGCTACCATACGGTCCCGATCGGCGGCGGCTCGCTCGCGCTCGGCGGCAGCGCACTCCCGCTCTGCGGCGGCACGCTCTCGCTCAGCGGCGGCGCGGTCTCGGTCGGCCTCAAGTTCGGCTAAGCGACGTGCATGTAGTGCTTTTGCCGCAAGACGTTGAGCTCGGAGTGAGGTCGATGAGTGATGGGAGCCGCGATGTGAACCGTGGGGATTAATAACACGTGAAGCGCTAGCGGATACCTCTGAAGGAGGGATATCTAGATCCGTTGGGGCGCTTTGTGCCGCTGCCATACCTCTTGTCAACACCATTTGTTGAAATATTCGGAAATAAATTATATAAATTTTTGTTGTATATAAAATATTTAATATTAGCTGGTAATTACACCGGTAGAAGGACCAATATTACGGCTGGCAACGGCAGTGAAATAGGGTAATATAAATAAAATTACTTACCAAAATTATAGATGTATTTAGTGGTAGCGTATATGACACAATGTAGAAAAACAATGTAATAAAAAATATATGTCAAAAATTGTATATAAAAAATATATGGTTTAAAAATAGAAATATCTATAAAAAGAGGTCTGTCGCCAACACCGACAAAACTATAGATACTTTTTTGCGCTATTTATATTCTAATTTCTTATTCATACATTTTTATAGTGGAGGTATACTATATCATTCGGTCAGCATATGAAAACAACAAAAAAAGCTCTTTTCACCCATTACTAATTGCGCTTTGCGAATGGCACGTAAGCTATGCACAGAAATATTCCTAACATTTCCCAGTAGCGATTCGCACGTGACTGACCAATAATGGTTGATCCCTCTCTCACACAATGGCACTACTTGAATAGGATAACGCCATTGGTTTCCAAAGTTCAAAATGAAATAGTCGACGGTTGCCACCAAAATGGCGCTGACCTCACGCGACGCATTCTTTATTTGAATTAGAATTTCAAAAGAGCGATTTTTCACTAATTCATAAACCAGTGAGATAAGGTTAAGGGGTAACGTAGCTTTTTGTTATGAATATATGTGATATTCTAAATTCAAATACGAATAGTTATAAATAATTAATTTGTTTTTGTCTATGACCACAGAGAATTTGCATTATATACGCACGGAGTACAAACTCATATCCTTTTGAGGCAGTCAGGGTTAATTACACTATGGTTTTTGCGTGAAAGAGTAACAAATATCCATCGGTCCTTATACTCTTATAATATAGTATTAATAAAGACTTCTAGAACAGCCGTATGTTTACTTTAAAATTAATTAAATTTTGCTGATAGCAGTCTTCACAGAGAGTCATATATTTTAACTGTTACAGACCGAACAGGGACTACGCACGTAATATAGGAATGTAGATAAAGGCGTCGGTTGCCTTAAAAGGTACTTTAAACGCAAACTTTCGTGTTTAAAACGTAATTTGTTTCACTTCCTCTATAGATATGAGTCATACAGTGCCGCGGAAAAGATCTTGACAGTTTTCAAAGTGGACATATTTTTATGTAATTAGAATAGCAAACGAACTGACGGTCCATCTGATGGATAGTGGCAACCGTCATCTATATACTTGAACAGAACTATGGACGTCAGACTAACAGCGTTGTCATGCAGTCATCTTACACCTCATGATTTTCAGTTCTGACTTCATATTTGCACGGAATTTACTCCCATATCGAATATAAAGCAAAATGGACAATAAACTAAGGGGATTTGTAAGCGATTTTTTGTTCTCTGTAAAGATTATATGCCCTATCTATCCACTAAAATAGGCGAACCTTCGCTTAAATTTACTAGTGTCTATATCTCCCAAATTTATCCTTTTTACAGCCTAATTTAGGTTCTGCAGCCTAATATCGCGCAAAAATTGACAATCAAAGTCCAATTAATTACAATTGTTTATATACAATCTTTGATCATTAATGAAACGAGTAACAGCTAATGCACCTTATGCAATTAGTAACAAAAGCTGAAGAAATTACCCGTAAAATCGCTGCAGTTAACTAAGATTTATACAATCACGTAAAAAGAAGGGTCCTTTTTATTTCACTTGATACAGCTGTTAAACTAATTAGTAATAATAGATATGTTTAAATGGCCACATAGAGAGCCGTTGGTAATGTTACTAACATTTAGATAAAGACTACACAAGAAGACATATCGGATTTACCAGTGTTGTATTCTAATTGTTTATGAGAAAGTATCGTCTGGACATAGGTGGCATAAATATGAGAGCGGTACACAAATACCCCAAACCAGGGCCGCAAGTCTTGGGAACTGATCGGAATTTCATCTTTGCCGCGTGATGGACCCGGCTCCCGCATGGTCGATCCTTGGAATGCTAAAAAGAAGTATGTAGAAGGAATATATAACACCGTAAATGCTATGAAGTTGAATATCACATTGCTATTATATGTAGATTCGTTTTTGCATGTGACGCATCAACATTAATACTAGGTTATACAGTCGCCTATGCTATGATGTCTTTATCGTTATCTTATAAATTCTTATTTGAATCCAATTTCGGCACCTGAAACATAATAAAAATTATATTTATGCAAATCAAGTTAATTTAAGCACTTTCAAATATCAATAAAATAATCCTTTGTGTTTGTTGCGTATTACAATGGTGCAATTACGGTGTTAGTAATTTATAAATCTATATATATACTTAGTTAATAATTTGTAAATATACTTTTTTAATTTGAGCGACTTCGTGTTTTTAACCGGGATTTCTTCTGATTTTTTAGAGATAAAAAAAGACTATCTTAGAGGCTTATCTTATGAAATATCATTGAGATCTGTTCAGCTGTTTAGTCTTCAAAAGGTAATAAATAGACAGACCGATTTCGGACTTATAAATTTCGAATTCTTAATATTAGTATGGATTAAATGAATTTGTCCGTTAAACGTCTTCAATTGATTTTTTTTACAAAAAGACCCATTTTGCTTTCATGAAGTTAATTTGTGCAAAGAAAAAAATAAAAGCAAGCCTGTTTCTGAGGCCGACAGTACATAAAAACAGTCGTAGAACATTACAAGTGGAGATCTTAACAGCTGTCAGTTATCTGGCACAAGTGCGACCCGCATGTGTGTACCCTTATCACCAGTTACGCCATTCAATGGACACTATTGTGTGCACTCGCCTTTGAAGGTTCGAGTGAGACGTTGGTAGTTTCATACGGATGGCTGTTCTTTATTATACTTTTTATAATTAATCCTTTAAAACTTAATCGCATTGATGATAGAGTAGATGGAAATGTTACTTTTTTTATTCCAAATTAAATTAAATTATGTTATTCAATTTCTGTTGTACATCCAATGCCTTGAGTTTATGAGCCCTTTTGCTAGTGAACGCTATTTTTGAACACGATATCTATTGTTTTAGGAAATATATTGCAGGATCCTTAATTTTTAGTCTTGTACTTACATTGTAAAAATAATTAACTAACTAAAAATATTAACTTCTGCAGTACTTTTACCAATTAATTCAGCTCCTGTTTTAATTTTGCGCATTCGATATTGGCTTATTGGGATTTTATTTGACGATCTTACTCTCAGATTAGTCGCTTACTAATATAATCTATTGGAGGTGAGAAGTGAACTAAGCTGAATAGAACTAAATCTACTTGACAAGTTTAATTTTTGTCATTGTTTCTTTTCCTCATAAAAAAAAATGTATTCTATTTTTATTAACTTATGTAAGCAACACGGCAATCTATGATTCAAAGGTTAGAGTATCGAATCCCCTGATAGATCAAGCTTCAGTCCAATTTTCAATGAAACTGTCTATTTTAATACATAGACTGTTCTATCCTGTATTGGGGTACACGTTGATTGCTGTTTTTAATCCCCTTTCCAATTCTAACATATGTGGCAGATATAAAGTTCAATTGGAACTACACATCGTCGTTTCCGTTTTTAATCAACTATCCAGACCTACTCTTGATATGTCCGAATATTTGGTACCTACTGCATTAGACAGTAATTTGATGTTAATGACAACGAAATAACTGTTCAAAATGAATCAATTCTAATGTTTCAGAGATTGTGCTAAAAAGTGTATATCGACTGTGATATTACTATTATATATTGGTATTAACGTGGTTTAACATGAGACTCCGAAACTTTATAACTACTTTCAGAGTAGCATTATGTTTATTTTTATAGCTATGTACCGAAATTTAATAAACTTACTATATTTTTATCTTTCGTGACAATTGTTTTGACTTTGTCCTTAAGTCTTAGTGAGCACGGTGCAAACATAGCCAGTTAATTACATTACCGTACATAAATTTAAAAGTATCACATTAATATTAAATATTAGTGCAAATATTAAATATTAGTGGCTCTTAAAAGTATTTGCTCTAATTCAAAATCTAGATCGAATTGTATTTAAAAATCACACCCAATACTCACATGATGGTAATAATAGAACATAGCGGGAAACATACACATCATAATTGCTTTATCCATATCCAATTATTTGGTATTGGCATAATGGTTTATTCTTAATTTATTCTTAAGTTTAAGATAAAACATTGTGCTTATATCTGTCATACTTGTCATACCTGACCTTCCCATCCTTTTATACATAAACAATACATCCATCAGATATAAAAACAATCCATCTATGTTAAATGACCCACCATCATGTTACATAGAAACCTTCACGATTGTATCGCCCTTACATCTTGTATAAGTCTCCCTAAAAATTGAGCGCGAAACAAACATTTCAGATGAGGGTCTTATGTAAATATACATTTTGTAGTTGAACAGGACATAATTTTCGGTCATGTTACTCGTTATATTACAATTTGTACTGTTTATTTAGGCCCAATATTATTGCTGTATTATTGGTCGATGTCCTGATACGATCCTGAATATTTGCTTGCACGATTGTTGCCAATTTACTTTTTATATATTATAGATTTTATTACTTTTTATAATAGGACATTTTCACATATAAACAAATGCTATGAACAACTGAATGCCAGTTTAATTCCTAACAACGATCGTTATATACATATACTTGTTATACACTGCAGCTTCTCCTATTGGAATAGGCTGAAATTACGCTACAGAAAGAACTACGGAATTCTTCTACATTCAGTCTATTCTTAGAAGCTCGTCAGGTTAAAAACTATCTTGTGCTATACTTTTATATTATCGGTCCATCGTAGTAGACTCCAAACGAACAATTAAAAACTACTTAATTTTTCGAAACTGAGAAGTATGCTATAATAGGCAAGTGTAATTGTTTAACTATAATCAGTGTTTTAGTAACCAAGCTTGCATTAGCTGGATAAATGAAAATACTACATCAAGCAAATTAAATTGAAATAATATTAATTCATAACGCTAACTATTTTTAAAATACCATTTTCAATCGTAGGAGTGAATTCCTTTGCGCGCCCTTATCTCGTCCTTCGCTTACATAATTACCCCTCGAGATCAAAGCCGAAACTTTTCCTTTAAACTAACAAGACAACCGCCATCTTTGTAAAGGGCCAATTATATTCATAGATGGATGATCACGAACATCTCACGACATATTTAAAACTTCCTAACTTTCGCTAATGACAGGGACTTTGAGTATAATCAAATTCTTACAAGCATGTTTAGGATTAAAGGATTGGTCTAGCTAAATTGCCCCCTTTCATCCTGTTGTCAAACACTTTAGCTGGATTGAATCTTGTTATGATTGATGTTTATGTGGCTTATTTACCCCTTAAGGACCTTTTTCAAAAAGGGCAAATGGCCGCTTTGCTTCAGAAACCGGGTTACTTCAGCTGACTAGTGGTAGATTACCGTAGTTAGTTTATGCCGATATTTCCTCACTAAACTCGTCTTTAAACCATTATGGCTTAAATTTGACCAGCGAACCTGTCTAGAGGTGACTGGAGTAACATTAGATCTTGAAGATGTCGAAGGATTTTGGTGATTGTTCAACATGAAATAGAGATTCAGTTTTTGATAAGATTGATGGTTTTTAAGCTAATTACAGACATTTACATCATCACATACTCGTATATATACTCATCATACTGAGCACACTGTAGTCGAATGCTGGACATAGGCCTCTCCCAAGGCAAGCCACAGGGCACGATCTTCATCCCTTCTCTTTCTGTATATACGCTATCTGATTCAATTTCGATATGTTCCATTTTACGTCTAACCCTTGTCGGAAAGACAAACGAATATAATATTAAAAAACATTGTCCTCATATGGTGGTTATCTATAATGGTATCTAATTTGTTAATAGTATTACTAAGTTCTGTACATTTTATAATACATTAAAAGCGGCGTAAAACAAAATGCCCGTATAATTACGTAATTCTACCTGAAATAAACTATTAGTTTTGTACGTAAAATAAACTATTTTGTGCTAACCAATCAGACTAATTTACGGTTATTTGGTCTGAGTATTGTTCCGGAATGAAATTAGTATACGGACTAGCGGATTTTTCCTTTATTGCTGGGTAATGTGTGAATTATTTTGAGAATGTATTGCGATTAACTTATAGATTTTTATTTGTTGTAGTTTATTTCTACTGACTAAAAATCTGATTCTATCTGGCATCATGGACAATGCCAAATATACTGTAATGTTGGTGTTAGCCCTCATGCGCTTCCATTCCTGAGGAATAGGATTTTAATCCTCCATGCTTTAAACCTGCTTTAAACAGTCTGTGGAATGTATAGAAGAGATTCGTTGAAAGAGTTGTGGATATTGAAAATGTTTTAACAAAATTAAACAGATCTTATCAAATCTAGAACAATAGCCATCGCTGTTCAGAAATCTACAGGATCTTCATAACGGATTCCGTTGATTCGCGTAATTGATACCGTCTGGTAATTCCTTTTTGATTTAGAACTTTACAAGTTTGAAGATTTAATGAATGTCAGAGTTGTTCCACTTTTGTCATTAATTTGCCTTTTAAAGTCATATTAAACGATTATTTAAATGTGGCTATAAAGCCTATTTTCAGAATCTTTACTAAAATATAACATAGTTAACGCAGTTACTTTATTACATGTTTTAATTTCTTGGTTTCTAAAAGGATTCATCGTAATTATAGAAAACCCAATAATTGAGTGTTATATTTTTAAGCTATTGATATTTATGATTATATAATTAACCGAAATGTTAACTATAAAAGAAATCACACTAAAAGGATTACCAATGAAACCGCACTAAAAGATTTTGACATACTTTTTAGTCTGTCTTTGCTTATTAATTGTAATACTTTTCTGTAAAGCATAGTTTAACATTTTTTATAGCGGCAGATGTTGAAAGTTACAGAATTTATAATAATTCTCAATTAATTTCCGTAAATTAAAGACCTTTTGTAAAAGGATATATTTTAATTTATGTATTTAATTAAATAGTCATGTGGCAGCAATTTTAAAATTAATTAGCCGCTTTTATATCCGGGACGGTATACAAAATTTACTCGGTTGGCTCCCTGGCTGCGTGGCTAATTAAATGAGTCATTCGGTTTCAAATAAAGCTTCAATGGGTTTTATTGTTTTCTGCATGTCTAATTCTATATTAATGTTAGTTCTTTGTTTATCTTTCATTACATTGATGTCATATTTATCATCATCGTTCCAAATATTTAGAGAATACCTACTGCCATATAAATACATTTTCCGTGCATTTTTGTTCTATCTTCTTGGCTGCTACCCTTATTGTATTTCACTACATATATTTTTATAATAAGTTTCCTCTAATTTCCTTATCTGCTATTAGTTATTCCAGTTACGGAGCATTTCAATTCAGGCCTTGTAGCAATACAAATCACTGTTTTCATATCATAATTTTTGATGTTTTAGTAATATTATTATTCTATTTAAATTATTTTTATACTTACCTTACTACTGATTTTGAAAAAAATACAGTTTAAGTAATTGAAAGTCCCGTTGTCTATTAGGATACAATTAAATTATTTATGTATATGCATATTATAAAGTACTTATTCGGTATAATCGCTAATTTTACAAGGCGCAGATCCGGCCGCATATGGAATACTGTTCTCATCTCTGGGCGAGAGCACCACAATACCAGCTACTTCCATTTGACCGCATTCAGAACCGAGCAGCCAGAATCATTGGTAATCAACGTCTATGTGACAGACTCGACCCATTGGCTTTGCGGCGAGATATTGCATCTCTGTGCATTTTCTACCGCATATATCACGGGGAGTGTTCTGAGGAATTGTTCGGATTAATACCAGCTGCTGAGTGTCACCGTCGTACCACCCGCCAGAAACTGAAATACCATCCTGATCATCTGGATGAATGGCGGTCTTCCACAGTACGGTTTTCTAGAAACTTTTTGCCTCGCACAACCACATTGTGGAATCACCTTCCAGCAATGGTATTTCCGAACCGATACGATATTGAAACCTTCAAGAAAAGAGCTTATTCCTTTTTAAAAGGCCGACAACGTACTTGCAATTCCCCTGGTGTTGCGGGTGCTCATGGGCGGCGGTAATCACTTACCATCAGGTGAGCCGCATGCTCGTTTGTCCCCTGTGTTATAAAAAAAAAAAAGTATTATTTAAAAGTATTTTTAATTTTAATTAATTCTACTATTTTGTACATTATATTTGTATAGAAATAAAACGTACATTAAATAATATATTTTTACCCTGTTTAAGATGTAATCGGCACCCCAGATGCAAGAATAATATTTTTTCCCCTTATTTGAATATATGTAATATTTTTCATATTTTTACCGACTTAGGTTTATCCAATCCGCACAAGCCAAGCTGCGGGCGCTGGTAATAATTATTCAAAATAAATGGGGGTGCCTCCTGCCTTGCCCCGGCCTATAACAGAACAGCGTCTTAAGGCGTGATTAATGCACGGGCATTAAAATATAAATTAACAAACTGCATTTACCTTAAAATTTACATAATGCTATGCTGCCTTTGTTTAAGTAAGACATTGAGGTATTATATACGAACACACTAGAGATACTGATATCACGGTGATCATATAGGTAAATATGTAATTATATAGGTAAATCCTAATTAACCTGTCCTAATCGTCGATAAAGAAATCATCAAGATAAACCACATTAACCTAAACGAGTTCCTATATCCATTTTCAGACTCATTTAATAAAATTACCTATATTTATTGATGACGTTACATTTACATCTATCTTATACAAAATTTCAATACAATCTAATACCAGCAGGTGCTTGAAAAATGTATTATTATAAGTAAAACGGAATTGAAAGACAGGCATATAAATTAATTAAATAAAAATTTACATAAATACACGTCAATAAATAAAATGCTCATCTTTTACTCTGGTATGCAGTTTATTGTCTTCTCAGTGCCGTACATTACACATCAATATAATAATAATAAATAACCTGGACATGGCTGTGGCGCTGTGCATTAGCACAGCGCCATCTAGTTCCACTGTAAGCAAAGCTTGTATTATGTGTATTATATATATTGTGTATAAACACATATTTATTATGAACACATAGAACACACTTCACACATACACCCAAACCGATAATGGTGTGCTCAACCGCTAGACCAGCAAGGCTTCAATAAAATTCAATTCAATTTCAAATATTATTAATACAAAAGTGAGTTTAGTTATTTAGTTCGCTGAAATGAAGTTTTGCATATGACTTTTAGATGAAGAAAAGACTCATTTATCCTGATCAAGGTTTGAAGCTAGTTGTTAATAAGGTACATTTGTACGCGGCGCGAATATCCGAGTACAGTTTGCCCCCAGTCCCCGACAATCTCAATTCATTAGCTACCCCCGTAACAAGTTGGAGGGAGTTACACAGTAGCACTATGTGTTGTCTATATGAGTTAGTCCGAGGCTTTCCTGCTTTGTAACTTGGCACAAATGAGTGTGAGGAAAGCTTTAGGTCAGCTTCTGTGTTGCTCCGGCATTTACAGTTCAGGATTGCTGTGCTTTTGAAGTATATATATTTGAAGTATATATAATGGATAATTAGAGTGCTATTACTTCGACTATAGTGTGTCGCGATTTACTCTATTTGACAAAGAAGTAATATGGACTTTTTCACTTTGAAGTATGCAAGTTCGTATAAATGAAAATATCGTAATACTTTTTAATATCTAAATTAAATTCCAATGGACTGTATTTTTAACTAATATTTGATACTTTTATTTCTAATAATACTTAATATTTTGAGTAGTATACTTATAAAGTCACTCTGGTAATTGATGCGTCACGAACAAAGTCGCGGTTCCAATATGTAGTGTCAAATACAATTATTTTATTATCATGACTCATGTTCCAAGCTGAACTAATAAATGATTTCACTATTGCATATTAAATTGCACCCTGTAATATAATATTATATGTGTACCAAACCTTACATTGAAATTCATTTTGTAATATGACTGTGTTGGTTTTAAATGTAATGGTTATTTGTCCCCGTTCACATTACAATCCTGGCGCAGTTAATTAGGGTCGAGATGTTCGTAATACAGACGAGGCAATGTAATGACACGGGGGTCAGACATCGAGGACAAATAAACTCGGACCCATGTCAGTGTGTGTGACAATTTGTGCGCACAAATATTCTCAAATTGGTACGTGATGAGTTTATATTACCACCTTCAGATCATGATATGTTATATATAGGGTTGACATCTGTCGTGATTGTATGAGTATTTCGAACTGAATTGTAGTTTTCCTAGAAGGAGAATGTACAAAGTCTCCATGAGATTTTAATCTCACCGAATTCTGCCAATCCTGTAGCTTCATTTACAAATTGTTGATGTACCACATAAATTAAAAGGTACCCAGACGTAACAAAGTACTCCTCAAATATTGCAACACGTGAATGGAACTTCAAATTATTAAAAAAGTTGTATAAAATAAAGCCATCGCTCACTTTAGAGAGATTTAGATGAATTTAAATGTAAATTGGTCGTTTATAAATTCTGTTATATATATGCCTTCGTGAAAAAAGTCTTAAACTAAGTTGTATCTACAAACTGAAAGCCGTCTCAAATGTTACAATCTTACTACTATAAACTTGAAAGTTTGTTAGTATGGATGGATGTTTGCTGCTATTTCACGCAAAAACTACTGAACGGATTTTAACGAAACTTCACTGTAATATAGCTTATACATTAGAATAACACAGGCTGTTATTTAAAGAGATATTATGTGAATTGGGACAAACATAGAAATATATCAAGTAAGTGTAATGCAGACGAGTTGCGCGGGCCAGCTAGTACTACATATAACCCGAGCCATTAAATCCCCTTCTAAGATATCAATATTGGTTTACGATATTCCCCATCAGGTGTCTAGAGGATAGTTTCGTCTTACTGATTTTTACGACGCCTAACATCGCTGTGGCCGCTGCAAATAATAGGAAACCTTATCATTACCATTATATAACTTCTTATATTTATGTTTGTGAGAACATTAAATTATTTTAAAGACCAATATCATCCTGAGATGATTGTGTAATAAAAGTTAGATTATTATTATATCACTGTTATAGCAAAGTAGAGATAATTAGAAAATTAGAAAAAAATATCTTTCTAATATTACTTTTAGAAAGATAATTTTTACAGGTTATGCTTTTTTAATTTAATATATATGTATCTATCTATATCAGTGTCTAGGTAACCTATGAACACGAACCTAGGTAACCTATGACAGAGACATGTCCTCTGTCATGACAATTATTACACTAAAGGAGAGCTATATTTAGTGTAATAATTGTGAATGTTTTAAAATGAAATGTTCAGAATTCACTGGATGTTGTCACTTAATTATGCTTAAGCGGTTAAACAAATGTTAATGAAATTTGGCACACAGACAAGTCTTGACCCTATTAACACTAAAGGACTATTACAAATATGTATATAATTCCGTCGGGTTCGATTCCTCACACGGTACACACATTTGTATTCATATCAAATTAGTTATAGGCAACACGGGCTAAGACAGGGCGGTCTACTTATATATGAATAAAATGTAAATATACGTACTTGAATCTCGATACGATTTAATATAGTAATCTATTACAATGAAATCGAAACCAATGATACAGCATTGAGAACAGAACAAAAAATGTTTACACACAATCTAAATATGCTTTTACTGATAAATTACGGGATGCCCCAAATTTCTGTTTGACTGGATAACAAAATGTATTGATGCGAGGCGATGTTTCAGTATTGTTTGGAAATTTCAATCAACTCTCAAAAGTTTCTTCAAATCAAGTTTGAACAGATCAAAGACTGAGTGTCTTCGAATTGCTTTGTTTTGTTAAGTGATTATCAGACCATAAATGAGTCTTAAGGAAAGACATTATAAATAAAACAAAAGTATTTATTAAATTACGCGATAATTTTTAATGTTATAATTGATATTAATAAATTCTTTTAAAATTTATGATGGTTTTTTTTTAAAAACCGCTGCTGTATATCCGGTACTTGGCGTTTATAGATATTATATTTATCTATAACTATCCCCATTTTCAGTACCGTTATAAATATAATTAATTTTCATACTTTCATTGTTTTAAAGTTGACCGTCCTTAAGGAGTTTCATTTTCTTTAATATCTCCATTGCTTGAAGCACGAACACAACGTTATAAGCATAACTAAATAAAGCATAAGTAGGTAATATTCTTTTTATAGAAATTAAATTTATTATCATTTGTAATGACAAATATAAGCTCAAATGTTTGACCAACTGTTTGTCATTACCATAGCTGATATTACGTGATAGTTTCAAAAACCCAATGTTATTATTATAATATTTTTAATTGACTACTAGTTAATGAAACTCTATCTATAATAATGTGTACTAAATTTGGAACTAGTACCTAAACAAACTATTATAGCTGTAAATTACCGATGAAATCCATACTCAAAATTACTTTCCTTAATTAATATTAATTAAATTTGAAATGTAATTATCAATTTAATTATTCCCGCGGACCTTTCAATTTCCGCAAAATTTAATGATATTTTTTTTCGATATTCGCTAATGTAGAGAGAGAGCAAGCGTAGAGGCAATAGAAAATATCGATTTTGATTGGCAACTGCGTGGGTGATAATGAACTTGGAAATATAATTGAGGCCATCTATTGTCCCTCTATTTCCTTCTAAATGAAATATGAAACCTTACGTTTAAAGGAACAAGGTTTATTTTCAATGTGCTGTAGCAAAATGTCACGTGACTTCGATATTGAAATATGAATTAGAATTTCAACGTAAAATTAAAAATTACAATATAATTGCAACACTAATGAAAAGTACATAAGTGCTGAAATCCTGATCATTAATGTCGAGGTACCCTGTGATGTTCTTGAACGTTACGTAATATTTGTATCTAGACATAATAGAAAAAGGTCCGAAATGTCCCCCAATTGCCTATTCCGTTCATATGTTCAATTAATATAGGTAAGCTTGGGACTTTAGTTTAATTTGCTTTCATTTTCCGAAAAAAGTTTATGTACTGCAGACATTGCCTAAAACTACACCTAGATATTTGTCTGTGACTATATCCACTCGCAAAATATGTAGTACATTTAGTAGTTTTTTTTTGTGAACATCTAGGCTAATATAATTATATATATTTATTTCTCAGGTTAATGACATTTTATAATTGGCGGCATGAATAGTTGAAAGTTATCTATATTAATCTGTTTACAATGGTGCTAATTATAAAATGTCGTCTTTGCCAATAGGAAGCCATTTGTAAAAAAATCTTAGCAAATGTGATAATTTCATCCTCAGGTTTTTTCGGTTGGCAGATTTCTAATAATACTATTAATCACCTTACTAAGCTTGGTAACTATGGAATTCTGGCGTCTATCTATATCTACCCCGTAAAGAACAACCGTGAAGATACACAGTACGGACAAAAAAGACTCATAACGTTTACTACGAGTCGTTATGCGTCCCCATATTATTATCTGAGTCTAGAGAATCTATTCATCACACCACACCTTCGAAATCACGTTTCGGTTAGCTCTGTTGCTACCTGCTTTTTTCATTCCAAGGTTATGAACGTGCCGGCTCGCTGAATTATTAAATTAGACTCGCTATTTTACAAATGAATATAAAAAACGCCAAATTTGTAATGTCGTGTCACGTCATGTCTTGACATTTCGATTAGTATTCTGTCTAGGCAAATTCCTTATTAAAGTCAATAGTGATGTTTATTATGAAATAAACAAACCAAACGATATTTTACTCTTACTAGTAGTCGCTCAGTGAGCAAAATTCGAGCATAATTAATTTAAGATTTAGTAATCATTATTTGATTATCACGTCACCGTTATGACCGTGGCAATGATGATTATTGTAGAAATATCAAATTATTTAATTAATATACATAATATATATTTGTTACAGATTTGTCTGAACTAAACAACGAGCCAAGCTGGCCGCCAACCATGCATTAGATATCGAAGAAACGATATCGAAACGTAAGTGCTTAAGTATATTTTTATTCATATTTATTGATTTAAGTTCCATGAAAGCTGATTTTCTGCTTGATATTGGTACACTAATATCTTCCTCTTACGGGGAGAGACCGTCTAGTGACACCTTATGTTGTGTTAGTTGGTAGATATTACGTATTTAGAAAACTCGAGAAAACAAAAAAAATTTTTCATTTTATATATCTGATTTACTCTTCGATGATAGAAACACCGTTAACAAGCCACCAAAATAATCTAAGAGACAGTGTTAGTCTGCATAGATAGCCCCATGCTGCATTGGTTGGTATTGAAACCAAGCACATTTTTTTTATACTACGATGTTGGCAAATACAACCCATCTGATGGTGAACGGTTATCGTACCCTATAGATGCCTGAAACACCAGGAGTGACACTGACTGACTATCCTTTCTAAGACAACAGTTGTGAAGGTATTTTACTTCGTTATTTATATTATTATAAGGATGTTGGAATAGTCCCTTATGTAATTTTCTTATAAAGATTTTCTTTCTGAATTAGACAACATAAAACTTATCAAATATACGCGAGTCACTACTTCGGCCACTCGGGAATGAAGAATGAATGGGGTAATATCACAGTGGGAGTTCTGTTTCTTTAACAATAAGTAACTTTAGTCCTTTATGCCCTTGAAGAAATACAAGCAAATAAAATTACATTTTACCTTCAAGGATTTTCGTTTCTATTATCATTGTGATGTAAATAAATTATGTTAGGCGTCGAGGTGAAAGAGATTTTCCTTAGGTAACCTGTAAAGTATATTCAAAGATTCTATTTTCGATAAAACCTTGTAATAAGATCTCATGCTTAGTGGTTCTTTATAGCGACTTCACATGTTTAAATTCTTGGGAATTCAATTCATTTGTTTTCATTCATCCAGGTCTATTAGATACACAAACAATACATTGTGCATTCAGAATACAACAGTGAGAAGAATTCTGTTATAGCATATATAGTACATGTTCTCCTTAATAGAGACTAGATGGAGCTGTGTGGTATGTCTAGGGTAAAGAAGAATACATTTAATTATCTGTGAATAATTAAAATCTAAGCCGGAAGCATGTTTTAGGGTGATATTCAGTATATCGTGACAATATTGAAGTGTCTGTAATCAAAGTAATTGTTTTTTTAATGATTTTTGTTCGTGTTGCTCGTTAACGAACCAGTGTTTTTTTTAATTGCCCATTGGTTCTGTTGATAGACAGGTCTGTGTTTTATTTAAATCCGTCCAATCGTGCAAGCTTGTTTGTATAGGAAACATTCTTTCAATTTTTACGGTAGGGTGTTCAATTTCGACTATTTTTTTACTTCCTTGGGGAAAATCGCTGTCATGAATATTATTATTAGGTTTCGATGTAATACTTATCATCTCAGTATCTATCCCCTATAGAAATAGGCATTTCTTAATACCCTCCACTATATGTTATTCTTCACTTTTTGAAGCCAGATATATAGCTAAGCTACCAGATTATTTGGAATTTCTGTCCTAAAACTTAAAAATCATATTAGTAAGGACTAGACACTTTTAGAAATATCGTAGTTTAATTAATATGTATATATGATTTGTTATATGATTTTAAATAAGGTATATTATTTTATAATAATTACACATGTGGTATTAGGACATTCATATTTCTAAGTCTTACAACACCATTTGTAGATATTAAAAGACATATTTTTGTGTTAAATTTCAAACATTAAGGAGCTACAAGCTACAAGCTATAACCCCTTAATTGTGTTTCATATCCCGAACAAGAATTTTCCATTTCTAACTCGCATTGTTTAGGGTAATTCAACAGTAATAACAATTCAAACAAAATGTAGGGTTTCCATATTTACTTAGGGCTTGATTGCATAATTAATACGGACGTCGTAGCTTCATGAATTTAAACTCGAATTTAATAACGTTAAAGTCTGATTTCGTATGCTGTTTGCTGGAGCAAACTTGCTGTCGTTCTGGTCGATTTTGGCAGTCGAGAGATGACAATTCTAATTCAAATGCGACCTACTTTATCTTTAAATTGATTAAGGTTCAAATTTGATTGCCCAGTCATACAGCTTATTAAATTGCAATGCCTTATAGTACACACATAATCTGACAGTCGCACAAGCTAGTTTCAGCATAATAAATCACATCGTAAGGTAGATTATGATGAAAAATATTATCCGAAGTTTTTTCTCATAATATTACGATTTATTTACTTGATAGTATATACGTACGTATAGCACGAAAAATATTTTAAACTGTTTTTTTGTTTTATGTTTTATAAAAGCATTTTAATCAAATAAAAGCAAAATTATGAGACGTCTATAATTTTGTCCAACTCTTTTTACAACTTAGAGCGTTTATATAAGTTTAGTATTTATTTTATACATAGACGAGTCCATAATAAATTAACCAGCTCCTTATCACAGGAAGTCTTAGTTCAAAACAGGAGTTGCCGGCCGCAAAACGTAAACTTGAACTTTACCGGCACAACTTTGCTTTCTGATGTTAATAATTCTGTTTTATGATCCACACTGAACTGCGAAGATAGTAAATGTTATTTGGGAAGTCTTAATACTCGTAGTTTAACAGTACAATAAATTCGTCAGGTTTCGTGACGTTAAATTTTTGAAGTCATTATAGTATAGTTAAATTTAACTACTATTATTACGACCTGGTTTCGTCCAGGAATTTGTAACTTTATAAGACATATTGATATAATATATACGAGCATAGCCTATGACAGCCGATAGAAAGTATTTCTCAACTCGGTGCAGTGGTTCCGGATTTTATTTTCTTCATAACAGATCTTTATTATATTGTTGAAGATATATAAGATTATAATAAGTCTAGAGCTACAATGTAAGTTTTTCAATTGTACGAGCTTTCAACTTCCAATAGAATAAAGGTTCTACACTGTTTCTCCTACGTAACACAACTTGAAGCGTAACTCTTATAATTCAAATATTCATCTGACAAGATCTGAATATATTATAAATTCAAGTTGAAACTTCCAACGTTTGCAAGTTAAATGCTATATAGTTTACAACCCCCGAGATTAATTTTTAACATAGCGCAATGTCTGCTGTTATTAAAAAGTGATGTTTCGTTTCATTTAACCGAGATCCACTTAATGTGGCGCTATTGCCATCTGTCGGTTATTTTAGTAAACTATTGTTTATGATCGTAATAGTCAGATGTCAGTGTAATAATTTATTATAACGTAACAAAACAAAGAGTATCTTTGTTTTTCATCTATTAATATTGTCGAGGTGAAAATTATATTTCTTGTGTCGTTAACGTACCCGTAAAAAATAGTAAGGTTAGAGGAATTAATATGAAATTTTCATAGTGATACATAATTCAATATATTAAATTTATATTAATTAATTAATTTTAAATTGGTCACCCTATAGGCTAATGAAAGCTGAGAAATAGTCCACACTTAATATAAATAATGTTAAACAACACATAGATATTAGTATATTTGTTTATTATTATCTAGTATTCATTATTAAATAATATTTATATACCTAGACGTTTTTAATAATTATATTTTTTATTTAATAAAGAAAAGGGTATGTACAGATTTTTATTTATTATAAATGAACATGTATACTAAATTGCGGGCATATCCTGTTATTCATAGAAAAAACTTTCGTCATAAATAAATCTATATTTATCTCTATTATTGTATTTTACCATCTTTAGTTTTAAATGTAGTTGAAAGAAAGATACTTTTTACGTCCGGAAATACACAAGTATGCAGACAATTTACAGTACTTTTGTTTCCTCCACATTTTATAGGACTAGCTAGGTGTACCAAATAAGGACGTCTAATAAATGAATTGCTATATTCTTTACATCAAAATAAACGAGTTTGCTTTTGATCTCAATAGAAACAATAAATAATACAATAGCATTATTCGGGCGCAGTCGTTTCACCCCAACACCTTTCCTTGTTTCAAATAGGGTTGTACGCTTCAATGTATTGTTTTTGACAACATTACTTATATTTCTATGTATATTTTAGCACAAATTTTTAAGATATTAGCGAAAAGTTATAACATTTTTTGTTTAACTGAACACCTGGTGGTACTTCAGAAGTACCACCAGGTGTTCAGTTATAACTTACGCTTTGCTATTATACACTCTGTAATTTCACTGCCCTGCTTCAACCTTTAAAGCGTAAATCAGGTTACATAGCAAATTACTTGACGGCCGTAATATGTGAAACACAGGTAAGCAGACAATTCTGTTCAAAGTCAATTTCCGTATAGAAGAAATTATATTTAAGATAACCTATATCTCTAAGTAATGATATTTCATATATGACGGTTGACAGGTCCAAAATTATAGTAAATCAATTTCAACTATACAACGAGGCGTAATTTCAAATTAATTACACTTTCATGTTTACACAGCGGGTCGTGTGTTCCTTGTTTCGTCGATAAAAGCTCATTGAACTAGTCATTAATAATTTCTATGAAATTCTCTATGTTTACATATTATATTTGTCTAAAGTTTAGTAACACTATTATGTAAAACTATTATTTTAAATATAATAATATTGTTATATTTAAAATAATCATTTTTGTAATATTTAGAAATTTTGTAGGCAGGAGATATATATGTAGTACTGCTGAGGTCATTATACCAAGAAGAATATTTGTCCCCAAAAACTGCGATTGGTTAGAATGATTAATAATACTAATTCCAATTAAACTGGTGTATTTTTATACCTATATATTTATGCAATTTTTTTCGTTTAAATAAATACTGCACTGTAATAAGCACATAAGGTTTTAATTAAATACTGGGTATGATGTTAAAATTTATCTTTACAGAAGCATTTCCTATGCTATACTGTATTTTATAAATGTTGTAATAATATTAAAATGAACGTCAATATATCTAATATATTAATATTATTACTAGTATTATGTACATTGGTTCTAATAACGACAAATTATAGAACACCATAAAATTATATTAATAAACAAAAGCTTTCAAAAAGAAGTATTTATGTAATACATTCCTTAGACGTAATAAAATAAAAGAAAACGGCAACAAACTCTTGTGTAGAATAATAACATTAAAAAAGTTAGCGATGACGCCTCCATAAGTGACCTAATTTCTTCAGTTGCAGTCACTTCCATTACGTTGTAATTCCCTTGTGAAAACTCTTGTACCTCATCACATTAACTATTTATGAGAAATCCAATTATACTTTCATAACTCTTGAATTGTTAGCAGAAACTTTCAATTTAAATGTTTTATAACCATTTATATAAATTTACTTATGAAGTGATGGAGATAGTCAGTGGACAATCAAGTAGCAAATATACTTTATTTGTTCAATCCCATCAAATTCAGAATTTTACATACACATGTATGTGTTGTTACCATTGCTAAAGAACAGTGTTAATTTTATATTATTGGATTATACCTTTTTGCCACCAATGTACTTAAAATGATCTTCAGATTTATTAATGTATATAATATTGTTGTTGTCTGTCACAATGTTTATTCGATATTAAAGATTTGTATACAAAAAATATATAATAAAATTCTTTAGAAAAATACAATATATAAACTATAAAAGTATGTGGCCAGTATGTCAGCAACAAATATAAAGCTATACCCAGAATCGTTCACTTTAATTTTGAAATACAAATAAAACAATTATTTTTTATTTATACAACATGATTCATGTGTACCCAACACATGTCATCTTTATGTAATACTCACTTTATAGAAGAATATAATGGTAAAATTGATTTGTGGAATGTTATATTTGGAATACTAAAAATTCTATATTTTAAAAATGACAGGATAAAATGTAATAATAAATAACACACATAAATCAAATTATCATTAAAATATATTTTTGACTCTTTATGTCATTTTAATACCTATGTATTTTTCAATATTTAGTCCCATTATATCCCATTAGTCCCAGTATATTAATCAAATCAAATAATAAAAAAATGTTTGCTTTATATAACCTGTCTTTTTTTTAAATTAAAACTCACGCAATACGTAATACCTACGTTAATTGATATAGTTGACAGTATCTATTATATAAATCATTCACTTGATTTATAAAAAATCCGGTAAGAAGGACATATTCCATAATTTCACCATTAAACCAAATTCTTTGTCACCACACTAGTGTCTCTCATAAACTAGCCCTGTGAGTTGCATACATATCATTTACGTATGCAGTACGTAACACCTACGTATACACGTACGTAAGTAGATCGTGTGTTACGTATTGTTAAATTGAATGCCAGCGACGCCGTCTTGAAACAACAAATTCCAAATTAACCGGAATGGCAAACAATTTTTTAACACATATAATGTATACTTGTTTTTATATTCAAATTTGGAAGAATAGAATGACCACCAGTATATGCTATTGCAAAAGCAAAAAATATAATCAATGTTCGTAGCCTGAACACACCAGCCCCCACAAGCAGCACCCGTTCACGAATATGACGGATAAAAAAACTACACTATTATTATTATATAAACAAATTATATTAAAAAGAAATAGTTTGCTAGCCTTACAAATTATATCAATAATATAATCCCATTATACGACTATTATCAATGAAAATTCTGAATTACTGTATAAACATTGTATTTTCATAGTTAATATTAATTTTGTTACAGATAAGCAAATAGAATTAATACCTCATGTCCGACCAATCCGACCAGTTCATAAAATATTTGTAGAAATCATTTTAGCGGCTTGGTGCCGGTTTTACGCACATTTTGATTACGTGAACAAATTAAATAATATTTGCACAGTGAATATTAATAAGCATAATTAGCGGATTCCATTGCACGGACATTAAACGGGTATTGTGATTTCGTTTAATCCCGATAGATGGCATGATTACGTAATTTAAATACGGATCATAATAATTACGTGCTCATTTTACTAATTTGATATTCTATAATAACATTGTTGGTCGACTCACATTGTTTTTCAATCGGAACATCCAATTATTTTATGTATTTACTTTCTTTATACACGCTTAAGGATATCTTTTTTGCTATTCTTTATTAATTTAGGGACTTTTGTCAATTTTTGTTACGTCAGTCCCATTGTACAGTAGTCTAATACAAACCAAAAACAAATATTTATTCAACAATTAATTTGTCTTGTTTTCTTTGTTTTCTTGTATGTCGCATTTACAGAACAAAACTTCGAAACCTATTGCACCTATTTGAGAAATTCTTCCAGTGTTTGAAACGTTATTTCACATTGACATAGTCTATATATTACGGTTAAGTTATATAATAATATATTTGTACGTATTTACAAAATAAAATGTTTCTATGTATCTCTATCAGTTGTCTAGTGTCTAGTATATATATAACACAGGCTCTGCTTAGTTTGGGACTGAATAGCACTCTGTGAATTGTTCTGATATTTTATTTATTTCTAACATAGTTATTTAATGTATATATGCGGTCGTTCAACCACCTCAGTGTGATTGGATCGAACTTGCGTATTAACGCTACTGTGGCATGCATACACAAGCGAGGCTTTAACACAAACAGACACAATGTTCACATGTTTACATCACATAAAGAGTGCACAGCGCTTCCAAGACATGATGCAAATGCAAACATGAGCACGCGTGAACAGGGGAAGGGAATTTGTTTTTTTTATGTAATTGGAATAGCAAACAAGCTGACGGTCCACCTGATGGTAAATGGTAACCGTCACCTATATACAGGAACAGCACCGCGGTTCAGTCATGCCAATTATCCCGAAATTTCCTACAACCGGACAACAGCTTATAAAGCAAGTTCCTTGACAGCTGATATAATCGAGACTGAGGTGAATCTGATGACTTTTTATTCTACCTTTACAAATAATTAGTAATCGAAATAATGAATGGAATAGGGATGAATGGAGAAGAATAACATATTACGCCAAAGCCAAATAATTGGGATAAGGAAAAAGTAGATGATGATGATAGTAATCGAAATAATAATGAGCATCAAAAGTGCCTAAGTTTATTGAATAAAGTATTTTCTATTCTATTCATCAATAAGTAGAAAAATATTGTAATACAGTTTCAGATACCAGACTCGATACTCAGCACTCAAATGTAACTCATTTCCACCTTCCACCGTTCACCACAATGGTAGCACATCGTTGTAAACGCTCTCAAAAACTCACCTGTCACCTGTTAAGGATGAACCTTAATCACCATTAGTGGGCCCGCCAGTATACGAGTATAACGTTATCGCAGGCGGAAGGACAAAACCTTCAACATTTCATAAAGCACGCGTAAATAGGATCAACTGAATTCTACTGTTGTCTAAACAATAAATAATATATTCCACTAACTGTTAACGTAACATTTCAACTTTGAATTTTGTGTATAAAGTAATTTCTATTATTAATTTCAGTGTCGTGTAAAGAACTTTTGTAATGTATTCAAGCGTTTGTAAACTTGTGTCATGTTTGGTAACTAGACCTATTATATTTGTGTATTCTGTGTTTTTAAAATTCCAATGTTTTTTTTAAAAGAATTGTAATCAAACATAATACAATCAAACAACAGACTTATCTGATGATAGTTCAATCTTAAGGGAGAAATAATTACACAATCTCAAAAGACAACGTAATAGTATTGACGTAGTTATCGTTTATTAGGAATGCCGCCTTTATAAAGAAATATATAAAATAAAACTGAATGTCGTCTGTGTATGTCAGTCTATAAGGTTTGTATAATATGAGCCATTAGTACCCTGAAATAAATAATAGATGAATGGTCTAGAAAAATATTTTTAAATATCTATATTCCTCGAGGATATAAATATTTAATAATATTGGCGTCACATTCAAAACTTAAATAACTTACTCGCTGATAATAACATAACTTATGCAAGTGAAAGAATTTTTAAAACCAGTTTAGTTTTATTTGAGTTTAGCCATTACAAAGAATTATGATTAAATATGATATGTTTATAATATTAATACAGATTTTATAGCTTATACGGAAAATCTAATTTAGTGACTTCTGAGCACAAAGCAGGCTCTTTACTAAGCGAACTATGTAATTTCCTATAGTTCACAAACGCAGTATTAATTAAGTGCTGTCATGGCAATGCTTTCATGGATAAGTGCTATTAATATATTATAGTTTATATATAAATAATAATATTTCATAATAAAGAGATATTAGTCTAAAATCCGGAGTAGTCATTTGTCCTCCTATCTTTCTCCTTATCCTAAAGCCAGGATTCCTGGAACCTGAAATCTTCTGTTTCTTAGCCTTTAAAATCGGTATTGAGAAGTGCTTTTATATAAGATTAGTCGCAGATAAGCCTGCTCAAGCCAGCGAAATACTCATGAAAGTGAAGAACCAAATTTATATAACCAAATAAAAACCATGCAATCACATGATCAAGTTAGTGTGGAATGTTCAAAAAATAATTTACGATTTCCACTTTGTTTTTTTAACGAAACTTTTTTAGCTTCATTAGTATTGTTCCTGTCTTTTGGCTTATTTGGTATACGATTAACTCTACGTAATGTTGATCTGTGTTTATTTCTCTGTGTACAAAACAAGAAATATAGAGTAAGCATATACTGATGACATACTGACCGTACGTGTGTCTCTACAATTGGTATAAAGGAACGATACATATAGAATTGAAACGGATTTATCCTTAGCTCTCAAGACAGGAGTCGAGCAAACATTTAAATACTTACATTATACACCAACGGTCGAATTTCAAATAACACGTTCCACTTTCAAAACACTTAAAGGTGTCGCGTTAACATGTCGAGATAAAGATTACTTTTTCTGTGAGTACGATAAATAGAATAGACTAGAAAATTCTTTATTCAAATAAAATTAGATTTAAGCACTTCTTCAATACTGATTACTTATTTATTTGAATATATCGTTCATTCGGAAAAATGTCTCATAACGTGGACGCCTGCTGCAACCCCCGAAGAGGGGGAGGCTCTGGGGTTTTGGGTTTGTCTCTTCTGCTCCCAAAATCATGACTGAGGACAAATTCGGTCGGGTCTATGGTGGTACCCGTCATCGTTTTCTTTTTTTTTTATCATAGCATATATAATAGTTTTCATTTAGTTTTTTTATATCTTTTTATATGATATGATAATTTCAGAAGTTGTCACAAAATAAAGAGGGAACAAAATGATAGACAGTTATATCTATAGGTATCATGATGAAGGAAGAATACAGTGTGTCTCAATTCGTTTTCATAACAAAAATCACAACGTATAAAATAAATTGAAGGGAATATTGAATACTGCTACTAATCTATTACTACGATGTAGAAATCATTTCCATTCGTTAGCTGACTTCGGAAATCGATTCATAAATTAGATGGATTTTCCTGGTTAGTAACAACTTGAGAACTGTTTGCATTGAGATTGGTTTAATATAGAAAATATTCAGAATTTTTATAAAGGAATTAAAATTTTCTATTCTGCTGTCTCATTGGAATAAAAAAGGACAGTTTTTATGCTACCATCGTATTGACGACCTCGGTGGTCTAGCGGTGTTGCCCACTACTTCCTATGATCGCAGGTTCGATTCCTCGCACGCTACAGACATGTTTATTCATGAGTATGATTGTTTGTATCGGACTGGGTGTTCTAATAGTGTTGTCCTAGTTGTAGTCGATAGAATCAAAAATGTGTCAAGTCATACGCAACCGTTCGCAGTAAAATTTTTTTTCAAGTGACGACTCAATGGGAATGAATGGGATTCCTTCAAAATAAATGAATATTACCTAAAAAAAAGTGTTTTACAAATATTACTACAAAATGAATAGGTAATGTAAAAACAACGTTGTTAAAGGGAATTTTTAATGTTATAAATGATAAGATGAAATAATTAACCGTTTGTAAAAATCTCTTCACTTCTATAAATATAAATACATATATTGACACAATTGAATATTTATTATAATAAAATTCAATGTAAATGATAAAAGTAATATGTACAGCCCACAAAACAAATATGAATTGATATTTAAAGCAAAGTGACATTGGCGTAGTGTAAAAGGCAAATACGTTGATTAAAATTATAATTAGAAAACGGGGTTCAACGTGTACCCAGTATTAGCATAAAGTTTATAGTTTCGCTAAGTTTAGATAGTTATGGAAAGGGTGGCCTTAATGAAGAAACTGCTTCGTTAGTACATAATAGTAGTTAGTATATATATATGTATATTATATGACTAGTAGATACTAGTCTACTACTAGTAGGTATACCTGAAATAGTCATGATATTTTCGAGACAAAACTTGCCTTTAGCCTAAGTTACTCCTTATTAGCTATTATAGCTTAGTAGTTATACTTAGGCTGTTTTATTTTAGAAAAATAATGTTAAATTCCACGCGGACGAAGTCGCGGGTACAGCTAGTTATTCATGAAACTAAGATTATAAGACCAATAGCTCTCAGAGGAACATGGCATATAGAAGAATAGTATATACAAAGTTAAAATTTGACTAGATACGAAATACATTGAAAGTTAAGATTCGCCTTTTATCTAACAGAAAATATTAAAAATTATATGAAACCATTGGTTCATCAGCTTCAGCCCTCTTTCGTAAAACAGATTTTATCCAATTACGGGAAAGAACTGCCAAGTGGAAGATTACCTAAAGCTTTTTGTCAGCCGTAAATCACGTTATGCTAGACAGCGGAAGTAGAAATTACGGGAAGAGTGGAAAAAAGGTGGAAGTTATTTTTGAAGATTTTAAAATGAAATGTACATTCATACTATCTTTTTTTATATCTATAACTATATGATAATGCATAAATAATTACATTTACAACAAAACATAAATGTCATGAACTTGAAATATTCCAAAAGTTAATAAATATATCGTATTAAAAACGACGAATTTGAACTTACGACCTTTGTTTTACTACCCCAACTTACAACCAAGTCGGGTTAGTAAACCAATAAACCACGACGCTCTCTAAACTAGTCGTACTTATTAATTTGAAAAAATACTTATAGATTTATTACCTTTACTGCGTTTATTACTTTTAGTGATTAGACATTAGACTAATAAACACCCTACTAATTTGTTACAATGTACGTACAAGCTAACATTCTGCACTACCTCTTTAACCAATGGGGCACAAGGGTCTTCCTCGGGAAGGGATTGTAGGTCCTCATAGCTACTATGTATATCGATATTATTACAAGTTTCTAATCAATTTTGGATAACAAGGCATGTGTTTTATGGTTTTAGGTTATTAGTAAAATATAATTAGTGTATTAGGCTGAAATAGGAGAGACAGAGGTACCCCTAAGCAACTTCGTACAAAGTTTTCCATATAATTATTACCAATCAGTATAAATCATTTTTAATATTTCATACTCACATGTCTTTATAGACGACATATTTATACTGAATGTCAGTCGATTCCAATATGATTTTTAATTATTTGAAATTGTAGTTATTAGTTTGATATTGTGAGTAGTGTGTTTTCCAGAATATATAGAATTTTATCCTAATTGATGTACGTTTAATGTACGATAAATACCAAGAACGAACCGCAGAAGGGTCCATTGTTAATGTAGCTATTGTTTGACTCAGTTCCGATATTGATCGTTTTGTTTCAACTTACCTATTTTAATAAATAATGACATACTTATTTCTATTGTTATTTTTTTCCAGGTAAGTTCCTTTATCACTGGGCTGTGAGTATATTCAATACTTTATTGATAAGAAACAGATACGGTAAGAAATCGTCTACTAGGTCGTACATAATTGTAAAAAATACACGAAGTTACCTCGACTGGTGGCATATTCTGCGGAATAAATCCCAAATATTTATATAATATTAAAAAAAATATTAACTATTTATTTTGAATAAAGAAATATTAATTACAGACGTAATGAATTTCTATTTTCTTTTACAAAAATTAAAAAAATATATTGATTGAACAGTATAGGAAGGAGGAACCGAATATGGCAAATTTGTAGCGTAGTTATCTCGTAGTACTAATACAGAAAACCAGTCGAATTTACAACTTCACCGTTTTGAAGTCTGTGAAAACAGATTAAAATAATGCTCTTGGAAATGTGTACAGTACGAGTGCTATGTTCACCACAATCTTACATTAACCACAGTATACATAATGTACGCCGTAGCTTAATGTCGTAATCCTTCGCCAGGAGTCGACCCTCTCGTAATACTAGAGAACACGTACCTATGTAAGTATAATCTTTTCAACCAACGCTCTATCTAGAAAGTGGTAAATGTGACAAAACTGATTAACATGAATTAAAGCATCAAACAAGTTGATACAATTATCATTTATATTTGTATCAACTTGTTTGATAGATGAGATGGATAGAGAAAATTCGTCATTTGATAAACCAAGATTTTATTAAAATATGCATTCAGTTATTTAAGCGCGATTCAGTGACAAACATTCAAACTGTTTTTCACAATTTTGTATTTATAACCGATTTTAGGTTATTCATTTGTTGAACAACTGTATGTAAGTCTGCTGTGTATAATTAATACCGTTCGCGAAAAAAATGCCCTCAAAACTGGTCCCGGAATGCGTCTGGGGAAGCTGTAGGCCATCTGTGCCCAACAGCATTAGAATTGTCCGAAAAAAAAGGTATAACGATCCACAAAATATTTCTAACAGCATATAATCTGCCCACAACTTGGAATTTTTCTGCATTCCAGTATATTTACAACCGACTAAAACAGGAAGTTGTGAATTGGAAACTAATATATAGTTGTGTAATTGTGAGGAGTAATTAAAAAGTAAGTTTGTTGTCTCAAACAATGATGTCTTCTCCTTTTTTCGGATATCCTAGAATCAAATTGTGTACTTTTTATTGTGTAATAGCACTTTTTGATGTATTATAAATTAATTCAATATAAGTCATCTTTTCTCTTTATCTTATAATAAAAAACATCCCAAATTTATTACGACTACGTGATGGGGACGACTCACAAGTATAACTATGTTAATTTTATGAAGATAAAAGTTAGTTCTTTATTTCTTAAATGAGAATATATGTGCATAAATATTAAGTAATACTTTAATCAAATACTATATGTTAGCAATACACAAACTAAACGAATAGAAAACTCATACAGATGTCGATTTCAAATGATACTGAGTGACAGACAGCTACAAAATTTAAAGCCAATCTAAATCCTGTCAGCCATTTACTTATTTTGTAATTACCATTACAATTGGGACTACTGAAAACAATCGGACATGCGGCGTACATGTACAATGCCGTCACAACACAAAAGCTGACGCGGACAGCGCCCTCTACTGAGTAGTGAGGGCTAACGCAGTAGGGTTACCTACTCCAGATTATATCAACTACCATAAACTAAAATAAAATTATGTAATAGACCATTCGTCCGGTGAAGCTGTAAAGGCCAGCTGCCGGCCAACAGGATTAGATATACATTAAACAAATGTTTATAATGTTAATGTGACATTAAACACATACAATTATGTAGATAGATATGTCCTTATGAATGGCAACGTATATGAGATTTACAAATATTTCAGTATCTAAGTATTTATAACATAATCTCTGCTTAGCTTGGGACTAGATGCCTCTGCGTGTATTGTGCTAAATTATTATTATTAATTAATAATTATAATAATTTGTTTTTGCCCGCGCAACTTGGTCGGCATCACATTTACTTGATATAAATTACTGTATTTCTCTCAATTCACATAATATGTCTTTAAATTATAGCCTATGTGTTATTCTGATGTATAAGCTATATTACTGTAAACTTTCGTCAAAATCCGTTCAGTAGTTTTTACGTGAAAGAGTAACAAACGTCCATACATACTCACAAACTTTCGCGCTTATAATATTAGTAAGATTCAAAATGTTAAATTTTGAATTCTAGCGTGATTAAAAATAGTATTAAATTAGTAAAAAAAAAAAACAATATATTTAGTATTCCCAAAATTCGGTGAACAGATATTTGTATAACGTACTTATCGCTAGATCTACCAATTTCACGCAGGCGAAGTCGAAAGCTGTACTACTACATATTAATTTACTGAAATCAATATACTGGGTAGTACATCTGTTATATTGCACCCCAAATAATAATGCGACAGCCCTACCACCAAGGGGGGACGAATCCAGGGGCCTGCGAGGAAGTGACGAAATCCCGCCTCGTTGCCATAGCAACCGCCGTGTTTACCGCGCCATATCGATCCGGCCGGCGTTTCCCTGTTTACATACCCCATGCAAGGCGTTTCGTAGTAGCTTTAGACCATAGGTTCAATGACATATCTTATTATATTATTGTTATGAAAATTTTATATTAAATTTTATTAACTACGTACATAATACTGGCTGTGGTTAATAGATGTTATAAATACAGTTAATATATGAGTTACTATTAATATTATAAACGCGAAATGTGTGAGTATCGACAGATGTTTGTTACTCTTTCACGCAAAATCTACTGAACGGATTTTTATGAAACTTTACAGTAATATATAGCTTATACATCAAAATAACATGTAGGCTATAGATGTCACGTGGGTGAAACCGCGGGCACAGCTAGTATATAATAAATATGATTGATGTAGACTAGATATATATCAACATAGATAAAGATTATATGTATAATTTTGATTAAGTTTTATCTCAAAATATAATATAATAACGTGGTCGGAAGCTAAATATGTCTGTGTTATATTACAGAGCTGTAGTATTCATTTTTATATAATGAATAAAATGTTAGTTTATTTTTTCGAAATAATTGTACATTTTTGGTACTACCTGTTTACCACAGTTTTTCCTGCATGGAAAACATCGTCGACCAAATTTCGTGGTAAATTTGGGAAGTACTTTCCTAGTAAGTAATTCAATCTTCAATACTTAGAAAAGAGTCAGACAAATAAACCTAGGCCTTAAAATAAAATAGGATAGGTACTTTTATTTTCTTTTACGCGAGTATAACGAGATTGATTTTATAATTTAGATTCGATGTAGTGGTAGGTACATTTCTGTGGTATTGATAAACGAATTTTGTAATATAAATAGATATTTCACAATAAAAACCTATTTATTTCTGTCAAAATGAAATCATTAAAACTTTTTTCAACACATCCTATAACGATTGCAATTTACGATACGGGAATGGTGAGGGACTTTGCATTATTTTCGATTCCAATTCATTTTATTACCTCAAGTGTTGAAGAGCAATGGCGTCTCGTTATAAAGACTGTGTTCCTAAAACGATGCTATTAGCGCCCTCAAATTTTATTGTAATGTGCATTTTACTTGATTGTTAGTCATAGTACCTTCTAAAAAGGTTAGGAATAGTATTTTTTTGCACTTTTAGAGCATAAATAAAAGATTTCTTATAAAATTGAAATAGAAAATACAACTAATATTTGTATTGAAAATACAAATTATTGTCTAATTCAAAACGTAAGCGAACAGAGAGCTGCGGTGTCATTGTTTTATACTATGTGTACAGTACATAGATATCTCGCCGTCATGACACCTCTCTTGCGTTGTCATTCCTGAGGACTTATGACTTACATACGTATGTTCCTAGTGAATCTACTGCTGTTTCACAGTTCTTTGTCATTCTTCACCACTAAGTAAGTTTTTATGTTTACAATTACTGAATAACAGATTATGGTATGGACATATTAAAAATGTTCAGGTAGAAAATGTGAATGCTTACTTTATTGTTTACACCACAGAATAGAGAAGTAACTTATTTCTATATTCTCTGATCTGCACTAATGAGAAAATATTACACTTTTTACGCCATGAGTAATTTTTTTTATACGTCAAGAGAAAACTTAGCCGATTTTAAAAACTCTGCAAGCGACAGACTTAGGTCAGAAAGAGGTACCGATCCATAATGACACACCCATTATTACTATGATTTATACAAGTTGAAGCAATGAAAGTTGTATAATGATAAAGACCATTTTATTTTCTCAGTCTATATATTCCGACTAGCATGCGTGAATGAAGATTTTACTTCTACTAAAGATGTTTCAACTTTGTATATAATTTTATTATACACTACGGCGGATATTTTATTTGATCTCGTGGAAAATTGGATACATATATTTTTTATTTCTTTATTGTTTTTCATTATTAATCGTGAGGCCGCCTCGCTCTTAACCGGTTTTTTTTATTATTTAATAAATTTTATGAGCGCCAGAATCCGATAATACGCCGAAATTGCTGTGGTTATATTCTATGCCCGTAGCAATGCGATTTGTATTCAACGGGCGATCGCGTGTCGGCCATCGTTTTTAATTTAAGTAATTGTTTTGTCAATCAAAAAAGATTTATTTTGTTCTTTGTTCCTCAACGTTTAGTCGGAAACACGCGAAATTTGGAATCGTAATCGTTCGATTTTAATTTTTACGATTAATCGCTACACTAGGGTGTACGCACTAGTCCGTAAACTAACCCAATATTTAACGAATGACGTATGTTCATATTGCGTGTAGTAACATCAAATGGAATACAGCATGAAAAATTATATCAGACATGCTAATTAATACTAGTCATTTTTTTCATTTCCCCCCATTGTATACGAAATAGCAAACAAGCTGACTGCCTACTTGATGGTAAGTGGTAGACGTCGCCTATATTCATAAATAGTACTACATCCGTGATACCTCATGCGTTGGCCATTCCGGAGAACTAAGATTCACTCAACCTGACCCTTAAAGCTTGAACACCTTAAGAGGCAGATTTAGTGTATAATGATAGACTAAGTCATTAAAACTTTTCTTATTAAATGTATATTTTGCCCTTGTAGATAGAAGGTATTGCAATTTGAATTTTATATTTAGAAACATAGTATGATTTATGTCTTCTATTGTTTGTTGAATTTTGCTCTTGACTTGTGAGCCTTTTAGTAAATATACATATTTTACTATCATAATTCACTATATTTATTTACACTGCGGATTAAACCTCTACATAAGTCATGTAATTTCACTATAGGTACTACATCTCCATTCAATGTTTGACCGAAATACATCTCACAAAACAAGATTCTTAGCGACTGAAATAGGTGAGATTGAAGGGTACCTCAATCTCACCTATTTCAGTAGCCACAGTAGACGCAGACAACTTCTTACAAAATAATTTTTTTTAAGTGTGATAATATGAATTTTAATATATATTTATGTACCATATGTAGCCTAGTATTGGACAATAATGATCAATTACAAATATGTCAATTGAATTGTTCTGTGAAATATTTTTGTAACAAACATAAACAAAAACGTCATGGAAATGAGAACCTTTTTACCTTTGACAGATGGTTGAAAATGACATTGTATACGAGAATGTTTCTCACAAGAAACAATTGCATTAATTAAAATTAAACCAATCATATCCAGTTAGTATGGCGATAACATTGGTCTACCCCATCACTTAAAGGAAGTGTCCATTTTAGACATTGTCAAAGTCCTTATAAAAAGTCAAGGTTAATGTACATCATCCGGATATTATTTCTGAATATTAATTACGGATACGGAAGTAATAGATAGACTTGTTAAACCTGTTTGGTTAGATGGCTCTTAGGCCATACATTGTATGTCTATGATATCAGACTTATGCATAGCCATAGACATACACGTAGACATTAGATTTTAAATCTATATTACTACTCTTTTTTATTTTGTTTTCACACATATAAATACAAGATACAATACATATAGCCTCAATCCTGCTTGGGAGTTTGTCTTTAGCAAAAGCACTTAACATTTAATTATATATACACACATCCATATATATAAATATATGTAGATTTAAATGTATAATTCAATTTCAATTAAATGCCCAAACGATTATCGTGACTGTTATAGATTTTTAACTTAACCATGTCTATTTTTGCATAAATTGAAACATTAATATAAAATGGATTTAGGTTTTTGTAAATAACACAGAATAAGAAGTTAATAAGAAATAAGATTTATTTCTAAGCGGTCGCTCTCCTAGAAATAATCGTGGTTATACGAATTATTCCACGTTGAATAGGACTTCAAATAATAATGTTAATAATCCTGTTATTGGATTCAATCACATATCAAAAGAAATAATTTCTTTATTATCTAATTCTTTTGAAGTCTAGACATAATGATCCTTATTTAGAGGACATAATTGAAGCATCAATACTGTTCATATAATCTTTATGATATTGCTGGAGTACTTATAATATTCTTTCTTGATATTTTTATTTTCTCATTTACAAGTACAAAAGTATATCCAAGTCAATAAAAAATAATTTTCATTATATTTATTCGTATATTCGTTCAACAGTGTAATTCGAATTCTCATATTCAAATTGCGTACATTTCGCTTGATTGTAAAGGAATAAATTGCGTTTTGACATGATATAAATCGACTCTTGTTTATTTGTAAGATTGGTTCTAAAGCCGAATATCAAAATGAAATACCGGCAGCGTGTCTTCACATAAAAATGTTTAGTTGATTTAAAAAAAATGTATACCATCATATATAAATATTAAACAAGTCAATACTTATTTAATGCTTAGATTTTTTTATTACATTTACATAACTATAGCATCGACTAACAACTAGTTAATACTATAGCAGGCATTAAATTATATTATAGGCTAAATTTATAATAGGAAATATAACACATTATTGATATAACAAACTTATTTTCGCCTACTATCTAAGAAGTGACCTCGACATCCTCGTCCTAGCAATCGATACTCGTAATGCAAAAGCATCGAGTTACAGACAGCGATACAGATGCGGTGTGAAACATAACACTGAACGGATAGGAAGGACTTGGCCTGTCGCAAACTCGCAACTGCCACTTGCATAACTGTCTTTTGCAACGGAAAAAAAATATTTCTGTATTATTTTAATTAAGAACCTAAAATTTACCGATATAAACTGTAGAATAAGGTCATCTGCGTGTTTACGTCTGCCTTAGCTATATGTGCCACCATGCAGCTTGTTTTGTAAGATGTTTCTCGATTGGTAGGCCATGGAAATCGTAGAGTACGGAGGCCTGGCAATTCTCCGGATATGACAACGTATGAGTATCCTTCGCCTTATATGATGATGTTATATATAGTTTTGTTCGTGTATACCTATGACATATCACAGGGTCATCGTCTGCTTTGCCATTTAATTGACTTAAAATAAAATATTTTCCTTCTATACATATAAGTATGGATTATTAGATAATTAAATTTTTAGTTAAAACAAGAATATTTGTTTCTGTTTTCCGTTTTGATTTCCAACTTCTTCCACGTTGTATAAAATAAAAGACACATGTATAAACATAGGTAGGTACCCATTCTACGGCATGCCCGGTGTTGGGTTGTTTACTTTTTCCTTTAGAGGGTAACGCGTCGTGTGCGGTAAAGCAAAACATAATATACGTTTATTTTTTGTACAATGACCTATCAAATTAGCGTTACAATGACAGAGTACAATGACTTATGAGATTTATTCTCAACCGACTAAGGACTAAGAACAAATCCAAACGATCATTTAAAAAAAAATATTACCGTGATTTGTTTAGCCAAAGAGTGGAGCCAAATGTCTTCCTTTCTCGTGGAAATATGACAAAAGTTGATATATATAAATAATAAAAAAAAATCTATATACACATTGTGATCATAATGTTTATGCTAGAAGTATTTCATCATAATCAATAGTACCCATATTTACGTAACTTTTTCTTTTATCCATCTTTTACATTGGTATGTGATGCGAATAAAAACCATAAACCAATGTCATAAAGCAACGTTTTAATGAACCAACTAAATCTCCTTCAAATATTACATACTAGTGAATAGTTAGTACATTGTACGTGACGAAATACCGCAGAAATACAGCAATGATACTTAACACGTGAGTTGTACTAAACTAAATGATGGAGTCCCTTGGCCTCGATCGATCAATTAAGTCATCGAAACTATGATGCGTGCCTACCTATCCAATTAGAGGGGCTAGACAAGATGCAGTTTGTTCCAGCCTCTAATTAGTTAAAGCAAAATAGTCTTTATTTCTTTGTATATAAAAAAACAATTCAGTCTGCTGCTCATCTTAGTGACAATGACACTGTACTTTTCTAAAAGAATGTAGATCTAAAAGAAACATTTCTATATATTATATGTAGTACATATAATATATAGAAATGTTTTCCATTTCTCTAAACACTATAAAGTTTACTAAATGAAAAGTCGTTCTATTACAGATTATTGTATATATATATTATCAATGAAAAAATATCGAAAAAAGCATGAATCTTCTTTAAATTGACAACTTACCTGTCTTTTTGATGTTACAAATATTCATGAACGGTTAATAATTACTCAAGTCAGTCGCAAGCTCGTATGGCATAAAAATAAAAAAAAAGAGATTTTTAGTTTCCGTATACATCCAATTGTAATACTCACTAAGATAAATAATACTGACGATAAATCAATAGGTTGATTATATCGATCCTGTTCTAGCAGGTGATCGGCACGATTTCCCTATGTCGTAAAAAGATATACTATCGATATTTTAAATTTCTGTGTCGATATTTTGTCATTGTGAATGAGAAAATATCGACCGACAGTGCTACAGAATAGGTTATTTTTTGCTGTAAACACTTTAAATAACAATGCCTCAAAAGAAGAAGAGTTAATAGAAGTTGACCAACTATTTTCATCATAGTACTGTTTGGACGACCTTAAGAATCAAACCTAAAATTTCTAAATGTCAAACACAAACAAACCGCAAGTCCAATTAATCGTGGCCATTATTGTGAATTGTTAATAAACACAGCCCGCTGCGAATGGACGAATTGAGCTCGAATTATGCATGAGCATTCTCAGGAATGGCACAAAGAATATACCACAATATTTTGTCCCAGGAAAATACAAGCATTTTTACGGAATAGCGTATCAAAAATACCACGCAGATGGAGCGGGGAAAGTGGCCCAGTAAATAATAAGTGGTAGTCAATTACAGCGGTCTGTTGATACTAATATTTGGTATACCCTGACGGCCTCAGTGGTCTGGCTGTTTAACACAACACCTCATTTCCGAAGGTCGCGAGTTTGATTCCTTGCACGATGTAAACAATTGTATTCATCTATATTATAATTATTTGTAGTATTATATTTTGTATGTATTTACAAAAACATCTATACTACATACATACACTGCTTAGTTTGGCACTAGATGGTGCTATATGATTTGTTCAGGTAACCCTGAATATTAGTAGCCGTGAATATATGTTAAAAAATAATATTATATAATATGTAGACAAGAAAAGTATAGTTATTTTTGAAACACAAATTAAAATAGGTGCACCTTAGTTTATTTTTAGAGGATACTTAAAGATGGTCGCACGTTATAAGGAAATAACCTTTACAAGATTGAATGAGGGTAAAGCGAGCAAAAATGCAGTTTTTGCAAATATGTAGTCAAATTTGCTAGGATGGTAGAATTAAAAATTGATGGGAGTAATAACGTAATATAAAATTAATCATTGTCATGTTGATTGTTCACAGTTTACATTGTGACATAAATTTATTAATTAAGTTTAATGAATATGAGTTGATATGACGGATTTCACATGTTATTTTTAATTATAATGGAATTATAAATCTATTTTGAACCAAATGCCACAAGCGATTATAATACTGGTTTCGTACGAATTTTGTTACAATTGGTATTTAGATTATTAATAAATTCATTTAATATCTACTTTTAAATGTATTGAATTGCTTTTCTTAACGTACTATAGCTATAATAACACGTAAGAAGGAATTATTAATTTTTAATCGTTTATCTTAACAAACACTTAGGATTTGTTAAGATAAACTATTTTGCATTGTAATTAAAAATGCAAAAAGTAAAACAAGTTTATCGCAGGAAAATAGCAAATATAAGAGTTAAATTCAATATTTTTTACCGCTTTTATTTATCAAAGAAACATAAACATGTGTAGTCAAACAGTACGAAATATTTGTTTGTTTGTACGAGTTCTTGGGCGGTGGGTCCCATCAAGTCACGACACGTGTCGAACTCAATGGATATAGCTAAATAAGATTTCAAACAAAATAATTAAGAAAATGAGAAGTATAATGCCCAGTGTATTTTACAGCCCATTTTCCCTTAATTATTTTTAAATGTACAATGAAGTAAAAATACAGTTTAATTGATGATTTTTTGCATCGTACCGTATTAATGACCAATTGTACAAAAGTCATTGCATCCAGTCATTACATTAAAAAAAATTGTTTTATTACTGTCGGCACATCTGTGGTTGTAGCATTGACTATAAATACACTCGTCATCATTTTTTATCAGAAAGAATAATAAAAATTTAATGTATATTAAATTCTATTTTTGTAGACTTAGAATTTAATATTAAAATTGTATAATAGTAACATAACCTTTTTAAAATTATAATAATGGTACCGGAAATATTTTTCCAAAGTCTCACTCGCACCAAGTTTTACTTAGAATTTTTTACAGCCATCTGTCATGTGTCGGTCACTCACCCACCGGTCATTGACCCCGGACAATATGGACAGTGTGGGACTATGTATACATTTAGGTATTTATAGACGATTGCATATCCGGCCTACCTCAACATGTCCTCAGCTAGACAGGTGGTTTCATATGCAACTTGCGTGTGTGGAATACTTACATTGTATTAGGGCCACTGTGCACGCAATATGTATCTCTCTGCTTTTTGTTATAAGGGCTAATATAATAGTGCTAGTATTAAGTGCCTAATAGCTAAATAGTATAGAATTATTTTTTGTATAGAATAAACCAGGTGCAATTTTGATTTTTATGTTCCGTAACAAAATTAATATGTATTATTTATTTTACATTAATGCACGTAGAGTAGTGTTACTGATGGCGGATTTAACACCTGCTAGTTTTACCTAATGTATTTATGTTAAAGAATCAGTGTTATTATTAATAAATTGCTACAGTAGGTATTATAGTTTTAATCAAAAATTTCAACTCATTTAAATCATTAATAAAATTCATATTCATAATGAATAAAGAATGATATTGCGTAAAACACAAGAAACTACAATCGAATGGCAAAAAATATGAGTCAAAAAAAGAATGATGATCAAAAAAGATCTTTTGTATTCTGAAAATACAAATGAAGTGCACTACTTTATACGTCGCCTCACGGCTATCTCTGCAACTGCAGATGCTATCTGCATGAAATTGAGTACTGTTGTATTTTATTTAAACAAAAATTGTAGTAGAACGTGAGGTCACATAAAGTGCAGCGAGCGTTTTTAGTTCGCATCGGAGCGTATAGAGTAAAGGTTCCGCACATTGCCGGCAGTGGACCCGCCCCGCTGGCAGTGTGGTGAGGCCTTAATCATTTAGTTGATGTTGTTCGGACATTGTAATAAAATAACCCACACATATAATATTTTATAATTCACTAGCAACCCACCCCAGCATCGCGCCGGTGTTAAGTACACCGGCGCGATGTATTATACATATAAACCTTGCTCATGAATCACTCTACATAGCTATTGCTAAAAACTGCATTAAAATCCGTTATGTTGTTTAAAATAAATAAAAAGTAGATTTAGACTATTTCAAATTCAAATTCAAAAATCATTTATTCATGTAGGACATTTTAGCCGCTTATTTTAATTTTATGTTTTTTCCCGTTTCAAAATTCAGGGTTCAGATGCTTGTGTCCTGTTTGCTATATGGTATATAATTTTAATACAGATGTAGTACTTACCATACATATAAGATGACCTCTGATGTAGAAGGACGGTGACTCGCCGGCGTTATTGTTTGATTTTATCGTTGTTGAAATCCTACGGCGAGGGTGACCATTTGACAAAAGTTGGATGTCTGTTTGTATTCTTGTTTTATAAAACAGCGGTCATTGACAAAGTCAACTCTCTATATAATTTATTATAATATACAAAGGTGTATGCATTTTATAATTAAACTATACATGTATTCATATATACTATTTTTTTTATTAATGATAATAGAATGATGCCTCTAAACTGCACTAACGGCTTATGCTGGCAAGGCACCAGTGGGGGATGATGAAGTTTGGTCAGTTAGCCATGTTGGCAAGTGGCAATTTACCACGATGATTTCCAGGGGGATTCGCGTGGAGGTCACCCTGACATGGTACATTGCTAGCAATGTGGTTACTACTACTCCACACTAGTAACAAACATAATAATATCATAAATACGGAAGTATCTCTCAGCTTGTTGCGTTTACACGACTGAAAAGATCTAAATAAAAATTTTCATGAAGATAGATTGTAACATGAGGACCGCCATAGGCTATCTTTTATCTAAAAAGAAGCAGACGAAGTCGCGAGAAATCACTCATATTATATACACCGGTGAAATTTGACTGAGCAAAATATCATGAAAAATTTTAATATACAGGTGCAACTATTAACATAACCCACCTCAAATGCTTTCAAATATTCCATTAGCTAATTTATCGCACAGGAAGAGGTGTATAAGACTCTTATACGTTGGATGCCGAGATACCTCCCCTTTTGCAATAGAAATGCTTCCTAAAAGGTGGCTTTATTGAATTTATCGAGCAATCTTATCGTAGAAAGCTTGTGTTTGTACTTTAATGCTTATAAAGGTTTCGTAATTTTATGGTTTACTAGTCGTTACTTGCAAATTCGACTACTTTTTTTTTAAGATAAACGATAGGCTATTTCCTTCTTTGTAATACAAATTTGATGTCATATTTTATTTTAAGTAACATTTTCCCAAATAATGACTTATTTGGGAAAATGTTACAAGCAAACAAACAGCCACATTTTCGTATTTCTAATATTAGTATTCATAGTATTTTTTTGTCCTTGTTTCTTTTTATGTCAACGCCTATATATTATATTTACAAGCAGATGTTTTATAAAGCATAATTCTTAGAATATATGTTTAGTATCAAATAGACTTTGCGTGTGAATCATATAATTGATGCAACACAGTTCACGAACTACTGTGATTATCTTTTCATGGATAAAATCGTGAGTTCATTATAATACTGTAAATTATAAGAATTTAAATGGAAATTATGCTATTCGCAGACTTATAATAATAATAAATGTACCGTCATGAATGTTATTTGGGACAAGGCAGTATCAACTACGTGATCATTTAATATTGTGTTGATATTTGATTTCAGTGACATAAGAGCTTACCACCGTCTCGGTGAAGCTGCAAAACAGCGACCGAAACAGCATTACAATATTTAAAAAAAAAAGACGCTCATCTCTCCAATTACTATTGCATTAAATTTATTATTATTTATTTTATAGAGACAGTTATTGTTTTATTTATTACACGATGTTTATGTTCCACGCCGTTAATTTACATACCAATAACATTACAAATGATGGACGCCCCACTTAATCCTGAACTAATTATTTAAAATTAATTGATTCCCCCAATAACAATACGAACTTTTGTTGCCGATAAATCGATTGAGCGAACAAAAAAAAAGAAATAATTATTTAACGTGCACCCCTACAGCACACAGACACTCTCTCGCATATCCCCGCCACACACATATGCACACGTACGTTATACATGTATGCGTAGGGACGGCAGCTGCAAAACTTGAATCTAAATGGCAGTGGCTCCCAAAGTTTTATTATTAACTATTGTTGTCCTCCGACGACGGCTCTCGCGAAATAATTAATTTGAATTAGTGACTTGTCCAAAATGCCATTGTGGGAACAGTTAATACTTTGGAGTGTACTTGTTTCTATACATTGCTTAGCTGTTTGTATTACGAGCGCCATTTAATTTGTTTAATTCTAAAGTTTTATAGCAGTTCACCTATTGCATTTGCACCTATTGCATCTGCATTTTTTTTATGTAATTAGACTGATGGTAAGTGGTAACCATCGCCTATATACATGTAAAACCACTCATGTGTTACCGTTCCCGAAGACTAAGATATTAGTATTATAAAACACAATTTAACTTAATTCTTTATAAACCTATTAGAATAAAAACACAGAAAATTTTAAGTGGTGCTTATCACAGTATATTAGTGAATACGGTTAGGCCGTTTCTAAGTTACACAGACAAACAGTAATAAAAATAGTGTTACTCTTATATCATATAAGCACAGTCAGCTCAGTTTATTACAATTATATGTATAGAATACATTAAAACATATGGTTAGTAAGGAATTGTGAATTGTTAGCAATATTATCTTGGAGGTTATTACTAATATAAAACAATGAATTTATTGCGGTTATAACAACTGATTCCTATAAATAGTGACGAATGTTGAGTCACAATTAAATAACTCGATATGGCATAGTCAGATAGCTTCCATAGAAACAAGTTTGGTTATAATTTTTATATCGGATGTTGTAAAATTTCGAGTACAATGAACGGAGCTAGATCGCCTTGAGAACTTGATCTTGACAGATCAGTGAGAAAAACAGAAAAAAGTCAACCGCCTATATGGTTCTAGTTGTTACAATGAGATCACGTTTTTAAATAAATACATTCCCATATAGGTACACGTCCCAACTAATATAATATTTATAAAGAAATAAAAAAAAACACGTTATAACGTTAAAATTTCATTGTAATAAAATTTATGTAATATGTTTCAATAGATAATCTATTAAAGGAAACATATTCCGATATTATCAATCACACATATATAAAATTTATAGAGACATTTAAATAAATTACCACGTGAAAAATTTTGTGGTAATAAAATGCATCTGGTATGTTTGAGAACCGTTCTGTTTCGCCGGTAATATTTAGGGGTCTTTTTTGTTACTCATCTCAACCGTAACGTACACGGGGCGCCTTAGCCTGCCTCTGGGGGCCTTGCATTGGGGCTTTTTCCAAATCTTGACCCCTCAGTTCAGTTATGATTCGACCGTTGAAGCGAACGGTTGCATTCACGCGCTCCTTTTAATCTAGTCATTGTGTCCAAATTTTATATGTATTTTATTATGCAAGCTAGTGTTAGTAGGCGTAGTTAAGGCGTGTTTCCTAATTTAAATTTAGTAGTAAACGGTTGTGTGTAGTTTTTATTGGTTTAGGCTAATTACGGAAGACTGATTTTTAATGAACGGATTTGGATTGCTTTGGTGAGTATTTATGTTCAACAATAAAACATTCTTTACCGCAGATACATTGTAAATTTAGCTTTATGTCTACCCACAGTACTTTATAACCTAAATTATATTATTTTGGTACGGATTATTACTATTTTACAAATAATTTACTGTATATTTGCATTACATTACATAATAATGTTTACATATAGAAACATATTTTCGACACAACAAATATAACTCAACAATGCATTCGAGAATTTTCCACATTCTTTCATTATCCACGTGGCTCTTGTTGTTGTTAGAAGTTGAACAGAGCAAACATCAACAACGCTTATTGCACATGCTAAATATACTTTAATTAAAAAAAAAACAGATATTTAATAATATTCTAATAAGTAGCCATTTTTAACAATTATCGTAATTATGTATTGTTAAAAATATTTCTTATTATTATTTACAAATTTCATAAATATATTATACTTACTCATAGCTTTACACTACGTACTTGAGTTGTAAATACAAACAGAAGCTGCCCTTAATAATTTAGAAGCGGTCCAAATAAATTCGTAGATTGCGTGGGCACGCTTTATCACATAATTGTTCAAATAGTTATCAGTTCCAGTTCCTCTTTGTACTAAAACTGTGAACGTATTGCATAAGCGGAGCGGACGACGTAAGTATAAAACTGACGAAACACTCCTGTGTACGTCGATAATTAAAATATTTTTAACCAAAAGTTGCTTCAGTTTGTTATCGACAAATTAGTTGTTCAATATGTAATCTATTGAATATGGTAAGAAAATATGTTACGACTACATAATTTCTTAGGTTAAACATAAACTTTTTATGGTATAAAGTAAGTAAGTGAAAAGTACTGTAGTAAGTAAGTTTTATTTCTAATTGTATATATAAACAACAACATTATAATTAAAAGTATACTTCCTCTATGTACTTGAAAACAAAGATATCTGTTGATCATCTGCTTCTTCCTTATCCCATTTATTTGGGGAAGGCGTATCTCGCAGTTAATTTAGAAAAAAAATGACTATAAATATTATCCGCTTCAGCCCATTACAACATATGTGCTGCCTAATATCATGGATTCGGATTTGCTATTCAAATTTCAGCTAACCGATCGACCTGATTTGATTAATGGCTTACCAAACAGAACTTTGTTCGGTATCCCTTCACTCTCATATTGTAGATAGAAATGCATAAACATACATACAACTATTATATCGTACAGAAAACATTTGTATTATGCCCAAATATGTATACGACATATTCACAGTTTATAAATATATAACTTATAGAACTGTTAATTTATAACAGGAACATATAATCTTGAAATCCATGTTAATGAAAATTGCATTTCAAGATATGTATAGAGTGTATGTAACATGGACTATGTATAGGGTGTGTAATATCCGATTATACTTATTTATGTACTTTTTATCTGTATTTCAGATTGATACAGACTAAATATTATTATCTGTATTTAGGCTATATATGTGAATAAATTAATCTACCCCGTCTCTCAGGCGCAAATCCATTATTTCAATGCACATAATAATATATTGCTAACTAACATCCAGACTGATATCATTCATGTATCTACAAAGTTACTATTATACATTCCACTAAATTAACTTCCTACGGCTACCCTTTAACTTATTCGTTTAAAAACCGCAAAAACAAGTTTGTTGACGGAACATCTCGAGAAACCCTTACCTGCCTGCATTTTGGGTCCGCATACTATCTGCCTCTTTGTGTATTTACGACTGTTCACTTAATTCAGGTAAAAGCTCAACCGTCGAACATGAAAAAAACTGTTTTTGTAATGTCGGTTAACGTGAGACTTTGTACTAATGCTCTATTGCTGTCGTGTGTATTGTCTTTATAAAAATATTTTATTTTTATTTATATATACAATGGTAGTGGTGCCCGAAATTTCGTACACCGGTATATTTCTAGGCGCCATCTGTTATTAATAACGAAATAATAATAAATACAACATCTATACGACGTTGTCTACTCTTTTTGGGGTATTTCCCTCAGCTTATTAAAATCATTGGAGGAATTACCATGAAATGACAATTTAATTCCTCCAATGATTTTTACTTGAAACCATGATAGACAGATAAATAGGCAGTTTTTGTTGCATCACAAATTTTTTTGAACACTTATGTAATATAAATGTATAAAACTTTTTATGAGTACATAGTTTTGTTATTTGTTTTTAGAAAATGCAATACATTCACTTTCATTAACAAAATAGTCCTATTTTTCATATTAATACAAATTTATTGGTTTTTATGCAACAGCAGAAAAACTTAATTTAATGCATTAATATTCCATAGAGAATATGTTTCAGTTTCATGAATCCTTAAACTGTGTGTTACTTTGTTTGTAGGCATCGTTTTTCATACCACTGATACCTATATAAAAGGTTATCGACCCATATAACGATTAAAGCGATTTCAGAGCTATTAAGCCGAGATGGTAGCTTGGTTGTATAAAACGTCGACAGATCATCAACGAAGGCAGTGGGTCCTTCCATTACTCATCTGAAGAATGCGAAGACGCTATTCGTAATTAATCAAATTAATTACGTTCATTTCCTACCGAGAAGACCGGCTTCGGGCTCTCCATAAAGTTATAAGATGTGGCGTAAACTCATTGCAGGATCGATAACACGTAGGTACAATAATAAGCAATAAACTGTAATAGCATACTTGATTTAATACCTACCTGTAGGCGGTGAAGTATAATTATTTTTAGAATTGTACTAGACGTACGACGAGTCTATTTAGGAAGAAATGCTATGTTAAATATATTTGTTGCAAATATTAATTATTGTACACGACAATTTACACAGTGTCATCTATTCCCAAATTAAGCAGATTCGTTCGGGTAGTACTAAATATAAAATAAAACAATTTTGAGAATACATTTACGATTACAAATAATTAAATTTTCAGAATAACAATTACATTTACTATTAAACGTATATTGTTAAGTCTACAATGTCTGTATTGTTGTCACATTACAATTCAGACTACATTAGATTACACTGTACACGCGTACTGAAAATTCATCACTCTGTTTGCTACGATCATTTTAACGCATGATGAAAGTAGGGTGCATAATTGTACATAATTACAATATCTTTATAAAATTTCACTATTCGTTTTTTGTTAACAAAATAACGGCTAAAAATAAATATTCACGCGTAAATCGCTCTTCACTTGAACCATACGAAACAGTGCCGCCTATCTACGACGAATGTTGCGAAAACGTCATTTTGACAAGTGCTGATTTTTACGACCCCACACTTACTGTACCCGTCTGGCGCCATCTAGTGAGTGGTATATTTACAGAGCTTAATGGATTTTTCTAGTATGTAATTACTACTTAGATAAAATACATAAAATTTATACGTACATCTAGTATGTAACGTATATTGATATAAGATAAACTATTGCATCGTCGTAAACAACGTCAATGTTTAAAAAAACAGTAATAAATTAAACATTACTTTATTGAGCCATTCTGAAAATAAATCTCTCAGTTAAAAAACGACTTCAACTCCAGAAATATCGAAATTGTGAACACCGACACATATCAAAATATTGTATTAAATAATTGTCAAAAATAGTTATAGTCTCTAGTTAAAATAATACTATAAATACGAAAGTATAGGTCCGTCTGTTTATTTACCTTTTCACGATAAAATGATTGAACGGATTGTAATGAACGATGTAGAGGCAAATAGGACGGACATAAGATACCTTTCATCTCAAAAAAGCAGACGAAGTCTCGGGTATCTGCTAGTAAACACTGCAAAATCCAAATGATAAAATGAAGTACCTTTTTTTCTTAAAAATAGAGCAACGAAAACGTGAAATGCATGAGAATTCTACATTACATCCAACTCATAATAAGCCACTAAGCTAAAGCAATATAAAGTTGTAATATGTACCACTAATTACACTGTACGCTCACGAGCAACATCTAGAATGTTCAGCGATGCAACGTCAATGTATTAGTCGACAGGCAGCAATGTAATTAGTCGTAAACTTCGTTAAATTATTAGGTGTACACGAAGAAGTAGGTAAACGAATTAGATAATACTGGGTCACGTACATACCACCGTAGGGTATGATGTAAAGTGGTAGCTGGTACCGTAAAGTGCTCTATTTTTAGGGTCGACCATCTTAGCTTTTACTTATCTTTTGTTTTCCTACTCACCATACATTATACTTTAAAAGAGGATTTATATCTATAAAGATGAAAAGATAAATCTACAAAATTTGTTTTCAATAAAGTATTTGGATTCACTTTATCATCGTCAACATTTCAGCTCTAATTATCCACCAGTGACTGTATAAGAAATTGCTTTGTCACCTTCATCTATTGAATAAGTTTAAAATAAACCATGTTTCCAGATATAAAAAAAATTAATCGCTCTAATAAATGTGAACTTCAATACGATTAGCTTGACTTATTTCGCGAGACGGTCATGAAAAGTAGTGTGAATAATTAATTAATTAAAACATCAAATAGTTAGTGGCACATAAGATCTTAAGTATTACTGCGTGCATAAGTTGCATAACAACAATTACATATAAATTTTTTTGTCTAACACAGTATTTATAATAGACAAGTGAGATCAGATCTATCACTACCTACTACAAAGCTGATTATTAATTATAGAAAGACGAAATAAAGTGAAAAAAGAAACTAGAAAGTCAAATATTATTAGTCTAAACTAAAAAGAGGAGAGCAGCTTAACTGCATGACAATTCTCACGCATAGACATCACAATAGTAAAAACGCAAATTAAGTTACTTCACAATAGCAGCTCCATTTAAACTTGCACTATTTTTAACGTTGACAAGTAAAAAATAGTGTGCGTTTAATTCAAGTATCCATGACTGAGAAACCGTTAAAACCATTACAACACCATTCTATTATTTGACCCCACGGGTTCTGGTGAGAAGTCTGTGCTAAGGGTTCTACCCCTATTTGTCTATGATTAGATTTCTCACGATCAGGTGCCTTTCTATTTTCTAAATCTAACAATAGAACTTGGGGACCCCGACCTGTCTTTACAAGAATTTAGAATCTTCAAGATTTTATGGCTACGACGCTAACGTGTAACGGTTTTGGTAAACATTGTTTAGGCGACCGTTTATTTGTATTTATTGTTGCTATTTTATTATCTCGCCCATACTTAAATTTATAAATATAAAATAAGATTTGTGTGTGTGAAAAAAATATTTAGTAAGTTAATATTTTACTACAATCGACAGTTGTTACACAAATGCAAGGAATGTAAGATGTCCATTTTTTTTTAAATAAACTAAAGTCCATGTTAGTTGTTGATAGTTTATCTCAATAAAAGAATTCTACAGGTAAAAGATTTTTACAACTTCAAGTATTTTAACACTTGATATTTTAATTACAAACAACAAACCCTATCGTATCACTTTATACTACTAGTTTAGATTTGGAACTAGAAATCAATAATACCATACTTATTAAAATGAAAATTTAAAATATTTGCTGTAAAATTTATCAATTATTTTCTTAAGAAAGCAGTACTAAGTATTCTTTAAAGAATAGTTAGACTGTTTTAAATAGAGTCGTAAATCGGAGAGATCGTCCATTACATTTTCTTGTTTGTGTATAATTAATAAAACTGTAGTCCTTTAGACCCTAGTTTCTGCCCTTTTGTGTGGGGCTAACGGTGCGCGTCGCCACGCCACGAATTATTTATGATATGTCCCATATGTTATGTAAATCGATGTATTAAATGTATACATCGTGATTCTGAGAACCTTTTAAGATACGAGCAGCATGTTCAGATGATTCGTTCCGCCATTGAGCGATACATTTGACGTAATCATTTTACTTCGTGTATTATGAGGAAGCTCTTTTTCTATCAATCATGTCTAGGCGAGAGTAGGGAGTTCCAAAAAGCTTTCTGTACGTGACAAAAAATTTGTTTGTATTATGTAATACTATACACACGGGTGTACGGCTGCGCTGCTTGTGGAGAAAATAGCCTGTTACTCCCTAATAATGTAGGTTTCTATAAAGAATTTGTAAATTTATTGATGTATCAAATAAGTAAGTACTCATCAATTACAAATATTTTCTCTATAAGTTTAGTGTAGATGGGTGTAGAAAGGAAAATATTTCCATCTAATTAAAATGTATTTATACATTACACTCCAAATATCTCAGTTGTCGACTCTCTTGTTACGAATTTATCACAAGGAATTGCGTGTGGTTACGACCGCGCCGCCATCGTCATCTAGCACCCAGTAAGGTAGGCTCGTAAATAAAGTAAATTTCAACAATATCACCCTATCGTGGTTTGAAGTTGTAAAATTATGTGTGTCCTATGTTAGAAACGTTACACGATATTTACTTGTCACACCTGAAACTTTTATATTTCTCTTCTTTCAACTCATCAGTATCGTGATTTTGTTAATTAAACTTGTTTGTATATATACTTAGAAATACATTTAAAAAATGATTTCTTTAAATTTATTTTTAGTATTGAAATCTTTTAACTATTACCAAACATTAATAGTCAATATAATGTTATAGTTTCCCTAATTTGTAAGTTTTAATTCTTTAATGTTCAAAATAAGTTTTTTTTGGTATGGTATATGATCGAATAGTGCACTGGCCTAGGGTAACTGTATACGTTAAACTCAATGTATCTATTCTTCAATAGTAAAAGGTAAAATAAATGGCCTCATCATAATTAGAACTCCCGAAAACGTGATGCATCGTTACATGTAATTGAATGCCTTCAGTTTTTTAAACGTTACCGTAATATAAATAAATATGCCGGCGGCGTTCGGTACACGTTTGATCCATGCTTTGTTTTTTCTCATCGTCTTCAGCATAATAACATAACCCCGTAATCATAAAGTAAAAGAGAAAGAAAAATTAATCCCAACTCCCGTTCTACTGGGGAAGTATTCTAATCTAAATGTAGATGAATTTGGGTAAATTGTGAACGTAATTTCGACCTTGCAAGGTCGATGTTGCCTTATTTAGATTTTAATAACATCGCCTTTAATGTTTTGTTAAAAGGTCTTTAAATATTATTGTTACAAGGATTTGTATGCAATTAAACTTGGAATGAAATGTGTTATTATACTGCAGGCTATATTTTACGAACTAGCTAAAACTTTTTGTTCTAACCGCTAAATCTAAATATTCTTTATGTGAGGTATATTTCAAAATACCTTTTATTGCTTAATATCTAATAAAAATTCGGCTTGCGTTGTAGTAATAAATATAAAAGAAAACTAACAACTTCATTATTCATCCCTGCACGAATCCGTTCGAAATAATTGAATACACGGAAACCAGACGTAATAACAAAACTTCGTCATATATACTCGCAATTTCCTGTAAACCCCATAACAGATCCGGTAAAGAAATTGCTCCATTTAATGTGGAAAATGTTTTTAATTTTGTCCGAACCCTTGTACGGCTAATGGAGTGTAACTCGAGTTTTGTAATGAAAACGTAAACGTAACGTGAATTAACGCGTTTGTTTACGTCCATCACGTCTTAATCACGCGTAGGGTGTGAAAGGGAGGCAGATTTATTCGGACATTGTGTTAAAAAGATGATTATTGTTTACGACGGTTGACACACAGATACACCAAAGGGTCACGTAACTTCGAATTACTTAATATATCAAACCTTTGGTTGCTTGAATTGTCTATTTTCTTTTGGGAATCTTTACCTCATATTAATTATTACATAATTAAAAGTAGGTCTCAATTTAGAACTCCTATGAGATATTTCAAGATATCTCTTTATTTATATTGGGAGAGTGTGGTAACCTAGCTGTTTACTTCCTCCGACTTAGACAGGAAGGTCTTCAGTTCAAATCTGAAAATAAGAAACTGATTACCCCATTTGGGTTAACAGTTTTTAAGATTATTTAGTTTAATATTAAAAAAAAAAACACCTTTCGTTTTAGAATAAAGGAGCAACGATAGTTCGCAAACTTTTTGAGATTACGTGATAATCTAGTACCTACAGATAGCTATCTACAAAATATATTTTTGCGATGACGCGATAAACTGCTACAAAGCACGGACTCCCGTTTCAAATTGACGTAGAAATGAAGTCAAAATTTGGATAGAATGTTATATATAGCCGATGTAATCCGCTCGGGACTCGTAAATGAGATTGTTATCAAATAGAGGGAGTTACGCTTCAGGGTCGCGCCTCCATTTCTGTTACGTTGTCTAAGCTTTACACACGGCTTTGGGCACAATTTGGACATTAACAATCGCAAAGCGAAGAGGACATTAACAATTATCTTCGTTCAATGATGTCTTAGTGTGATTTTTTTACAATGAGTAAAGGTTAAACTCTATCTGTCTAAGTATATATCTTTCTTTTTTTTTAAAAAAAAAAAAGCAATATTCATCAATAATAGAATAAAATACGTCACTCAGTCACTCGTCAATAAGAAGAGCTGCATTATCTGAGTCATATTTAGAAACATTAATATCGATATCGATCGATAAATGCGACTAGTACTTAGTAAATAAATAAAAAAAAATCATACTTAGTAGATCAAATTGTAGAGCAGTTTGTATCATGGAGGATCAAGTAAAAATCAGAAATCCTCATAATAGATGTAAACAGACTCCACAAAAGAAAATAATTTTGAATAAGGACCACTTCTCGATTTACGTCAAAACGGGCGTGCCTAGATGTTCCGTCACGTCGCAGATGCAAGATAAAACGTGGCAGTATTTAAATCATGCCCCGTAAACCACAGCAACAACACGTCCAACGTAATGAGAACTCTCACGGTGGCGCTAGGAGTGACACTCGTCAGATATACCAAATATAGTAATGACTAATTCCACGCCCAGCCGTAGACCATCCTACAGTGGTCGACTAACCGACGGAACGTTTACGGAGTTCATTAATTACTTTTTAAAGTTAAGGAAAAGGAATGAGTTATGCAGTGGTTGTCTCTTGCTTTTACTCGTACTTGGAGGCATAAAATTATTACAGAAATGTTTCCTTTAGAAATTGTTATTTAAGGTGCGGTTACACCAAACAAGGAACTTCTCCTTTCTCTCATCTTTCAAATTTTGAGTTCAGTACAAACGTTTTTAGACCATTTTACGAGCATTCTAGGACCCTTTTTTCGTTGCTTGACTTCATTTACTAACTGTATAATCTAACATATTTGTGCGTTGTTTAGTCTAGCATTGTAATCCTACTTCTACATTACTGTGGTTCTTTTCTAGCTATAGTGTTGGTCACATCTAAGTCGTAAATCTTGTGACAAATTAAATCTAAGTCCTTATTGAATATATATATATATATATATATATATATATATATATATATATATATATATATATATATATATATATATATATATATATATATATATATATCTATGTATATATGTATATTACGCCATTGTGTTATTAGTATAAAACCTCTTTTAATGAATACTTTACTATTTATAGGTTACGTTATTTTAATGTCTATGTGATGTTTTTCAGTTATTATTCCTGAAATACACTTTATTAGTGTTTCACGAAGAGTTTCGATTGTAGTAAATATTAAGTATATATGATACTTACTTATTAACTAGCCAGGTAGTATACCATAAACAACATAGTGTTCCCTCCTAATTTGTGGAAGTGAGGGTAACAACGCGTTATATCGTTATTTTCAACTAGAACCACCCGTTTTAATCAAAACTTTTACGTATACGTTTCGTGTACCTACTACCAAAACTAAATTGGGTTCTGTATGTTTTAGTTCTCTTTAATTAAACACCCATTAGCACTACAATGTTTTTATATAACTGAACAAAATAACTGCAGAATGTATTGTTTCATAAATACATATCAACTTTATGAGTTCATTTATTTCTTTGAAGAATAGATTATATATTTAAGAGTCAAGAAAATAAGGGTGTCTTATAAGTGGAAGTAGATGTCCTCGCCTGTAAACATGGATTCTTTTACAACTTTATTACGAAATAGTGTAGTATTTCTTTATTTATGTAGAAATATAAAATTTTTACACCATATTTAAAAAAATTTCATCACTATTACAACCTAAAAATGTAGCTTTTATCACGTAAAACATAGTATATACCCACCCTTATGAACATTAACTTACTTATTATATTTAACAACATGCAGATACCCTCACTTCTAACAATATAGGTGCTCAGATAAGACGCCTCGAAAAGTCCTTACTTACCTAAATGGCAATTTAGACTTACCCTAATATAAGTTTTTCAATTCACTATAAGATTTCACAGATAAGCGGGTGGGACTCCCTTTATCCCATATATTATTAAGTCGGGCCGTTTTCTGCGCCATTTGCGCGTCTCACTCGAGTTAACATCGATTTTAATTTGTATCCATTCGCAAATCGAGATATCGAGTTGTATTCGAATCCGCGTAGTGTGATATTCGCTCCAGTAATGCGATTTGTTCGGTCTAGTTAATATTGTAGCTACATGATTTTTTGAACACATTTCGTCTCTTTATAAGTATTGCGTGGTGTACGCAGCTTAGGTTATTTTTGTAATCCGATTTATCTATTTCAACTTTTTTTATGATGAAATTAAAAAGATTTATTATTAGAGTATGATTGAAATTGTTTCATGAAAATATTTTGAGTAAGTATATATTATGAGTTATTAATTTGGGTCGCGCGTTATAACATGGTCCAGGAGACAAGAATACAAATTACTTAAACATACATCAATCTTCTGTAAAATACAATTGTAGACAGAATAATTGTAAGTATAATATTTTTTCTCAATCTCACTAAGTATATTTTTTTAACAAGAAATAGTCCTTTAAATTACAGTTACAGCTGAAACCAATGGACATGCTGTATAATAATCTAAGAACATAGAGGCATATTCTGCTTAATACGATTATAACAAGGTTTGAAAGGCTCGTTATACATAGTTATGGCGTCGTGCAAAACACCAAATAGGCCAAGTCTAAAAATAGTGATAGTTGTTAGCAACAAGTGTGTCCCAATTGTTTGCCCCCTGCCCATTGCCACTGTTTACAAAGGGTGTGCCTTATTTGGCTGAAAGCATTAGTCAATTCCAATATGTACATAATTAGGTTGAGAGGCCTGTTACCAACGTAATGGTTAAAATTAACGTTCTCGGGATACTATTCATCTTCACCCCATACCTATAGGTATAATTATTTTTCGATTTAGATCTTTAGTCATAAAAAAGTTACAGACAGACACTTGCGTTTATAATATTAATATGGATGAATCATACTATTAAACAAAAATAAACAATACAGACCATAATTTTAAATGTTGATTCTGGTATCAAGATATGATATCAAGTTTTATTGATATGTATACCACCACCTATCTGTCGGCGTCTCTCGGCGTTTCCATCACCGAAACGGTCCGAAATATAAATTGACATACAATTTTATATGCCGGATTGGAAATCACCACCTGTAGAGGTCAAATTCCAAGTAGTAAATCAGTACAGCAACAATACTCTCAGAGAAGTAGTGTAGAGATTTAATAAGATATTACATTTAATATTTATAGAATACTGCTAATCTATTAGATTGATTCTATCAAGTTCTCTTGAAATATACCATTGGAATTGTTCTTCGCCTTTACGTCAAATGAACCAGCTCCTGTTTACTGTTTCCACTACAATAAAGAGACAACAATTTCCGATCTATTCGTATACCCCTTGAGCGTACCTTAACTTTTCCTCTCTGAGATTTTATGCGTCACTAAATAAGATAGACGATGCCTTTGTAACGTATTTTACTTTTCAGCTGAACTAACATTTTTTGTTGTGACTGTAATGGCAAACAAGCTGACGGCCCTCCTATATAAAGCACTTACCATCAGGTGGGACGTTTATTTGTTTGCCCTTAATTATATATGCATAAACAGCATCACGGACATCATCATTATTTAAGTCATCATTCGCTTGCTATTCCAGAAGATTTCATAGTCTTTTTTGCCATCGAACCCTGTAATTTCACTGCCATGTCTTACCCTCGAATCGAAACTCAATAAGCTACTTGGCGGTTAAAATAGGATAGACAGATGTACGCATCATACAAGTTTGTTGCAAAGCTACAAAGTGACTGTGTCAAGAACGACATTTCCAGAAGTAAATTGCATAGAATGAATACGTACGCATGTTGAATGTAAATCGACCCAGATACCTAAATATATTCAGTTTTACAACCTATTTCCGATCTGCTCATGTTTATATTTGTTAAAGTATAAAAATAGCAAGTATTACTATCCTATATTAATTTACGTAACAACATAATTTTAGGAACCGTGTGAAATCTACTGAATGTCATATTTCATTTATTATATTTACTATCGACTTGGCCCGAGTGGAATATAATATATAACCTAGGTCCATTACCTTTCAAATTTTAGGATATATTTTCAAATACGTTCAGAGTTTTTGACAGTATTCTTCATATACAAACACAAAATCGGCACTATTTCTCTTAACTATGTGTGTAGGTATGGTTATCATTAATTGTAAGGAAATTTCAGGTCTCTCAGTAGTCTATAGCTACTAGACTAAACCACTGGGCTCTATTGCTCTTCAGAGCTCATTGTGCGTCTTTAAACTATTAGTTATACTCGGAATTTGTTCTAGGTGTTGTTCGTTACTAGGATATTCACTTAAGAATCAAATCGATGAGTATATAATTCTAGAATTTAATTTAGGTATTTAAATTATCTAGCATCGTTCCTTTACAAGATATAGTATAGTAGTGTAGACTAGATTAGATAAAATGGTGATTTCAATGTGTAAGAAGTATATTGGTGTAAGTAATTGGGCTTTGTTCCTTCTGGCAGGCACTAACAGGTGCATATATCCAGTAGTGCTGTAATTTCGAGTAGTAGTGACTTCTGTACTACTATAACTACTAAATGTAGTAATAGTCTCTAGAACAGCATTATATTTAATATGTTTACATTATGACACACATTAATTCAACAAAATTGTGATAATGTCATTATATTTTGCTTAAGAAGTACAGCATGTATATTTAATAGGATTACAGTAAAAAATGTATGTAAACAATAGTAAAAGACGTATTAGATAAATTGTAAACTAAGAATTCAGTAATTTGTTGTTGGTATAGTCTGTAATTTTGTTTTGTTATCACAATAGAACAAACGAACTCATCTCGCGAGGGTAACTACGAAATTCATTGGAAGTTTCGAAAGAAACTAATGTTGTTTAAAGTTAACAAAGAACGTGATACGACAGGAAACGAAACTTGGACCAACAAATAAATCGAACAACATCCATTTTATGTACACCCTCTACTTGGAACTTCTACCTCTACATTGGTATACTTAGTTATTAAGAGAATGTAAAAATTGCATAATAGATCTATAAAGGTCGCAGTGTTACACGCCTTAACACCAAAAATAGCCCCCAAACCCAATTAAAAAAAAATTAAATGTTCATACATAATCATTTTAATTTAATTTGTCCAATAGATGAAGGAACTATGTTCGCATGTATATACCTACATACAGCGAGCCTATATTATAATTTTTGAAGAAGTTGTCTGTAGGTTTTGGTAATGATCTTCATAAACTGGTACTTTACTAAAAAGTTTTAATAGTTCATATTAAAACTCATTAGTAAAGTACCAGATTTTGTTATTATTATTGTAATTTTTCAAAAAGCAAAACCTTTAAAATAATCCTAACGACATATTTTAAATACCTACCAAGAAGCTGCTAGCAAGCGCTACGTTCACTGAAGTGAGTTATCAAGTTACTGTAAATCGTGTCGTCGCAAAGTTTTAGGGTTTCCGTCATATTTTTGAGCTTGGAAATAAAAAAGTTTAACAAGTTTTACTCACGTGTAATTTCAACATTTATGAAATTATTATTATGTAATACATATTTATCGACACAACGTTAATAGTTCATACGCGCATAGTTATCTACATTTCTTATTTTAATTTCTTTTTCATACTACCCTTGAAAGGTAATTATGTCAAATTAATTCTTATTAATTCTTATATCACAATAAACTACACTGAAATCAATCCAAAATGAAACATAAACCATATATATCATACCGTTTATATCATAACAAAGAAACGATTGGCCTTACACATATAACACTGTTTCATGTAGTACTAAACTAAGCGTAGCTTAAAGTCTATAACGAATACTATCTAAAACCCTAGAGTCCGATCCCTTTCATGTCCTATCCGATTGTGCGTTATTTGGTCATCGCATTTCGACTGTTTGCAAGCTTTCAACTTGTCCGCATTGTTAGCGTTGTAATCCAATATTGGTTCAAACATTCAAACAAAGGTCAAGGACACCACAATTGTTCGGTCCCTAAAGTTTTACAAAGTGGATCAGAAAGACGACATCACAATTTACAACAGACCAGCTAGCAAGTTCTACAGATTTTCTTATGTGAATTGAAAACTCGGGAAATCGTGTCTTCCTTAGCTATTTTGGCATCGTCCGAAGCTTAGCGGTATATCCTGATTTATCAGTCTAACTTTATTGACGACGAAATCTACGAATCTAGAAAATGGTCTGTTTTTTTTGTATTTGTAACGTAATTGCTTCGTCAATTTCACTACGAAATGGATATTTCCGGAACTAAAGTTCTGATGCTTGCTACTATAATCTTTGTTTGAATCGGTTTTTTTATTTAGTAAAATATTTTATGCATCACAACACTACTTTACACTAAATAAATTATAGTTTTCAATTTGAAGTCCTATTGACCAATATCTTAACTTATTATACCTATGCAGCAAGAAACTTTATCTAAGAAAATAAATAAAAGAGAAGCTTAAATAAAATTAGGTAATAAAGATACCTACGTTGCTATTAGAATTTCCTCTGCGATTGTAAAATATTCCATTTCATGATGTGCGTTCTCATGGAACAATTTAAATTTCATACTAGCTGTAAAGATATTTGAATTATTCGTCCTTTTAATATTTATAATTGTTCATGTATTGTTGTCAATACAGTATAATAGCGAAATATAACTTGTGTGTATAAAAATGCAACATATCTGTAATAGGTACCTACAGACTAAATTAATTGAACAAAGTCACTAAGACATATTATACAGCATTACATGGTACCTACGCGCAATCTCCTTGCAACAAAGATGTTCACACTTCTATTAAATCTATATTATATAGTAATTTTACTTGGATCTTAACATGATTAATTCTATAAACGCCAATGACTTCTCTCCTACTCCTTTGATATTAAGCTGGAAGTGTAAGACGTCTATTAGGTATAGTCAAATTAGCTATATCATAAACCAAGTTGTTTCTTGTCTGTATATATTATTTAAGTGGCTTTTTTCTTTTAATGACACGAATGCATTGTATGATGATATAATTGAATAAATAGGCAACGACGATAATAAATAAATTACTTTATTATTTTATGATCAATCTTCGTGAATTATTGCTTTAACATTTTTTTATATTGAATTTTAAACAAATATTCCTGCCTTCATCGCTGAATTAGAAAAATATGTGATAACATAAAATAAATCATAGTACAGAATACCTAATTTGAAATCCTATTTCGGTTAAAATGCGGTTATAACTGATGTATTGAGCCGGCGAGCGGTACAAAGCGATCACAGCCATTAGCCCATGGCGATAGAAATATTTCCACGTACTCACTTATTCCTATTTTACCTTTTCTTTTAAGTGCCAAAGTACGGCTAACGGAGCTTGGCTGACTGCCAGAGGCAAGCCTTTTGCTCTGTTTAATGCCAATTTTCCTGTAACCGTCTTTCTGAAACTATTTGTTTCTCCATAACGACGTAGGGCGAGTTTTCGAATTTCGCACTTCGAAGGAATATTGATTTTAAGTCAATGCCGATATGAAGTGTCTGTAACAGTATGAAAATAAAATACACAAAGCTTCAGTATAATCCCGTTACAATGGAATAAGAAATTTATAACGATAGTTTATTTCATTATGTACTGTTTTATTATATACAATATTACATTACATTTAAAACACTGCCGTACATACTATTGAATGCCTGAAGTCTTGTGATTAAATTGTGTCTAAGAACAGAAGCCCTCAGTTCTCATTGTAAGGGAGCTAGTGTAAAGATAGATAAAAAAAAAATATTTCAATGACTGTTTTCTTTGCCCTTAAACATAATTTTGGAGCATGCATGTTTATGTATTTTTTTTTCAATGATTATATGGTTATTGAATGTTTTCTAATGAACTTTGTTTTATGTTACAGGTAAGTTCCAGACAAGTTCCATCCCCGGTGTATGTATGTATAACTATGAAAACTAAATTAATGTTACATATTAGACGTGTTATAGATTTAACCGAAATATCAAAGAATTAGTGATGAAAATTTTGCCCGGGGCACATCCAATTACTGGCGGATTGATGGTTCTTTATTATCTCAACCAACAAACGAGATCCCAACAAAAATTTTTAATAATTGAAGAACCTCGCAAAAGTTTCTTCTAAATTATATTTTCACCGAAAATATCTCCGGCTTAGGTGTTTGTCTAACTTTTAATTATCGCTTAATTAAATTTTAAATTAAGTAAATTCTTTATTGGAAACTTTCGAATTCTTTGATATTGTTCAGATCTTGTTTTAGATGTATCCGCTATTATAATTTTGTCTATGATTTTAATTATGAAACTCTACAAGAAACAGTAAAATTATTTTGAATGACTTATAGAGACATAATTAGAGATAGGTACTTATATAGACATTATTATAAATCATTTTGATACTTATGATGCGGTATATCTTTAACACTTTTAACTTTAGTAAAATATAACGTAACTGCATACACACACATATATGTACTACGCACATACGTGACTTAAAGACAACAATAACAAAAAATTATACTTCGTTGTACTGAAATTTGTATTAATGATTACATCAGTGTTTATTTATTTCTTGATGCACTAACACTAAATATATTTCAGAGAAGCCTGTCTAGTTTCATGTCTATAAAAATATTTAATCTAAATGTTGCTTTATTCGAATAACGCAGTATCAAGTCTCATATATTTCACATCCCAAACAACTTCAGGTAAGTAGCTGCTAGATGTTTTTCTATTTGATGGAGGAATATTTATAAATACAACGAACGTTAGTAATTACGACCAGCGTGATATAAGAGGTACAAAGGTGTCACTGTGCAACCTGATATCTCTGACGCTCTTGTGGTCGTATGTATATAAAAGATACTATTTTCCATCAGGTTGAGACTCAGTGCGACTATATATTCGTATATAATATTGATCGAGACTTTTCTGAAGTTACATAATATGAGACCACTAAATCCTCTATTGCCGACTGAACATGAATTGACTGCGCCTTTTCCGAACTCACCGGCTTCAATATGTTAAAGACAGGTTAAGCGGAAGGGTTCCAACGAAATCCTACGTAACGGACTTTGCCATGACAGGTGGTAAACGAGTGTCCTACGGTTGCGACGCAAGTCATAAGGGTGAAGTCACTATTTGCAGATTCATATCATTGCCAAGAGTTGTCATTCGGGGACCCAATCTTTTACTTGTAATATATAATTGTAAATATAAATCTTGTGTATCTATAGTTCCTACACCTTTAATCTACAATATAAATATACATAGGTACCACCTGTCTCATTTCATATGGAACACAATAATAAATAGTGGCTCCATCACAGTCGCTAAATTGGTGGCACCGTAGGTTTATTCCTAGACAAGCCATTACCCGCTACTTCGAACGCGTGGATTATTTTTATTAGAATATATACATTTTCTGAAATAAAAATAGCCTAAGTTAGTCCGATAATAGCTACCTATGTAGTGTAGGAATATTTCTGCCGGTTTACAAAAGTCCAAATTGCATGAATTTCACGTGCCTGTTTTAATTACTTACGGTAGCCATGTGCTAATTTTATATATTTGAATTTTTGGTAACCGTCCACTACTACAGTATTAATATTATCTTAATAGTGACAAATCGCTTGCTCTTATTCATTGTACCTATTGCAATTTAAGTAGGCAGAAAATTAATGTCCCTTCCGGTACAAACGAAGCGGAATCTATTTTGCCCTTTCTGTTATAGTTCTCGAGGTCATTTATTTATGGACAGTTGGACTTCTTAGACCTTATACATATGCTATATTACAAAATGTTTTATGCCAATGTGGCAATATTATGGAGAAACCGAAAATGTGAGTCTATAGTGAGTGTATAATTTGCAGATTTTTTTTAACTCAACTAATTTACAACCTCCTAAGGTTGTCCACCATTCTATTTATAAATATTTGTATTTTTATAACTTTTAGATATAGATGCCCTTTTTAAAGTCACTTGCCTTGCTAGCCTTCTTAGAAAATATATATACATGTAAAGATATTTCTACGTTTTAAAATATTTATGTTGTGTCCTCACTCTACACCACTGTTGTGTCACCGGTGTTGCACATAGGTTGCTTATAACAAAATTAATCCTATGAAACACAGAAATTGAACTGTAATTTTCTTACGCAGAAGCCAATCAAGGAATAGCTTTTAAGAATATAGTTTTCAAGTAAATACGGCCATCCAATTTGGAAGGCCTTCAAAGTGCCTCGATTGTGCAGTCGACGATTTCCATGTACTAAACATAGTACGAGTACAATAGACTAAAGTAAACTACCCTTGATCCCTCGGGACCTCCGTCAGACCCGCACGTGACCTGCCGTTGATTAAATACAATGATTACTGAAAATACATGTTCGTATGTCCCTTTAAAAGCCATTTTTGTAATAGGCGCAGTTACACCATCTGGTGACAAGGGTGTGGAACATTATAAATGTACTAGTTCAGCCAGCTATTGTTGCCACTTTAGGGTGCAGAGACCACAAAACTCAAATACCTCCATAAAATCTTTTATGTATATGTCATATATTACTTGTAGATACCAATACTTTCATATACATTGGATAAAGCAACGATTTTCTTTTATATAAACCCCATGACATTCTAAAAACTTAGAAAATAAATTGATGTCCTTTAAATAATAAGCGAAAGTCCAACTTAAATAAATGGTATGTATTTTGAATTATTCAATGATGATTTCATGACGATTGATTAAACTGTTTACCAAGAGACTAAAAAGTACAAAAATAAAGTCACTTCCTCGAGTTGTAAGAGAAAATCCCTGTCTATCAAGTCGTCGTTGTCAAACGGACAAAATCATAAGCAGATAAGGGTAAACTCACCTGGGCATGTTAAACTTGGAAAAGAACGTCAATATACAAAATCATCAAACTAATATACATTTTTGATAAAAAGATGAACGAATTTTATTCATCATTAGAAGCAATATTCTAAACAAGATATATAATTTATTATTTACCTTACAAAAGAATACAATATATTTAGCCTATGCACAAGAATTAAATTAATATATTTACTACGTTGTATCAACACTGTTTTACTAGAGAACAACTCAACTGTGCACCCCTTGTAACAAAATTTTTCATTTCATATACGAATTATCCCTTAAAACCGCCACGTGTCATACAATCCAGGGTGCGATTGTGAGGGGTGCAAAGCGAAACCAATTTGCCTTTTGTGCTTTCCGCTTCTGTAACTGGCGAATGTCTCTTTCACACAAGTCCATAAATACACATGCGTGAGTAGGACATAAAACAATTGTTTTGTGAAGTAGGGTCGGAATGGAATGAGTAATATAATAATCCTGCTTTTGTACGTAAAAAACCATAGAGATCCCCTGATGTGTCATCGTTTTGGTATCAAGTAGGGATAGGTATAATACTATGGCTTTTTTCATTATTATTATACTAAAAAGGTACACGTATGTTAATACTGCGTATATTATATATTTAGAAAATAATAGTATCAGAAACTTTTTATCACTTATACATGTAAGGTACTTCGTTGGTATAGGTGTTAAAATTCCGGAAATATTTTCTGTCAATTGCAACGTTGTATTCAAGAGGTTAATTGAACGTCAAATTGGGCGCGAAAACTGACACATTGACAACGCGGAGTCAAAATGGCGGTTCGGATGTAAAACGCAGAATGATTCAATGGTACAATTTGTCGCTTTAACCCTCCGGTACGTTCAAATTAAATGGAGGTTAATTGATAGGTAGTTAACGGTGTAATTTCTTAGCTCCCGTAAAACGTGGAATATGGCCGTTTTGTGTAGTCTGCTGTGTATTTTATGCAAATTGGCCGCTTAAAAGAGGTTTTTCATTACTTTTTGCTAACGTGTTCCGTAATTATGCGCGCCTCAACCCGGAAATGTGAGAGCCCTTCTGTTTAAAGTCAGCTTCTATGAGCACACTGACTTAATTTATTAATCTAGCAAGCGTTAAAAACATCCAGTTATATTCCGTAGCTACTTGTAACAAAATATGAACCAAGTCAATTTATATATAAATTGATTATATAACACTTTTTTAGTAAATTAGAATTACGTGATCGTATTTTTGGATAGGTACTTGTTTAAGATTAGGGAATATTAAATTACTGCTTTACTTACCTGTTCACAAACCCTTGTGCCTACTAAAGACGTATTTGTTCTGTTTATAAACTTGAAATTATTTCTCAGAAATTTAACTCGTATATTTCACGATAAATTGGTGTTTATCGTGAAATCAGAATATAATTTTTTTTTACGTTTTCTATTTGTTTTCATTAAGAAGTTTGTTTCTTAGTTAGATATTGAAATTACTATAAATGCTAATTTACTGACTTTTTAAAACTATTATATACAGTATTATTTTATATGCGATCAAGTCTCAACGGGCCGCGATTATTACTATTCAATTATTATTATTATTATATCTATTATTCAATTGATAGGCCTGTTCCCAAACAACTGATCATATATTTTTATACCTATAAAAAACTAAATAACATAACTGAATGTTTACTAAAATATATATTGTTATTATAATGACACCAATGCGGAGCCGCTAAATATCAATATAACTAAAACATACAAACCTATTTTAACTATTATAATGGTTTATTACTTTCATTCATAAGAAAATGCTTGGTACGAAAAGGTTTATAAGATGTTTGGCGTTTTTATGAATAAAGGGCAAGTGTATCTTGACGTAGAGTAATATAACAAAAACAAATTTAGTGTGTTTGAATAATTTATATTTGTGAGGGTATTAATGCGTGTTCGATCAAATATGTAATGGATTTTTAGATTAAAAGCAATGTTCCGGTGCTAACGTACGTACAGATGTGACTTTCAATATGACGAAGTGAAGTAATATTTGCAATTTATCATACCTACTCGTACATATTTGATAGAAACTTTTAGCCGACGTTATATAGGACCAAATATCTTTTATACGGCTGATTAAAAGAACAAAAGCAGCTGAAATATTAGTTGTCATTAATTATCAAATAAAATGAATCATGTTGTCTGAAATAAAATTATTATTATTGTTATATTATTATTAATTTATTAATTGTAACATTATCATATTCTATTGATGAAGAATTATTTGTGTTATTAATGGTATTCTATAATGAATATTAAATATCGGATATCCGTACTGATATTGTAAATACGAAAGTGTGTCTACTTTTTCTTCAAAACTAAACCATCTACAACAATTCACACAGCACCATCTATTTTCAAACTAAGCAGAACTTGTATTATGAGTACTAGACAACTGATAGAGATATTTTATACATTATATTTAAGTACAAACATTATTTACATCGAAAATACCAAGACCAATGTAAACAATCATACTCATGTATATTTGAACGGAGCGTAGAATCGAACACGCGACAATTTCAAGTAAGGCAGTGTGCTCGTACGGTTAGCTCGACCAGTCAAAGGCGTGAAGATAAATTATGTGATGAGGACGGACATAGAGTATCTATTATATTTAAGACGCAGACGAAGTAGCTGGTAAACAGCCATATGCAATGATAAAAGCAACTTTATGCTTCTCATATGGGTCTATCATTACTTATCTCCAGTCAAGCTTTACTCCAACAGTATGATAAATACTAATACCGGAGTTGGATGTATCACCTACATGTTTACGCACTCACTACAATAACATATTTTAGCTAGTGTATGTTACGAATGTAGAAAATAACATATATTTTCATGAACCGTCTTAGTAAGATAAAGACACGTCTATTTTTCAATGCTTTTACGTGTGAATGGACTGAAAAGTATTATTAATGTTAATTTTGAACAGAGATAGATGTATTGTTTGTATAATGTATAAATGAAAAGGTTGTCTACCTTCTTAACAATACTTGTGTTGATTAATATGTGTATTAAAAACTTGAGTAGGTATCAAATAATTACAAACATTATACATAAGGTAAATGTAAGATTATTTTCTTTCTGAATAACAGCGATAAAAAATAATACACAATGACAATTATACACATACATCGTTCACAATAAGGCTGTTTATTTGCACAAAATATGACTATAAAAAGGCAGTACATTTCCTCGTTTTTAAAATAGTTGTTTTATACGTATAACTAGGTGCAAACGTACTTATACTAGTTCAAAACACCTTTTGTGGCAATAAAACTGTAGTTCGTATGTCTATATCGCACAAAAGTGCCGACATGGCAACACCATCAGAAACAAAAACCACAATCGATTGTAATAATAAGTAAAAAAGTAGTAATAATGCATAATTACGTGAAAGCACAGCTCGTGCCGTATTATATAGGGTACTTTACAGCTTAAGGGGAACCGACAGCTGCGTACCAATCGCATCTGCCAGCCCTAGCGAGCACACACGCCTGTTCACACACACGCACCCTTCCGCTAATATAGATTGCCGTGCACACAAACGAAACTTCGAGTCGTATGAATGCACACACGCGCACCCACCTTGCTCCTACAAACGTAGGGTGTTACCCCATTGTGACACCACTTTCAGGGCTGCCCCGTTAATATTTTTGTTTTTACTTGTTGAATGTGTTTGATGGATGATCGCCGATGATTGATCGATTCCCTTTAGAGTTGTTTTTCGTTATAGATTTACACAAAAGCGTAATCTTTCCGTTTACCAATTCTATTTTCATGTAACGTTCGGGAACATGTTGCGAATGGCTAACAAGCGATAATCGGATTTGTAACGACTGTTTTTCGGTTTTTAATTGTTTGATGAGAATTTGTATATATACGACGTATCTGACCTGGCAACACGATATGAGTTGGCTTTATATCAAACGTTTGAATTAGATTTATTGTCTACAGCAATTAATATGGGTTTTTGTCGTTACATTTAGTTGATGGGTGGCAATACTGCTAACCCTAGATGCAATTTAATCAGTTAATGTATCCCTCGGTTCTCCGGCTTTCGGTTTTATAACCTGCAATACTATGGCTTGCTTTAAAAGGCTGTCAGGAGTCTAACCCGAATTTATGGTGCTTTATTTACAACTCGCAGCGCGAGTCTTTTGTTTTTTTTATTACTCCAGTAATAACTGTCGGAAATTACTTAGGGTTTTTATCTATTAAATTCAAAAGTTCATAACAAAAGATATATTTTTATTAAAAGTTAATTTTGTGATTGTTAAGGTTATAAATGAAATATAAAAAGAAGTTATTTATAATATCTTTTTCTAAGCTCCTCTTTCAATACAGTGAATACAAGAACACAATGCAAAATCAAACGAAAGAAACATTGCAGTAATTATAACACGAAATACTTCGAATACCTTTCAAGAAGCAGAAACCCCGATATCAAATTGTTCAATACACAATATTGTCCCGAAATCTGATTCTTTTATACATTTTATTAGGTCTAATAAAAGTTCTAGAAAAGAATTATTACGTAACAATTGAATAAAGTTTCGTATTTATAAGGAATTTTTGCGAACAATTAGGTATAATAATAATATATTTATTGAATTAATTGTATAGCTTTAATGCACGCAATAGTGAGGCAAAAGCACACATGGTGGACTTACAACCTTGTGGCATTTTCCACCACTAAACCAACCGACCAAACATGCAAATACTATAAATTATATATCTTATTATTAATATTATAGACGCGAAAGTTTGTGCGTATGGATGCATGTTTGTTACTCTGTCACGGAAAAACTACTGAACGGATTTTTATGAAACTTTACAGTAATATAGCTTATACATCGGAATAACAAATATAAATTTCAAGCAGGTGAAACCCCGGGCACAGCTAGTAGTCTATATTTCTTTGAATACAATCTATATAATGAATAGAAATGAAATAAAAATGACTATATGTTACTTAAGAATCCACTTCTACTTCATCGTTATTGAAGTTTCACCTGGATTTATGTATGTTGAACTCAAAATATTATATAGACAATTCGTAATCCATCCGAAGTAATATTATAAATCCTACAATATGTCTATCTTTCTATCCGTGTGTTACCTTTTCACCAATATACGACTGAATAATGAAATTTGACTTGAAGATTATCGAATCTCAGATAGCATAGATAATTCATCTCAAGAAATATCACACCAATATCCCGAGAAACTATAACTATACATAAAACCCGGAAAAGGTACGTGGGCGATCTTTCGGTTTATCGCTATCCTTGATTAATTAAATTCATCTTTATCATTTTAGTAACATTAAAATTAGTCCATTAATTAGGTTTATGAAGGGTATTTACCGTAGTTGAGTTAATAGGAAAGTAAAATTGACAAAATAAAGACCATTTAGTTTGATCATAAATAAGGTTATTTTGAATTCACTATATATATATATATATTATAGACATAGACAGATTATACATTAAACAGATCATGGCATCAAATTATTAATTACATAATAATGATACAGTTCGACAAGACAATTATCACAGCGCCATCTAGTAACAAATAAAGCAAAGCTTGTACTCTGAATACTAAACAACTGACAGTATAATAATATTATACTGTCAGTTAAGTATATTATATTATACTTAATACTTTTTGTAAATAATGTTACATAGAAAACACTCATACTCATGAATACTAATGTTTATACCGTAATAGAAAACGAATCCGCGACTATGGGAAGAAAGACAATGAGCTAAACCACTAGACGACCGAGACCGTATATTTGTATACATTTTCATTCATAACGTTCTACCTACATACTTAAAATATTAGCGGCATGTACACATCTCATACAATATTACACTCTCGTTGTCAGAACAAAATGGGGCTGCCATTCTTGCATCTACGACAGCCCTATTCTGTTTTGTTATTAAAGTGAGTACTCACCTTTATGTAATATGTTACATTTCTTTATTTACACACACGGTTCGTGTCATTTAAATTTCGAATTGCTTTTATCTGACGTATAGGGTCCGTATGTTCTCTATCTATGCATAAGAACTTGACTAAAGCAAAGTAGAAAGTCGGATAATGTAAAAATTCTGTGACATTTGTCTTTATTTATTTTTTTCATTTACAATTTACAATACATAATTATGTATTGTTACTATTTACAAACAACTATAGGAAGTAAATGTCCACTGTATTTTTTGCATACACGATTTAAATATGGAATATTTACAAGAATAATATATACTTCCGCTTTTGTTCTAGACTTATCACTTAATAATATTTATTTGTTGAATATATTATATTACATTAGTTTAGTTTAAAAAACATAGTTGTTAATACAGCTAATATATAAAATGACGGGTAACTTTCCAGACAACTTAAGATCGAGTTTAGCATAAATATTGCCTTCTACTCGGTACATAAAAGTCTGTAAACTATCAAAACTTCTCATAATGGCTCACTTGAAAACTTTTTTTTGGTAAAACTCTAGTAGCAGTGAGAAAAAGTAAAGAACGCGCAACGGATGTCAAGCATCTCGAATAAGTGTTTTTATCGGTTCAAGTGTACTGTGAAAATGTTCATCACATATGTTAGGTAACAGTCTAAATGCTGCTTTAAATACTCACGTAATAAGAACATATATATTTTTTACAATTTTTTTGTATTCATTCAAGAGATTCATAAGTGCCTCTATTAAAAGATACTATTATTGAATGAATTGATCTTAACATATGTTACACATCGCACTCGTAGTACAATATTGAATTAACAGAAAATTTACATTGGAAAATCGTCTCTAAAATTTTATCATAATTCATGCAATGACATTGGCCACGGGAAATAGTTTGTTTTCAAATGGAAATATTAATAAATACAATAATAATTAGTAAATGATCAAGTGTAAATATTTAGTATTTAATTATATAAAATATTTATAAATAAACACAATAGAATTGTATTTGACGTTTTATTTTGTTAGATATAATATTAGTAGATCGAAATTGCATTTCAAATTTTATTCCAAATTATCTTGATAAAAAAACGTATAAAAGTTACCTTTACCTAATTTAATTTATTGTATTATGTACACAGAGCTTTTTTTATCAAAACACGTTTCGATCTGCTAAGATAGCGAATTAAATTTTAATTTACTTAAAAATTTAAAAATTCAAAAAGAAAATATATTTTTTTTTTTGTTTTTATTACCATCATAATTTTTTTTATTCAAAATGTTACGCGTCGTCAGTGTGTGCATGTTGTAAATAAGACGATAAAAATCATCCGTGTAATATTAAACTGTATATATTTAATATAAAATTCTGTGTTAAAAACATGATACAATCTCGATTGCTGTCAAAGGTTTACTTAATTAAAGGTCTGGTTACGAATAAAATTAAAACACGTACACCCCAGTGACTTGGTACGTGTTATGCTAATAAAACTGCAATTACGAGATAAGTTTGAAGATAGTGCATTGATAAAGTTATATCGTCCATATTATTAGAATAAACGTCCATTTAACAATGAATTCTGTGAACCAGCATTTTACGCAAAAAATAGTCTGATAAATGAATCTACATGTAAAACTTAGTGATGTAAAGGTAGCCTTATAATTACAATTTGGTACGACTAAAAGAGAACTGTACCGAAATTGGATAATATAAAATATCATTACCAAATGGATTACCAAATGGATTTAAAATCTACAAAGTCGAACGAGGCATCATCAGGCATTGAATGGAGTTCGGATGTAGCTTGGGAGCCTATTGTTGTCGCGGTTTGGTCGCTGAACAGTCAACACTAGGCTTCCAACCTATATCTGAACTCTATTCAAAGCCTGATGATGCCTCGGTTGACTTTTTAAATTTTGTGTAATAGTTTAGACGAAACCGAAAAGATAAATACAACGACTTATATTATTTAGAGACACTTGTAATTTCTAGATCCATTCTAGTTATGAGCAGCAATACATTGTCTATGTCTGACACGTACGTTTTAATTTAACAAAGAAATTAAACTTGTCTATTTTTCTCTATGGTATATAAAAAATATGAACTTAATCAAGTCAGAGCACAAACAGCAGAAACTTAACAACATTTTCGTGACCCATCTGCTTAGCGGTTACAAGTTTTATTTCCCCTAAAGAAGGTTTAATTTACAAAACAAAGTTAGGTCAATTGACTTGTGAGTGTACCGAATTCTGGGCAGTTATTTATTTTGCTCTCATCTGATTATAGTGATAGTAGTAAGACAAGTAGATTATCATTATAAATTTATTTCATACTTGAATAAGTTTTAAATACTTATATTGAAACAGTTATAAATATAAAACACAGTTAATACGTCAAACAGACTAAGGACAAAGTCAGAGTCGTGTCTTATCGTCATTTAAAGAGAATGATAAAGATCGTGGAAAGTGACAATACAATCTTCCGATATGAGTGCGGGTCTTATATTGTGAATGAATGAATAAAATTATTATTAAAATAGTCTTAAAAATAATAAAAGTAGAAAAACACGGTCAACTTAACCACCATCCAGCATTAGCAGTGGTAAACAAAATTTTAATCTGCTATAGTGGTGATAATCTATATATCTACATTATATAATATGACTAGTACTTTAATTTGCCGCTTTACTAAACTTTATTAAAAAAAATCTAACTAATATTTTTTAATTTAATTAATTGACACGCAAAACGTAATGTTGTTAAATTTTCGGCCTGTACACAAAATTTAATTGTTTTGCATTATTAAAAAAGCACAGATTTTTTGTTTTCTTTTTATTATTATTCACATGCAAAAATACAATGGTAAATTTTTCTGTATACAAACATTTCCCTAATTAGGTCGGCCCCATGATTTTTCACGTGCACCCAACGTGTTTTTGCCACCGACAATTTCATGAGTACCGCACACTGCGGTTAGCGGGACAAATTTAATTCTGATCCCTTCATTTGCAAACGGGGCCCGCAAAAAACAAGGGATCAAGGTAGCCGAGTGTATTTGGTCGAAAATTAATAGGTAACTTATGTTAAATGGCTGATTTTAAAATTTTTTTCCAAAGTAGACTTTATATAAGTTGTCGGGTACCTATGTCTCATCAATTTGCCGTCAAGTTTTAAAACTATTTCGGTGGAAGGGTGAGTTAAGGGTGTGAAATTATAGGATATGGAGTTATTCAAGTCCTCGGGAATGGCAATACATGAGGTTTTAGAAATACATGGTTGCGTCACATCCATGGTGTTATTTACATATGTATACAGTCGATCTATTAGAATACCTATAAATGTCGGTTTCAACTTACCATCGTAAGTTATTTATATATATTAGTGATAATTGATGAGTTCTTATTAATATCTGTAAATAATAGAAAATCTTTGTCTTGACTACAAGAAGATTCAAATTGTTACGTAACTACATAGGTACTACTTATTTTTTAAATTATAGTATGAAAATAAATTATAAACGGAACATAGAAACGTAGAAATTCATTTCTGTTACAAGAAAAGTACAATCAGTTGCAATGCAATGCAAAACAAACTTAAAATACAGCATAAAATCAGGCCAATATTAACATTAGGTATAATAATAGTACTTCATGACATTAATCGGAGTGTCAACAGTTCAAATTATCGAATCGATCAACTATTATCGAAATGCCGAGTCACATTTCGGCAATAACTCGGCCCATGGGGTTCTGCAGATGTTAAGGCTGTGACATTTGGACGCATTTGTTAACGTCACGGCTTTGAAACACGGTCTTTAGGGATTAAATCCAACTGCAGTCGGTTCGATTTTAGAACCAAAAAAAGTGGAATTCATAACGGTTGTAGGTGACAGGGATGCTTAAATGTCGATATTTTCAAGCTCTAAAAATAAGGTGTAGTTCTCAATTCGGCTGTATTCTTATGAGTATCACATAATCTGCGATTTAAACAAAAATTTACTCTATACATTTCTTATTGTCGAGAATGATGTCGATTGTGTGTTTTTAACATGGAAAATCCTAAGTTTTACCCATTCTTTCTTCTATATTCCAATAGTATGCGTACATCAATTTCTAAGTCGTTAATCCATCAAGGTCTAACAAAGACACAAACAGCACGTTTATAGTATATTAGTGCCAAAGAACTATGTTAACTGTTTCAGTTTCATGGAGTGTTTCCTAAACTAACAGCCCGCTGCATTGCGGCTTCCCATAAGTCCGCACGCAATGCATTACTGCAGAACTAAATAAAGTTATTATCACTTGAATAGAATACTAGTCTTTGAATTATGCGAATATGTATAAAAAAGTATAAATATTTTAAATATTGAAGCCAAAGAATTTTCGTAGAAGGAATAGAACGAGAGAAGCTCGGTCTATCTCTTCTTATTTTTAATAGATCTTTATTTACATATTATTATTTTTAGTATGTTAGTTTATTTTTTATTATAACATATAATATATAATCTATAGAAATATTACAAATATATCACTATTATCAAAATTTGATAATTACGTTCCTATTGCAGGTAATAATAATACACAATATTATCTCTTAACATACTTTAGTCAAAAATAAATTAAATTAGAAATTATTTATTTGAGTACAATTAGTAATGTGCTAATTACATAAATAGAAATATAGATAGATTTATACAATAGGTTACTCGAGAACTGCGTACGCAACATTACTGAACAAAATATTAATAAAAAATACATTTAGGCTGTTAGTATTGTGCAAAACGTTATTTATATTCATGTAAATTGTTACTGTCAGTGTAAGAGAAGTATTTCAGTCAATTCATTACTACAAACATTTTGTACATTAAATATTAAAATTTCATAACTTCACAAACAGCAGGCAGTAACCGCTGTCAAAACTTCTCACTTAAAATCGCCGGTGTTTCCAGCTTTTACAATTCAGTATACGCCAAATTATATCCTATTACCAGCGTTTTCCGACTGAATTTGCACGCCGGTTCTCATGCCGAGAAACTTGAAAATGGAAAACTAATGAAATGGTATTCTATACTAACTCGTTTACTTCGATTAATCCATGCGATAAAATGTTGAGGAATGCCAATTCTTTTATTAAACTTTATGCAGTCATATTTTTTAAAAACACAAATTCGAACGCCGCATTTAAATCGCGTGCTTACTTACTAGTGCTACTTTTACAAACACGAGAGCACTAGAATGTATATATTCAGCAAAGCTACAATGTTTCAATTTTTCTATCACGCGAACGGAAACGGCGAAAATTATTCGCATAGCGACGAACTCCAGTTTTATTACGAAAGGATCATTTCTAATTTTCCATACTGAATTCGAAATTTAAACGATTCTCATTTCGCATCCGTGATTGAAAATTGTCTCTTGGTTATAATGAGTTGAAAAGTGAAAAATTAAAAGCCTCAAGAGAGACGAAGTTACGCAGTGCGAGGGAGACAGTAACTGTCTCTCTAACAGCCAATATCCGGTCGATCAGCTGTGCCAACGGAAACAGCTGGCGACTCCAGCCAGTTCGTCATTCACTGCCTATATTTTTTTAAGTGACTAACGACTTTCGCCGGTAACGAATTTGAGGTAGATATTTATGAGTTTCATACAAAAAATAAACAAAAAACAACTTTTTTGTTATATGTACGTGATTCCAATTTATTATTTCTTTTAAAGAAAATATTCAACCATGCTATTCCTTAAATCCAACCAACAAACCGAGAAAAAATAAATAGAAACAGATTGTGTTTGTACCTCGTAGGTATGTGCGTATCTTGGCCTGTGCCATGTTAATTATTTACACAATAGCGCAACGTGCCTTTCGTGCATTCTATTCATAGGGACAATAGGGTTGAAATTGCAATACTATAATAGAATACCAACAATATACTAACTACATTATAATTAAGTGGTGTCCCTAAATCTCTGTGCTGCATTTACGAAGGTTATTCTAAAAAGCTTATTTATTAATTAGTTTGAGTTATATACTCTTTTGTTTATTGCCTGGTGGATAGTAGTCATACGTATTGGTATAGTTTGATTCTAATATATTGTAACTTATGCATATTATACAAGTATATTAGTATAAGTGATATAATCCTATATTAACTTATTTATTTATACATGTTGTGTTGTATCTGCAAATTGATAAAATTATGTGCTTGAATGAAAGTGCTGTTAAACTAAATAGAAAATTAGAATTAAAATAATACTCGGAAAATCGACGTTTCATAATGTGATATGGCTTCTGAAGGATAAAAAAAAATTCAATACTAATACTGTAGTATTACAGTTAGTAACAATATCACTAATATATGATAACAACTAATAAACTTATTAGAAAAATCGTGGCGGCTTACATAAGAGGGTAGATAATTGTATCTGAATGTCAACAGACGCGATTATCAACTGTTTTATTGGCGAGTGTTCCACAGATTAGAAAAAGGTATCATACCTGCCGCCCTTATGCAGATAACAATTTCGATAAAAAACATTAGTGGTATGTAGGCCACACCTGCTATCCAATCATAATTATAATCATGTACGTAGTAATAATAAAACGGATAATAAAATAATCACGAAATATTGCCTCAACCAATACACGGTACACACAGACACTAGTAACACGCGATCGGGCGAGTGTTTTCGAAGATACGCCTTAATATATACACATTAGGCTATTTTTTAGCTTATAATACGCAATCAAGTATAAGCTGAAAAATAGCCTAATATATATCAGTTATAAGTACAGATATATAGATAGCCTTTGTACAACTACCCTATTTCAGTCAATCGTAAAACAGATATGTAAGCTGTATTTATATTGAAGAGTAATATATGGTAGTGTGGCATACATGGTCCTCAGGAATGACAACGTATGAGGATACCCGTCTTTTATGGTCAGATCTTCATGTGACACTTATATAGATACAGTTCTCAAATCCAATTATTTCACAAATTGTATGTAATCACAAGTCTGTCAAATTGAAACTCTTTTATTAATAATAAATAAATTGCAACCGCGTCATATAATCACGCCCTTAAACAAAACTCAAACACAGTATAAATACAATAAAACTTTTTTAATTTGTCACGTCCATTTGTTATCCAATAACAACGTCGAGAGTTATTGTGTTTTCTACTCAAAAAAACCTAAATTCTAAAATTAATTTAGTACAATACGCAATAAACATGCGAACACAAGTCTTTCAAATACAAGCATCTGTTATCAACTGGTGTTGTGAACAGATGTTGTTTTCAAACAAAAGTAATCATACGAAACACACGAAACACTGATCGTTATATACTCTGTCCTCTCTTGTGTCTACGGTGTATACGGGTTTATATTGCGAGCGTGATTGCTGCGATTAACATAGTATAAACTTACAATAAAAAATCAAAATATATTTGAACGTAAAAACCAAAATTCAATTGTTCTTTAAAATATAATGTTAAATCACATCTTCAGGCTTACTCCCTTTACTAATTATATTACAATCTGCACAGATATTTGAAAATAACAAATATTCAAACTATTCAATGGATATTAAAGAAATATAATTAATTTTAATTTATTACATTGAATTTACATCAAAAATCCATACACTACACAGATAACAGTATCTAAGGTAAATGCTAAAATGACAGTTGTTAAGCTACAGCTGGCGATATGTACTGCAAAACCGTAATGTGTGTGGTCACTCTAGCTAACAACTGACACTTATATACCTACGTAAGCGACGTTCGTGATTTGAATTTCGTATTACTTGCAAAGTTGAAGATGCGTCGTATTCATACTTCCGTATACAAGTACCTTACTTTGTGTTGTCGTTTCATAGTAAAGTTCTAATTTCACTGTTTCATCTGTTTGTTATATTTTCACGACCAAGCTGAATGGATTTTAATAAAAAGGATGACGGTAGGTTGGACGTAGTTTGATTGTCTCATTAGGAGAGGAATATGCGGGTAAACGTTGCTAAAAATATGTTATTTACATTTCTAATTACTATAGATAGTGTTAAAGTGCATCAAATGCATAAACCTGCAGCGTTGTAAGTGTTTAACATTTTCTCTCCGTATATCATCAGCACATAATATTAAAATATATTTTAAAACTATAAAACATTAATCCATAATTTCTGTATTAAAAAGATTGAGTGGTTAAATCTCGAAAAGTAACGTGCAAAAGTACCAAATTATTGATATATTACGTAACCAAATGTACTTTAGAAAGTTCCAGATGAATATTCCCGTGAGAACAGGCTCACTCGAAGGGAACTGGGAATGGGGATATCTCACATTAACGAGTACAGGCAAACTTGGTTGGTGTTACGTTTCACTGCGTTTTCGCTTACAAAATTCCGTAAAATTTATAACGTGAGCATACTGCGTATTCTGTAATGAATGAAAATAAAACTATGTTTTTTTTTTGTAACACATTTTTTGTATCTTATCTTTAATAAAGCCAATTTTCTTTTCTATAACAAGTTAACCTTATGACTTGAAAATCGATAAAGATATGTTCTCTAACCCAATTCTACCTAAATTACAGTTAAAATAAAAAAAATTGTATATGTTATGTAAAAAAAACAATTGTTGTTTATTCAACATAAACAACGATTGTTTGAACTTGGTCACTTTGCATATCGTAATCGAAAAAGAACGATTTATTTTTATATATTACTGTAAAGAGGACTATATAAAACCTATGAAACCCAAAAAATTCTAATTACAAATCACAGATTGAAATGCTATGTAAAAAATGAACTCAATTATCCAAAAGCATTTCATATTCTGAACGAAAACTTCCAAAAATACCTCCTAATTGGACTATTTAGCTTAATTAAGCGGGAATTTATTTTGCACACTGTCGGAATTTTAATTTCTTACAAAACAAACGCTCCGAGCGCAACCTCTTTTACTGTTGAAAAAAAATACTTTATTCCGTAATATTTGATTCGATACTAAAAAGTTGTCGCTTTAAAAACAGATTACAGTCAATATTATAATGAGGTTCACATTAAATTCTTTATTTGCCATTTCAATACTGCAGACTTGTGTTTTAGTGCTGCTTTATAAGACGTAAAGAATTAGGAATAAAAAGAATCTCACGCTTCAATCTCGTTTAATCTTTACGCTACGAAAATCTTGAGACACTTCTATTGAAAATGAACACACAAAAACCGTTTATTCTAATCATCAACTATTTACATACTGATTTTACATCTTCTTTCTTTTTTCTCCACAGGTAAGTTTGCCGAGAATATTGCAACCTCAAATTACGTCTGGCATCCCGGGCCGTTAAGGTAAATAGATTATTAAAAAGTAGATAACATTTTTGGCTTTCAATTTCGTTTCCTCTCTGTTGCTGAAAGGAAAATTAATAATGGATGTATATGCAAATGTCCTTGGTCCATCCATCGTGAAGAACAAAAATGCGCATATTTATCTTCATGTTTACATTTAGTTTTAGTTTTACAATATTGTGGTTTATTTATTTATTTAAAAAAGTTTGTAGTAATATAAAGTTACAGATATTAATAAATTAGCTTGACAATAAACAGCAACTTCTTTTTGTACCACAACAATCGAAAATACCGTATCTACATTCAAACCAGACAAGAAACCCAGACAGTTTAACAGAGAAATAAACTTTTTAGAAATAAATTTTGGAGAAAATATCGTATCATATAGATAAAAATTATCAATGAGCTTTCCTCCACGTGATTTAATGATCACGTGGAGGAACAACAACATAGGATATATTCAATTTAAAACTGATCGACGTAGACATGTAGCTTTCCTTCATTATTTAAGATTTCAACTATAATAATAGCATTACTGATCTTTGTGGTGTTTAAACACTGTGCTACAAATTATGGTTCTAGAATTTAGTAACACATTCATATACCGGCTGTTTCAAACTAAAGTGATAAATTATAACTTTCAAATCAGTCGTCACCCAGATACTCCAATTATCCATCTCCTACCACCCCCTCCCCCAAGGGTTCCTAATTGCTTCCAATTACTACCTTGTCAACAGTTGCGGTTCAAATTCTGTTTCCATTCGCAATCAGTACTCACAGATTGTCCTACAGAATCTGTAATGTTTATTAAACAATTAACAATGTTTACTTTGAACTTAGATAACTAACTTAAGTCCAAAATACTGTTGCGTGACTGATTAAGACTAACGAATGTAGTGTAATACTCTTGACATATTTATTTACGTAATGATATAAATTACAACGGATCGACTACGGTAATGGCAGACATTGTTAACAAACGAAATTAATCTGATAGACAACGGTAGGCTCTGTCCATTTCTGTTTAATTGCAGTATACTCGACAAATGTGGGCAAGAGGTTAGTTACGTTCCACATCTCTGTAACCACAGATTTAATACTAGCATCTGCTTAAGATTTTGTCTGCGTGACCATAATTTACTGATGTAAAAAGTGCCCAATGTATTTCTCAAATGCTACGTATTTATGGACGAAATTTCATGCTTTTATTTATGCCGGTGATACAAACATTTATTATTAGTTAGACTTATAAAAACTGTCTACAATACGTCTATGCATGTTTTTAGATATCCAAAGTTTTTTTTTTTTTATTAAATTAAATCTCGAAATGTTCATAATCACAGAGCCACGCATCACAAATTCGATTTGTAGACGATCGTTTAGATTCATTACCTACAATTTCAAATTTAGATCTTCTCAGAATTTTAATGGAGGCAATTTATGGCGTCGTGTGACGTTATCGCTGCCAGCGTAATCGCCTTACTCGCGAAAATAATTGTCTATAAGCTATAATTAATATTACTGGAGCGAAATTGTTAATGAAAGCGCTTTTGAAAGCGCTTCAGGGTGTCAGCGGAGAGCGCGCTGTGAGCGATACTCGGTGGTACTCGTGAGCGGCGCGGGATTACGTCACGTGACTGGGGTGACGTGACGTCATCATTCGGCCTTTGTACGCTGATTGAGGCTAATTACGAAGTCAAACTACATAGTATTTGGTTTAGTTTGCATAACGCTGGAACTGGAATAATAAATTAAACATCGAAATCGCGTTTAGCCATCATTCTGCTATTGCGTGGTTTTGACAACTTTCGGAAAATGTCAGTCATATCATGTTACATATTTACCTAACTGTTCCATGTATAGATATTATGAATATTAATTTACTAGCTAAAACCAGTATTAATGGTTTACAAAGGGATTGAAAGCTTATCATTTTCAAATATACACTAGAAGGTTCTGTTACCAATATACCCCAATATAAACTACCAAGTAGAATAATAAATCAACGACGACGATACCATTTAAGTTTAAACTTGTCTTCTACTGCCTAAAAGTTAAATATAAACTAATGATTACACAACATACAGTGACTCCTAATTGCTGATCCTTAAGATTATGTATTTGAATCTAGTTCTTCTGCGGAAATACATAAGTAACATCAAAAGTTACCAAGACCACATGAAAATACACAATGTAATTTCTTTGAGACTGAAACCGCACTCTAACGAAACGACCACCGTTTCCTGTGCTACTATTTCTTGATGGCACAGATGAGACATAAATTATTCTAGTACTTACTATGTATTATATATCAAGGCTCTGTGACGTATCTCCCTTGAAGACATATTATGATTAATGAAGGATTATCGCAACATGACAATTCATTGTTTAATCCACGTTTATCTGTCTGGTAATGGGTCATTAGTTTCATTACGTATGTCAACGGTGGCGCTGTGTACGTTGCGGTTAGATCATTAGCGATGTTCGGTCTATGGTAGCCTCGATATACGTGTAAGATAGACCTATAAAATCTCGATGTGTGTCCAGGTGTTGCAGATATGAGGAAGTGTAAAAATTTGTAAAAATATTTGCTATTTTCCGTTCCGTGTCTATTTTTTAATACATGTATGGTAGGTGTAATTGTGTCAATCTGTGTATATTGAATTTTTTTTAAAAAATATATTAACATTTCATTCAAATTTTACTATTAGCCAAATTTATAAACTTTTAACATCATTTTATTAATCATTTATGTTGATTGCTCATATTATTACTATATAATTAGCATTAGTGTAGGAAAAGAAAAAATATGTAGGTATATAATATTAATAAATTGTAGAAATAAATTTTTGATCTTTACAAAAATATCTAACAATTTACTAATCAGATCCAATGCTAGCGATGAAATATTCTGTCTACATACACTTTTCATGTAAAATTCATCTGTTTATCTAATAAAAAGCTATCGGGAAAATAATATAGTTTATTAGTATATTACGGTCTGTGATACGGGCGTCAGTTCACTTCATACATTATTTATTTATACAGGACGAGAAATTTACATTTCTCGGGTTTATTGAACAAGTTTTATATCTTGTCATTCAATATTAAAGATTATACGTCGCCTGTAGAATTTTCCGAGACTCCTGAAGGGGATTTTGTGGGGAGTTCTCGTAAAAATTAAGCTTGTTTTATGAAGCCGAATTATGCGGGAAAGTTTTCATTAAATATGGACAATGAAACGCGGCCTTCTAAGTTACAGGCTTGTTCTTACGTGACGGGAAACCGGCGGGATTGTATGACGTAAAATAAATACAGGCCTTTTTAGTATTTTATACTTTGGATTGGACGTGCAAACTTGGTTTCGTTTTATGATTTCTACAGACGCACATGAAACCGAATTGTAATATAAATACAAGAAAAGAAAATTAAAGAAGTTAATTTTTTATTGCGTTATATTTGTTTTTGTTTTTTTTGCTAGCGATTTGTACAATTCATACACGGTACAATTCCTTGTTTCAACTGACTTATGTTTTTACTTAGTTTTCAACAGATTCAGAATTTTTAATCATTCTTATATATTAAATCTCACATTTAACCAACACCAATTCCCTCTTGAACGATATCGATTTTTAGTAAAACAAAATCTTAAATTTCGAAAGAAAGCTTTACAGTTAGGAATAATGTAGGTACAAATATCAACGACCTTGCCCTTATAGGAAGGGACATGTGTATTCGATATTTCGCAGTGTCCAAATACCGTTCAATGGTCTTTGCGATATTACTGAATCATACAATTTTCAACTCTATATCTATAAGCATATGTATTAGTGTAACTTGTTATCTGGTTATGTAGATAAACGGACGGGTTACTTCCGTTGGAATCCTATAAATCCATTGGACATGGCAATAGTATTCGTAGTACCGACGCTGATGAAATGCTTCTACGATGGGGTAAATTTCTACCATTACGGGGTAAAGGAATAGTGACATATTTATATAGGAGTGTAACGAATAAGATATTAAATATGGTTAAACAATTTAGTACATATATTCATTACATTAGAACCTTTATCCGACTTCGAATAGATTTTACAATTATTAGAAATCATTATATTTTTAATGCTATATTTATATTTGTATTGTTCCAATAAAAAGTTTTAAGTTTATTCTCTATTAAATACTTTTTCGCCTGCTATTCTAGATCCCTATCTAGAGATCTGTAGAGATATACCCTAGTATAAGTCTAGGTTGACGCATTGTCAATTGTTCATCACGATACGTGATGAACGAGTTACTTAATATACCCTCATTTCGATCGGCAAATTTAAATCCATCATGAGCAGAGTCGAAAACGTCATCCGTCTAATTAAATGGGTTTGTTGTCGTTGTTTCTCATCACAGAAGAATTAGTTTAAAATTTGAATATAAACTTGCCTTGATATACACTCTATTAAGTGTTATCTTTCTTCCGAAGGTATATCTTTTAGTTGACTTCCTAGAATGGCATTCGCGTACTGTAGTCGAGAAACGGACGGACAAACGACCGTCGTTCCAGTGAATACTGCACTAAATTTGTCTGCGCGTTGACAGTTTGTATGATTAGTCCGGGGAAACGTATAAACTAAGTAGTTACAGGTAAATCAAGACGCTTATCTAGAATTTACTCTATGTTTATAAACATAGAAGAGAATATTCAGTGTTATTTATGAATGTAGATATCTGTAAGAGCAGAGGAGAGCCGAAACAGAGATAGATGGACTGTGTGAGAGTCGATATGGCAAAAAAGAAAGTGAATAACGAGATGATTGCGAACAGAAATGTACGGAATAGAAAAAAACACTTTATGTAGACCCCAAATGATGTATAAGAAAATGGAGATCATGATGATGTATTAAAACTAATCGTATCTCATGTCTTTATCCATTTGATTACGGATAAAAAGTTTGCTTTGTTAATTTATAATATTATCTATGGTGTGTATATGTGTAATGTATCTATGGTCTAAATTTAATTGGAAACCATTCGGTAGTTTTGCATAAATTACCAATCTAATGAAATATTACATACTTACAAAATATTTATACAATATTACGGATTAAAAATGTATCGACATAATCGATTGATATTTGAATTTATTATTTCTATATTTCTTATTTTCATCAAGCGAGCGAACTTTAAAAAATTACGTATGTTATGTAATATCTTAGTCAATTCCAATATTTTTTAATGGAACGAAGTTTAATGCCTTTGAGATTTTCCTGTCCTGTTTGAAATCGGTTATATTTTAAATGTTAATGTTTTACATTTTAGGATATGGATCTGCCACTAACTTATTCTACTCTACTTTCTCTCAACTTACCCAATTTCTCCTAACTTTGGCACTTGATATATTATTAATTACGCTGTACCTACTCCTATACTGACGTTAATTTATTTAAAGGTCGTGGAAGAATCGAGTAATTTCTAGTTTCAGATAAATAATGCACCGAAATTAGTACGTGTTACCCCAAAATAATAAATAGACTTTGCTTCACCTAACGCCTACTAGTCGACCACAATTCGAACCCTCGCATTTCCTCTACGCCTTTACGTTTCAATTGTCCTCCTGTAATACAAGGTAATATGCACTTTACCTCCACTGACAGAAAGTATATTTCTGCAAGTTTGCCAGACTGATTTACAACAGTTCGGAAAACCTTTCGAGGTTCCGTAATCTGCTTCGACCCAATCGCAATTAATGGGGTCCCAACAGCACTGCGAGAGTACGTCACAAAGATGTAGGATTACTAGATAACTTACAAAAAATACCACTATTATTAACCTACTAATAACAATCTGGTATGCTTTTGGCGAATATTCTATGTACTTCAGTACTTTATCGTAGTAACATTATTGACATTTCCAAACATTTTTGAACCACCATGTAAATTGAACATTATTACAATAAGCTACAAGTGTCGGTATTTATAATTTTCCTGCGAAATATTTATATTATATTTTACTGTACTTTCTTTCGGTGAACTCTGAAAAGCTGTTTTTATATTTGTTAGTTGAAGTAAAAAAAATATATTTTACGTAATTTACAAGAATTTACTAAATAAATAATGGAGATGTTAAATGTGGATTACATGTAAATAACAAATACGCTTACAAATAAAATAATGATGCTGATATTAGTTCGCTTCTTCTATAATCTTTTATTTGTCGCATAAATATATTTCAAAGAAGACGCTTCCAGTATCCTAGCTTAGCTATCTTCGCTCCTAAGCAAGGAACCTCTCCCGGAGATTTGTCGGTACAATGGCATACAATTTTCGACCATTGTGGTGACCTGAGCTACAAGGATACAAATGTTCAACTTAAATTGGGTTTTCCTAACAATATTACCGATTGACATTACTTTGTACAGAAAGGAATTGCTATAAATTTGTTTCTTTTAAGCATAATGTCATTACAGGTAATATTTTTTATGAGAATCCTTTAGGTTTTAACAGGTTTTATACACAATCTTTCTTTTTAATAGATTCTCTTCATGTAGAAATATCTATAAATATAATTGTGTGCGTCAATGATTCTTTATTCAATTTTAATAAAGAGTGGCACGAGGCAACGTTTTAAAAATAGCGGTATTTGTAACAAAACTTAAATTTTGAAATAACTTAGTGAGCATCGAGATCTAGTGCCATCCGACACTAATAAATAACTGTATGTTTTGTTTCTGACTGAATCTCCGATGATTAAAACACCAACAAGAACCCAATTTAATAACTCAATGCCATGGACTGAAATACCTACCAATTTATTGCTCTTTCTTTTTGTGACGAGATCGTTATCCGAAAAATTGGTAGATTAAAAAAAATAAGTAGGCTATTCAAAAGTACTTAAATTAAAGTTTTTTTTAAATTATTTAATTTTTATATATTTCGCTCACCACAACGTCGACAGTTGATGATACTTCTTACCACACCATCTAAGATGACAGTTGGAAGTTACCATTACTAATATTCCTATTTCAAATAGCAAAAGCTATACATTTTATATTCATAATCAATTATCAATCTTATCCTCTGCTGATTGTGCAAGCGAATCATTTGTTTACCTTAAGTTTAATTTCACAGAAACAATAACATTTTACCCATTCAGAGCTATAAATTTCGTTCGTCAGTCCGCAATTTGTACAGGTATTATTTGAAATTGGATCGTTTATTGTTTTCACTGCAATTGTTACATAGATAATAAGGAAATAGTTTAACAAATCGATGTAAAGAGTAGACTCATTTTATTTATAAGGTAAATTGATACCAGCTTTACACGGCTGACCATGGTCCTGACTACCATATCCGGAGTTATAATCGTGGAAATCAATGTGTATTCTATTATTTATGTATAGTTTACAATATCTACAATATATACAGCTTTACAAAGGTTGCAGGTTACTTATGTACATTAAAAAAACCACATTTAGTTCTAATGTTTATACTAACATAGAAGAAAACCTCAGAACTGTCGGTTTTCTGTCTTATATTATTTTGCAATAAAACGACTCCATAAAATACGCTCTGAATTTACAAAAATATCGTATAAACGCTATACAATCAAATTAAGAACATCCTTTATTTGAAATCGTTGTAGAAGCTTGCTTAGTCCAGTAATGTAACATTCATTACGAAATCGCTAACAGAGACATTAATGCACTAATTACAGCGTAGGACGTCCTACATCTACGATGCTATGGATATTGGCGATTCAGATGCGTAACTGATTGCTTATTGCTTACGATGAATCTATACGCTTGCAAATTGAGATGCTGCAACAAATACATTGCTGCATCGTCTAAATGCTAGCAGTCTCGTTATCGAGATACGGGAAACAACTAAGCGTATACCTTAATGTGACATGAATTCAGACATTTGTTTGAAAAAAGACTAAAATTTGATTTATTAATTAGAATAATAGAATAGAAAGATAAAACAGTAATGCATTATATTAGTACACTTAAATTATATATTACGTATGTCAAAGACTACCCATAATTTAAAAAAAAAATAGTTTATTGAGTAATTGTAAATACAGTGTTAAGTTTTTTTTTTAATATATAATATATCGTTGAAGACGATAATAAACACTAATCTAGAATGTGACGTTTGTTCTAAACATACAAAAGTAAACGATCAAAATGACAAAACATTTACAGCGATAGCAAACCCTTGAGGATAAGGCGCGAAGTCTATAAGAAAGTTGGTGCCACAATATAATTAACAATGAAGTTTCTTATCTTCCCCTAATTCATCCAACAGCGCCTTGACATTGTCTTTCTCTTTTGGATTTCACGGAAAAATAATTGTATTTACTGGGTAGGAGTTAGGTTACAATATAAGAAAAAAATATTACGACAAAATATCATAACCTAAATGACAGTTACATAATATAACTGTGATATCTAATAAAACTAAGTTTATGTTTTTGGTTGTCAGTACTCAGCTTGATATTGTATTACGGAAACAGGCAGGAAAAATACTCAAGGATTCTATAATTTTATTACAGGAATAGATATTGTAATGAACAAGGAAATTGTTAATATTAGTCAACGAGCACGTGCTAACCTGTGTTATAATTCCCAAAATACGAGTAGTAATTAGGGACCTGCGAGAGTGGGTACAAATAAACCCGTATTATATATATATTGCTGTAATCACACCCTGTACGGTCTTTTATAGAATGACCTGGGGACTGTAAATCTAAGTAATTTATGGTTTATCCAGAATACACAAATTCCGTACACTATCTTCATTAGTTTGACTGGCCTCCCAATGTGGTAATTTCGGATGCACCATCGCATACCCAATGCAATCGAGCCAACACTGTCACAGGGGACTAAACCCAGCTCTGTAATGTATTGCCAACGTTTGCATCGATCACGTAAATTCCTCCTACAGGTCAACGTATAGGGAATTAAATAGATAGGCTTTTCGTGATGCATTTCGAGGCGTACAATGACTACAAAATATATTTTTCTATTTAGCTGTTTTCTAATTGTTATCGATTTTTATATATTACTGAAAATTGTACTTAACATGGTAAGTAAATATAGATATTTATTTACTATGTTAAATATATAGACTATAATCGAACAGTAATATTGTTTAGTAAAATTTCATCAAGTAAATTTCACGCGATATGTAAAGTAACCTAATCGAACCATCTTAGCCTGATGTTATAAACGTTATCGTTAAATTAAATACATTAGTTGTTGATCTGAACAAGGGTCAGAAGGGTGCGAATAATTATGGCATTGTCCTTCCAAAGTTTCAGCTACCACGCATCCAATTATGTTGCTCTTCGTTTAGAATAATTTAAACTACCTATAACCGTAAAACAAGGGCATTCACCTCGCAAATATCTCCCCTTAACATTACTAAACTTGGGGGAGTCAAAATAAATTTTCGCCCTCGCCCTACGAATACGAAGTATCCCCTTACGATTCACCCCATGTTGCTATGGTGACGCTGCCTTTTCGAACTGCATTGGGTTTGAATATAAACATTCGTGTGATGCCGCCAGTGTGCAGTTTCGACTCGCTCCACCATTATTGATGTTTTCGCCATTCCACTCGGCTCCTTCCGGTGTTTTACTCGATCGTAGTAAATTCACCGAAAATATTGAGCAAAGCTTGTCTATTTATCACGTTTATGGCACGGTACTAAGGTCAGAGATTGATAGAATGTTAAACCAGTCTGTTCCTTTAAAGTGTTCATTTTTATTAACTAACTAACTGCTTTAAAAATATACTTAAAATATGCAAAAAAATATTTTTCACTTTTATGTCTGTAATAATATAATAGTAGAACATGCTACATTAGTTTGATATGAATATCACGACACATTATACACAGCTCGAAATTGTTTTTATGACCATATTACAATATTGATTGCCTACAGTTTTCTGTTACACGGAGCGCACATTATTTCAAAGTGAAAAAAATATTTTCGTGTGTCCTGTAATGTTCCATAAAGAAACTTATCTACCTTATTGAATATTAAAACTGTTTCCGATTTCCGAATCCGTATTCCGTACTACATCAGCCATAGAAATACTTAAATTAATTAAATGCGCGTTGCCTAATATACAAGCCTATATATACATATTCAAAATCTGTAGTAATAATATTGCATTAGTAATATATAAATGTAATAACTAATATTATACCTTTATATTGTTTCAGGGATGCAGGTTTCCTGAAGATGGCCTCACGCACCCCGTCCCTTGAGTCGCTGCCCGGTGCTAACTCGATAGGTTCGCTGGAGCGTGGCTCCTTATCGCCTCTGACCCTCAGCGGCTCCTCGCCTCCAGCGAGTGACTCCGCCGTATGTGACCTTCGCGAGTACGACGGACTCGACACAACCTGCGCAATTTGCCGAGAAACATTTGTTGATCCCAAGGTTCTGAATTGCTTTCACACCTTTTGCCGGGCTTGTCTGGAGAGAGAACAAACGCATCCAGAAAAAGTGACTTGCGTTACTTGCCGCGTGGACAGCCAATTACCACCAAGTGGTGTTGTTGGTTTACTCACAAATCTGGTGATTGCAGCGGCAGTCGAGCAAGAAGCTGATCTTCTGCCATCTACCCGTCAAACTAATTCGCCATCTGCTCGTTGTACCGGCTGCAAATCCAAAGAGTCAGACGCAGTAGCACGTTGTGTAGACTGTGCTAATTTCCTGTGCCCTAACTGCGTCATGGCTCATCAATTTATGCATTGTTTTGAAGGCCACCGAGTGTTGGCATTCAATGAATTAAAAGATGATAAGGGTATGTTTGGATCTGCCCTATCAATAAGTGGAGATAAAACAGCTTTCTGCCCCAAACACAAAAACGACATTCTAAAATATTTCTGTCGGACATGCTGCGTACCAATATGCAAAGAATGTACATTAATCGAACATCCTGCTGGGTTACATGACTATGAACACCTGTCTGATGCGGGACCCAAACAATTAGAACTTATGCAGCAATCTGTAACTGAAGCTAAAACCCGTGCCACTGAAATAAGGCATGTAGTCAAGACTGTTGAACATGCCGCAGGAAAACTACAAGTACAGTACCATAAGGCTCAAAATGAAATCAATGATACGTTCCAATTTTACCGATCTATGCTAGAAGAACGTAAGCAAGAATTGCTAAAGGAACTTGAAAGTGTATTTTCGACAAAACAAATCGCTCTTACAGTAGTTGGACAGAAAGCTCAGGAAACAGTTGATAAAATTTATCAAACTTGCGACTTTGTAGAGCGACTAACCAAATGCGCAAATATTGCTGATATATTAATGTTCAGAAAATTATTAGATACCAAACTACAAACATTAATGAGTTCGAATCCCGAACAAAGTGTGCAAACTGCATGCGAGTTGGAATTTGTGTCCAATTATCAAGCGATACAGGTTGGGGTACGAAACACCTTTGGTTACGTACGCTCGAGCTCAGAAGCAAATGTTGGCCCTACGAAACAACCCCCTATTGCGCGTCCCACAAATGGCTCTCTTTTGAATGGTGGGTCTTCGTCCAGCAGCAGTAGCGTTAATGGAAGTTCTGGTAGTCTAAATGGAGGAATTCATCTACCAGCTAGTCTGAATGGGGTACTGGATAGACCTTACACGAATGGCTTGCTCGGGCCTACAAGCCAATCAACATCTCCTTTCGAGTCCAACATTATTTCTAAAAGATTCAACAGTGCGACCAGTCTGGGCCCATTTTCAACGGCTATCGGTGATATAAACTTAAATGGAATAAATCCATATGAGAAATGGTCTAATGGTGGTTGCGAACCATTATTCCCACCTGCAACCACGGATCCATATTCTCTATCATCATCTGCTCACAATGATCCTATACTGGAGTTGACGAATAAGCTAATTTCAACTACTATTTTCCCTCCTAAATCGCAAATTAAGCGACAAAAGATGATTTATCATTGCAAATTTGGTGAATTTGGAGTTATGGAGGGTCAGTTCACAGAACCCAGTGGCGTCGCTGTGAACGCACAAAACGATATAATTGTAGCTGATACGAATAATCACCGTATTCAAATATTTGACAAAGAAGGTCGTTTTAAATTTCAGTTTGGAGAATGCGGCAAACGTGACGGCCAGCTCTTATATCCCAACAGAGTTGCTGTAGTGCGTACATCTGGTGATATTATAGTGACTGAAAGATCGCCTACGCACCAAATACAGATTTACAATCAATATGGCCAATTTGTACGTAAATTTGGTGCCAATATTCTTCAGCACCCTCGTGGCGTCACTGTTGACAATAAAGGACGTATTGTTGTCGTAGAATGCAAAGTTATGCGCGTGATTATTTTTGATCAAGTAGGCAATGTTCTTCAGAAATTTGGATGCTCTAAACATCTAGAATTCCCCAACGGTGTTGTGGTCAACGATAAACAGGAGATATTCATTAGCGACAACCGAGCGCATTGCGTTAAGGTTTTTAATTACGAAGGGATATATTTACGTCAAATTGGAGGAGAAGGAGTGACCAACTACCCAATTGGTGTTGGGATCAATGCTGCTGGAGAAATTTTAATTGCTGATAATCACAACAATTTCAATCTGACGATATTCACACAAGACGGTCAACTAGTGTCGGCACTAGAAAGCAAAGTGAAGCATGCCCAATGTTTCGACGTTGCGCTCATGGATGATGGCTCAGTCGTACTGGCAAGCAAAGATTACAGGTTGTACATCTATCGTTACGTGCAAGTACCTCCAATAGGTATGTGAGCCTCACGGTCTAATCACAGGAGATCGGAATGACCGAACTATAAATCAAAAATGGGCACCATAAAACGCAAGTAACTGTAATCGTAGTAATATACGACTAGCGATTCTGGCCAAAAGTGTCAATTTTTGAAAAGTTCAAGTGACTGTAACAGTGAATATGAAACGGAACTTGCTAAGTTTTTATATGTGCAAGTGTTAATGAGTGGCTGTCTCGATGTGATCTAGTTGACTAACGACGGTAATCTATCTGCATATTTTCAGGCAATGAGATCTCTGTAAGCATTATATCTAAATGAAACTGTATTGAGATTAGTTGATAGTATTGACATTGTTATTCGAGTACCTATTGAAGGATAGAGATTATTCCGTTGGATCGACCCAAACATTACGAACGGTGTTCTCGACCCTTATCATTTTTTAATCTATTGAATAATATTTTTTCATATCCCACATCGTTAAATTAGGGATGAATATTAAGAGGGCATTTGTATTATTTAGCCCATTTGTTGGACCAATATTTTAACTATTACTTAACAAATTGTTAGCGTTAAGCGAGTGATTTTATCGTAATAAGAGAGCATCGAGCGGATTGTTGTTAGTTTTAAGAGAATTCTTCGGCACAATGGCACTTCCTGTTTTTAATTCGCACTTATTCTGTGTCGATTGAAATATGATTATGAAATTAAGTAAGAAGTTGTTACATTATTATTATTAGATAAGTGTTAAATTGATTGAGCTGATATGGACAATCTTTAGTTACTACCCCTTTTTAATGTAGTTACAAAATTTTAGGGAAATGTGATGTTAGGGGTTTTATCAATGACAAAGTTGACTGCGGCGTTCCTTACGTTTTATAATAGATTTTTAGTCAATCTCACTAAAGAACTATTACCGTAGAAATCAAATTACCATAATATAACATCACAAAATGGCGAGAGATCAAAAATGTTTTATGTATCTCAGTTGACAGAACATTCAACTTGATATCGTGATTTGCAAATGGATCACGTACCGTGTTGAGTATATTATAAAGCATTTTAGATTCTATTATCAAATGCAGGCTAGAAGAGATGGTTGTAGTTTATTTTTTTTAATATGTCGGATGTCCGTTATTATATATTTTAACCGATAACATTACCGCCTAGTCACTGAGAGCCCACGGATCTTAGTTTCTTCATGTTGTTTTTAACGATTAGTAACATTTGGTTGATAATAATATTATTCGTTTTTATACAAAACTAGTATTTTGTAATTTTTTTTTATAATGAATATGGTAGTAACTAGTGGAGCACTTTAGAAAATGTTGTCTCTCTAGATTTTACAAACGATGATTTTACTGAGATTTTAGCTGATTTTAATGATTTTTACTACTTGCATTATAAGCTCACACCTTTAAAATATAATTATACAATTTGTTATACTGGTAAGATATTTTTTATATGGAAACATTTTTATTTTTGTAGTGGTAGTTAATGGTGCATGTGTATATTTAAATCTTTTTTTATTTCGTATTTTATTAATATTATGCTACAATTTTCTACTTCATTGCCGTGTGTTGTGTGCTAGCAGAATTATTTTAGTTCGATTTTCATTAGTTTTGGTTTTTAGTGAATAATGATTTTTAGTATTTTTTCGCTGAATCTATGACAATAAAAAGATCTGAAACGGCCTCTCGTTGCAGGCCTCGTTCACAGTCTTAATTTTTGATCTGCATTTGTGTACTAGGTTACGTGTTTTATTTGGTGATATTCCTTTATATTTTAATATTGAAGACACGTCGGCCAATGAACTAACTTGACACTGTGACTTTGCAATACCTGCGTTGCATGTGCCATACGATCATGTTGTGATTTAATAAGTGATATTTAGTGTTTTGTAAATATGTACCATATTCTGTTTTATTGAATTTAATCATAAGGCCTACCTGTAATGGTTTCATCTAATGAATGAGTCATTAGTGCAAGTCAGACCTCATGGTACAATGATGATTAAGGAGTAATGAATTTACGAATTTAATACCGTCGAGGAAGCACCTTATAAATTGTGTTTCTTGCACATACTTGCACTGTTACATTTTGGGAATGGACGTTTCTTGATTGTTTCACCTCTGTATCTTGCAAATCACAGTGTGTTCAGTGAACACATAGCTAGACGTGTCTTTGATCGAATAGTTAAATATTAATTAAACATGCTTCCCACTAGATTAGGTGTATTACAATTTAGCATGAAATCTTAGAGTCCAAATTTCAGTGATTTGTCACCAATGATTTTATATATAGACTGGTCTCTGTTCCTAATAAATTTAAACATTCCTAAGATTATATCTATGACTGTATTACGCTTAATCTACTGGTTACTGAACTTAATTAAAATTAACATGTAATAGACAATCTGTTGCCGAAGACAAATCTACTTTACCTCAGTTTATTCTGCCGAATTGGTCACATTTTTAATGCATGACATTTAGTTATTATATTTTATCGTATATATAAAATTATTATGTTCATGAATTTATATGTATCTTTAATGTATATTACTTTTAATAATTCGCCTTAACAAACTGAGGTTACGCTAGTATTGGATATACATTCTACTTAGATATAAATTCTTCGTGTTTTATTCTGAAAATTGTAATGTAAACACCAAAAACTAGTATATTAAACGATTTGGTGGGCTATATTACTGTTTTGGAATAAATCGTTTTGGTAACAATATACGCTTCTACTTAATTGATCATTAAACGTATTATATTTAAATTAAGTAGGTATAACATAGTGATTCATTAAGGTTTGAAAATTATGACACCTATGTTGTAATGCCCCGAAGCCCTAAGCTCGCTCATACTCTTTCGAGTAATTCTTTTTAAGTTGCGGCGAGATTCCACTTGATAAAAATCCATTAACAAGTTCCACACATTTTTATCACGAAAATGCATGCTCTATCACGCCATTGTAAGTTGTTGATGGATTTCCATTGAGTCGGACACACGCTTAGTTATTTTTTATTTAACCTGAGTTCTGAGGTTATTTTAGGTTCCATTTTAATGATTTATTATTATTATTATTATTATTATTATTTTACAAAAACTTTCTGTGTTTTGCATAATATGTACCTAATCGAATGATTTTCGTATATGAAAACATTTCATTCTTAAATTTGCATTTCTGAAGCTTAAGGACTGAGTAAAATTGAAACATGTTTTGTCTTTAAATATATTTTGTCGATGTTTGTTGTTATAATTATTATATTTTTTTAATTATTTGTATAAACAATTGTTCTTTAAATTAATGTACATCGTTTTGTTTTGAATTATTTTTGTTGTATAATTGCTTTTTTATAATAATACCAGTTCATTGCAGTTTTACTGTGTGTTTTATTTTTTATTTTTTGCCCGAGTAGCGCTTCCGTAGTTTTCCTGAAAATGGTCATAGCTATTTTTTTATAGAAAAATATTTATGACTATTTATTACAAAAAAAAACCTTTATGACGCATGTTTGTGCTAATGAGTCTTTTTCAGTTAGTTATCTTTCACATTATATTATTTATGTACTCAATCAGAATATTAACGACATGCTATCCCCATCAAATAAATGAGTTTTAAATAAAAGAGAGAGAAGAAATAAGAATGTATTTTTCAAACATGTATTTTGCTCTTTGCTTTTCTCTATAATATTTTATACACAATGCATATATTTTTTAAGTCACAGAACTAATTTTAATAATATTTAAGAGGTATATCAATTATTAATTAATTGATTCTTTGGCACAAACATCCATAATTAGATATGGTCCAAAGTGTGTTTTTTGTGTGTGTGCATTTTCGATAAGAGTAACTTCGAAACAGTTGGTGTTGGGGAACAATGTTGGCATGAGAATCGTAAGTATTTATTGCTTTAGTGTTAAGAGGATATTTCTTTAGATTAACTCCAAACTACTTGCAACAATCGATATCAGATTGAGTAAGACTAAATAGTTTTTTTTTTTAGTTTTTCATATGATAAGCAGCCAAATGACAAATAATGGTTGTAGAAACTCATAATTCTAGAAGTAACTACATACTAATATATAATGAGATGTTATATTTACTATTTAAATTTTCTTATGATGAAACTATCCGACAATATTTTCACAACCTCCAAAATGTTTACAAATTTTAAGTCCAAACGCACATAATATAAGATACCGATAAATATTATCAGTTTGAATGTGTGGTTGTAAACAAAATATGTTCAAATAGTGCATTCTGAAAACTATTAAATAACAACGAGCACTTTTTTCTGTCTTAATTATCCGACATTTAAGTATATGTCTAAGTTAACACTCCGGTAAACAAGAAAAAACAATGGACAACGCATCGTATCGTGCCGTGCTATTATGATATTACTATTAACAATAATTATTTCAATTTGATTTCGATTGTTGTCGAACTTAAAGACGAAGTAGTAATTATATTAAAAGAATTACTTTAAAATAGCTGTTATGATTTATTTTCCATAAACTACAGGGAATATTTTATTGAAAAAGTAGCTGTGACCGCCATTTTATTTTACTATTATTACAAACCATTAATTACCTAATTAATAAGAAATCATTAAATGATAACATTCAAAATTGTAAATAGAACATACACATTACAATTTTATTTACAGATCCATGTAACATTTTTTATATACTTTCTCTCATTAAAAGAATTCAATTGCGATTTCTGAAATAGGACAGTAAACACTATAATTAAACTTTAATTAGATTTAGACATCATAAAACAATTAATTATTCCCAATACGTCTGCCAAACTTTACAGTGGCTTTTACTCGTAAATCAATCGGCTCTTCAAAAGTAATCTTAACAGCAAACTATACAGAGTTAATCCAATGTAAAATATATTTTAGCGTAATATTTTACTAGTTAAATCTTATCACGTGCAGCTTCTCAGTGATTTAGGTGGTAACCATTATTTTTAATTTCAATGATTCTATACTTACTATAAAATATCTTATTAAAAATACATATTCTTATGAATGTAGGCTATAAATCTTCGTATTAAGGAACTATTTGTACGTCTCTAACTTAAGTAAACTTATATCCCAAATAAGCTTTACTTTTCTACTAAAATGTAGCTGATAATACCCATTTAAGGATTCTTTGGATACATTACCCTTCTCTCCAGCAGCAGCACTGCTTTAAAGATATTAAAAGAATTGCTAACCAAAAAACCACTATTTCCAAGTCAATTACTATAGGGAACATTTTACTACTTACTGTAGCACCTACTAGTATCGTAAGCAAAACCTAGGCTTACAAAAATCGTTTATAATTTTATACTCAGCAATTTTCTTAAGGTAATTAAGATTTTCAACACACCTGTCACATTACTTCGATTTCGTAATTCACGAAATAGTCATCACTAATTATAAAACCAGCCTAAGGTCACATATTTTTAGATCCCTAACATTAATGTAATTATACTCCAGAACTTTCTTCCACTGCTGCTGTCCTTTCCTTGATATACCAAATAGGAGCATTTAATATTTTCTCTTTAATACCCCAATCCCCTTAAATTGATTGTAAGACATGTAGTCTTGGTTGATCATTGATGAAATTTCAAGCTTTTTACCCAATCCCATCAAATACCAAATAAACAGTATTTCCGGATTTAGTTTCGATTCAGTAATTATCAGGAAGTGTGTAGGAAATTAATGTAAATAAATTAGATTAAAGATGTTGGTAGTATTATTATCTAGATATAAGGAATGCCGGGATTCGAACAAGTTGGAAACGATGCAGTAGCCGAACGATGAATGTAGCGTGAAAGAGTGTGTATTTTTGTAATGAAATTATGAGTCAACGATAGGTACTATTTGTAAGATGTTATTTAGAATTGAAACTACGTTGTTAGAAAAGAGATTTGCGTACATTTAAGCATGGATAGGAATTGTTGTTTAAGCAAAATTTGAATGGAATGATATCCGAATTCGTCAGGATTAGATTTGAATTATAAGGGTTTACAGTAACCATATCGATAGCTGTATGTCTACGTTTAACATTGTTTGAAATCAGTAATTTTGTGACAGTTAATAAATTCACCTGTTAATGTATTCATCATGGTAGTAAATATTGTATCAATGTTAGCTTGTCAGATTGTATGTGGTTAACGGTTTGGTCACTTATTATTACGTAGTAGAGCGTCGTTGAATTTTATAGATCTTACGTTAACGATACGTTGAGTCGTGCGGAGTTTGTACATATAATTGTCGCTTAGTTTTACATTCGTTTCACTGTCACCATTAACAATATTTGCGAAGGCAAACTCACGTACGCATACGTTTGCTCAGGAATTGTATTAATTTTCACATTCTATTGTCATATTTCGATAATCATTATCTTTTATATCATCGCTTGTATAAAATATTATTATTAAAAGCGGCGATGTTATGTCATTGTTGAATTTGATTCGCTAATTGAGTAATTTAGTGAATTGCACAGAATGTTGGTATTTCACTTAATTTTTGATGTATTTTTTCAAGAAAGAAATGTATTCAATAATTTTTAATGTATCAATAAATTATATTGGTTCGGAAACTGAATGAGTACTGACACTCGTTAATTTCGTTATAGATAGAATCAGTTGTGATTTCATCAGTTCATGAAAACTGCATGTACTTTCTTATAAGAGATTACAGTGATTCTTGTCTATATACGATTTCTCAAAAATTGTGATTATTGTATGTTTAGGAGAAAGTAACAAAGCACATATGAGCACAAACCATCCCTCCTCAAAGAATACTACGCTGATGTTTAAATTTAACTCACGTTTAAATTTATGATACATTTTATTGTAAAAAAAATATTGTACTATCGCTTATGTTAGTTAACGTTTGCAAATAATAGTATTTATTTTCACAATTATAATACTCTTTTGGAAGGATATGTTTTGAGGTTATTAAGGAGTTTTATATGATATGGATTTTACGAAGATACTGATTGTATGTATATATTACCTTCTTGCTATATTCTATGCGTTTCTTTTTTCTTCCGTAGAAACCATAGTAATTGATGTTGCTGTCAGTATTTAGTTAATATTGACTGAGTGTCAAAGATAATTTCTATTTCTGTGAGAATAATAGAGGCACTGACATCGCCTTCACGACCTACAAATGAGTCAATAAAAGAGATGATCCAATAAATAAGATTCTCACGTTTTATGTTTAATTTCATAAAGTGTGTTAGGTAATTTATTATAATTCTAAGGTGTGATTTTTAGTTTTAATTACAATGATTTTTACACAAGGAAAGATTCCAAATGAAGCTGTATAGAATGATTACAATGGTAGCTAATGACATATCAAGTAAGGTTTATTATTAAAGAAGTGTTGGAGTTGAGGCGGAAACGGTTAGTGACGTGTACACGATGAAAAGTACGTGTAATTTGTTTGATCTATCTGACAATACTAATACAGTTTTCAAATATTCTGATGTTAAACTAATAAAATATTTAATAGTGAATTTGTTTCATACGTTGAAACGGAACATATCGTCCACTTAGTGGAAGCATTTGGAAGTAGACAAAATTAATAGACCAAATTCAAATATTCATGTTGATTAGGATATGTATGGTGTTTACGTTTTTCGTCGATGGAATGTGAAGGGATAATTTGGAATCTTTCTAAATGAAGCTAGTCGCCAAAGAAATTGCTTTTAGATAATTAACTGTTATCGTAATATGTGTATGCACGTAAGTTTAACCTAAATTAGTTATACGATGCTTAAATTGTCCACACATAAATCGATTTTACACATTTAATGCCATCCTGCCAGATATAAGAAGAACACAATGCTTATGATGAACTAAATTTAAATTATATCCTACTTAGCATACGGAGTAGTATGTATTTTTAGATATTGCATTGTCTATGTTAGTCTAGTGGTTAAGACACACCTTGAGCTTTGAACAGTGTGAATCTGTCACCAATATTTTTTACATACGAATGTAGTAGTGATGTTAATTATAAATCAATTTCAAGCCGTGCTTTTCTTAATAGTAGCATAGTCATCGTAGGTTAAGAAATCATTTGGGATGTTCCATATTGCACAGATATCGTGTGATTCTCGTGCACAGCATTATAATTTGATACTTTAACAAGGAAGTGTGCTTCTACACGAAATTTTACTTATCAAAGAAAAACACTTTTTACACATTAGCACTTGCTTGAACACTAAGTAAGGCCCGACTAGAATGTAATGACACCGTTAAATCATAAATTTTAAATTCAGTAATCTAACTATATAAACTACTGAAACACCATTTTGCGCCGTGGCCTTAAAATTTGAAGGAATGTGTTAATCCTTTTATAAAAATTAAAAAAAAATCATTTGAATTTTGTACAAACTAAGAAGTCCCTTGAGAGTTTCACAATTTCAATATGATGCATTGTCATACTGTTTTAGAAATAAGTGCTAAAGGATATCTCTCTTGTATTGTAATCCTTAACTAGGTTAGATGTTGCAGTAGTATTCTGTGTAGTTATCGCTTTAAACTACGTTCTAAATTAATGGTAATTGTTGATTTCAATTCGTGCATATCCCCATTTTAACACGTTTGATAATTGTTACCTACTCATTAGTTACTTTGAGACTGTTCAAATTGTACTCTACCGAGTTTTTCTCTAAGGGAAAGGGCTGTTTTAGCAGATATTTTTGATACTTTGAGGATAATCGAAGGGAAACGATCATGATGTGTAGATAAGGAATTAAGTGTGTGTATTGGGTGCCTCACAAAGAGGCTCTTCCTTCGATGAGTGGGGTTCCTGATTTTGTGAGGTCAACTCTGAGGAGGTGGGCCCTTGAGGGCCCTACGGTCATCTGTTTGATGACCTGTTACTTCCCATCTCTACTATGTAAGCGTGGATAATTAATGTTACTGTAACGAAAAAAAAACAATGTTGTTCTTATATGAGATGCGATGGTTTTCGCTGATAACTTGTTGTTTTTCATATATTCATAATATTTCCTTTATTTTTTGTACTCTTTAGTATTAAGATTAATATTAAAATAAAAAAAAACTATTCAATGTTGATTACTCTAAAACCAATAATAATCTATGCGATAAGGATGGTGTAAACTAGTTTCCCCGAGAGCCTTACTAGTCGAGAAGCCTTTTCCTTAGACAGTTAAAAAATTCCCTTTTACGACTTATTGTAATATACAATTGTGTGATTATTGAAGATGAAAATGCGAGGATAGAAAAACATTACAAGAACAATTATCTGAATTGTCACGATTAGATATGATCGCATCATCTTTCGGCCAATGATTTTGTCAAAGTAGCGTGTAATGCCATTAATGTAATAGATACATGTATTTATCATTGACGATGCAATCATGTCTAAACGAAGCAATTTGTGAATCATTAATATTATATCGTCTGCTAATCTTATATTGTATACCTTTTATATCTCCCTAAAATAGTTCGTACTTCCACTACCTAAATTACTATTGGTACCTCATCGCAGAATCCGATGTTAGTTTTGGCCTAGTGATGGTTTAAGGTAATAATAAGGGTTCATCATTTCTTAGTTAGATGGTATGACTCAATTTTAAGACTGATCACAGTAAAAGGAAAAATGTTAAAAAAAGGATTCTGGATATTGTTTCTCGGTTTAGGTAGATACTATAATGTCATCAATTTGCTTTTAAATCGTCAGTGCCAAATTGGATGGATAGAGATAGAAAATTATGATAGCCAAATCTAAAGTTGTGGGATCCAAATTGTCACTGATGTTCTGTAATAGATGTCTTCTATCGATCCTTTTCTATGTCTTCTACCTTTAAAGACGATGATAAAAATTTGATTAAAGGCCCAGAAAAATAACATGGTAATGTTGACTCCAATAACGTTAACTTTTAACGTTACTGTTGTAATGACGGTAAAAACCTTAATAATGAAAATACTATTTGTTGCCAAAGTGTTGTTAGGGATAAACATGTAGTTATAAAAATCGGTTGTCTCATGCATAATTAAGTTGTTCTTGGGTGGTTTGAAATTAAGGAGAGAAGTTGAAAAATATTTCCAATGATATATTTTTTCATAATGATCTTGAATGCTATTCGATACTTAAGGTTTATATCTGTGTAGGAATTTAAACTTAAACGTGTGGTAAAATGTCACTGTCACGGCTTAGTTTCTATTTTGTACTATTAGAACTCATTTTTGATAGAATTAATTTATTAATTTTTGTCCTTTATATGACAACTTTTATAAATTAATTTTAATCAGAAATTATATGGTCAAGTGAATCTTAAAAAGTTGACCAATTAAAATTTACTGTCAAATGATTTCTATAATTTTTTATACTTTTTACTCACAAAATATATTGTAAATCGTGACAAGTGATTTAGTTGTTTAGTGTTCATGTTACCTTAGATTGTATCCGGCAGCTGTGACGATCTCTGAACCAATCTTACACACATTCTTCGCCTTTATTGCACATTCGTAAACATCAACCCACTTTATATGTATTTTTGTATTATCGTTAATGTCCTATATTTTATTCACGTTATATACAAATGTGTGGGTTCTACCTAACACCTAATCTATCTATTTCCACACACCTGCTCAATTAAGAGCAATAACATTGAAATTAAAAACATCGATTTAAAATATGGGCCCATTGCACAAAAATAATTTACCCCGTTATGTTGTTGAAAACTAATTTATTATTACTATTTATTTCATCGTAATTTATTGTGTATTTGCGAAGCTAGTCAGAGAAGTTTCGATTAGGTTAGCCTAAGTTTCTTCTTAGTTTCATGAGTTAAGTTGTATGTAACTTTTTCGTGGTTCTTATATTAGGATATTCTTTAATTTTGTTTTCCCACAGTTTCTGTTTCTTTGTATTTTCTAGTCAGATCTGTCGACAATACCATAATCTTATTGATTATAATATCATGATGTCCTTTTTTAAATATTGTCTACGTCGTTTTAAAGGATTGCCACAGAATATTAACATATAATATATGGAATAAGTAGATTCTCTGTTAGTTAATGGTTGTCAAAGAAATATTACTGACTGTATAACAATTGTTTTATTTAAAAAATATTTTATATAGAGGTACAGTTGGAACAACTTTTGTAGTATTTTCAGAAAGTATGAATACCACAGAATCTGTATTTATTTTAAAAGGAATTATGACCGAATAACCTGTATAACATTACGAGATAATTGTTTAATATTTGTAAAGTTATCCAACTGGTATTTTCCGATAAAAAATATTGTTGTGCCGGATAAAACAAAATTGTTGCAACTGTATCTATTTCGCAGTTAATAAAAATTAATATTAACAGTCATTTGTCTCTGAGATAAAAACGTGTATTTTGCTCATAAAGTTTGTTTTACTATTGTAATGAAGTTAAGTGATTAATTTTCTTCCAATGTCTCGTTTAGTTTTCCGGTGTGCTTGTGTTTATTTTTATGTTCAACTAAATGTTCTATGCTTGTATACGATGCAAAATTATTTGCATAGAAACTTTTGAATTGAATTTGTCTTATTATATTTTACGCCGTACATTCCATATTATGTCAGGGGTTTTTAAAAACATTTGTTATTGGTTTATTCGTTTAATTTTCAATGTGTGGGTTGAAATCATTCATAGCAGTTGTGGATACATTGATATGTATTCACAGCCAAACGTAAGCATAATGCTCATGCATACCTACTTGTTATTCTGATCTTAATTAAGTTAGTTCGTAAGAATTGATAAATAATATCCGATGATAATTTACTTGTATGTTGTATTAAAATGATGAACACGAAATAAAGAAACTGGTTTGAAATGTTCGTTTTATTTTGACTCCACTTCCTTAGTTTATTTTTCACATAAAGTCAATGACTTTATCGTTCTCAAGGGAGCGATGTTTTCTAACAAAACCTATGTTAGAAGTCTCAAGAGATACTGAATGTCAAGTTAACCAAAGTATAACGTTGAATGCATATGTATAAGACCTTGTTTTTAATGAATTTTTACTGAAACTGTAACTATTAGCCTTACAGATTCAAATACGTTACGGAATACTGTGCATCTTCTCTAAAAACATTATCATACACTTGAATAAAGATCTAACAGTATGTATTAGAAATATGACTTTGACCATAAGTATTAGCTTAAGGTAAAAGTTATATTTCTAATTATATTCGTTCTATTATCTTCTATTCTTATTATTTCTATTTCTATTTATTACGGCTGGCAACGGCAGTGAAATAGGGTAATATAAATAAAATTACTTACCAAACTTATAGATGTATTTAGTGGTAGCGTATATGACACAATGTAGCAAAACAATATAATAAAAAATATATGGTTTAAAAATAGAAATATCTATAAAAAGAGGTCTGTCGCCAACACTATTCTTTTTTAATTGGTTCGAAAATTTTATATTTTCTCATAGAACAAAAAAATAACTATGCAAATAACACTATATAAGACAGACATGTAGTTTTATGTGTTTTGACTAGAAAGTGGCGAATCCGATTTCAGAGTCAAAAATGACTGAAATCTTCTTCTGCAGTTACGCCGTTATAAAAATAAAGGCATACAGACATAATAAAGAATAATGTGCGAATATTTAGCTATTCTATGTTTTATAAAATACGAATTAGCAAAAATGGTTATTTGGTCGAAATCTAAATATATAATATAAGTAATAGTAATGTAGAGATATTGTCAAGTATATCAACTTCGTTGTAAACGCAATTCCTTGTCACCATGGAAACCAAAATGGCAGGGAAAATGTAGCCTACGTCTATTTAATTTGGTTTTCATTTTATAGGTAGTTCATATACCCAATTTACACAAATTTTGGTATCGGACTCCAACTCAGGACGTCACGATCAACAAACAGCATCCTAAAAACTGTTGCGAATATAACTGATTGTCCGCTCCAGAGGCACTGGATAACTTTGCATTGTGGACCCAGTGCTTCTGGACGTGGACACAGATATATGAATTAAATATATCTACGTATCTGTATATTATAAGTTACTAACATAGTTTTATAAGTTTTTTACTAACACAATATGGATGTAAACCGAATTAAAATTAAATAAATAAATAAGTCGGATAGTAAACTATATTTTAATGGATCATAATAGAATGATGTACTCGCCGCGTTAACGGTAGGTATACGCTCACGGGGCACAGTCAGTGTAAGATGATAAGATGAGTATGAGGTAAGGTCAGTTAACCCTCATGTCAAATTTACCAGGAATTTAAAATGATAGTTTCCAACAGGAACCGCTTGGAGGTCAACCTGACATAGTACATTGCTAAGAATAGAATTATTAATCTACATTACTAATCCTTCCTTTCACTGTAATTTAATTATAATCTGTAAGGCTCTCGACATTCTGAAGCCTTTTATAAATAAATAATAAATAACCACCGGACAATTAACATAGCGCCATCTAGTCCCACGGTAAACAGAGCTAGTGTCATGGGTACAAGACAACTGATACTTAGATATTTTTTTGTAAATAAACAACCAGACCGATACAACAATCATACTTATGAATGCACCGTGCGAGGAATCGAACCTGCGACCATCGGAAGTAAAACGGTGTGCTAAACCTCTAGACCATCGAGACCATCTATATAAATGTATAAATAAACGATATATAAATAATCATTAAGAATGAACTTTTCACAAAATATATCTCGTGGGAATGGAAACTAAATAGTTCCATGCAAATGTCGTTATTTTTTTCAAATTGCAATGTTGCCACAAGTCCAAAGGTCAACGGTTATCGCAGCCTTATGAATGCATGCTTGCGTGTTGCCAACCCTTGAAAACCTTATTACACCCTCTTTGAAAAACTCTATTCTATATTCTCTAAGGAAAACCTGAACACGAAGCTCATTTCGTGCCTTCAGTGTCTCCGGTAGGAAACTCCGGTGAAGCCTGAAATTATATTCAAAGGTGGTACTGAAAATTTAACCGTAATATCGACGAATGACTGGTGATTTCCTGTGCTGAACTGGTTATCTCCTTTCCCGGGGGAATTTCCGGAAATCCTGTCCGATTGTAGAGAATAAAACTTACGTTCAATTCTTTCTAATCTTTATTTGTCTCTTTACAGAGATATCAATAATGAAAGTATTAAATTTAAAAAAAGTTACTATTTCTAGTTTCATGTAGTATCGGCTACACTAAGTATTGTTGAGGTGGAAGATTTATACATTTATATGACATCTATCAAATTTCATTAAAATCTGTTCAGCCGTTTCGTCATATAAATGTCAGGTCTGTTGACAGTACCTTGCGGTAACTCGACAAGGTTGCACTAGATGTAGTCATGAGCTGATCTAAAAAAAAAGAAGTTTCGAGAAGCAGTGACGTCACAATATAGTAACAGTGCGAGACAGCTATTACCGTAAGTACCCGTAAGACTTTTGTTGAAATAAAATAAACACTAAATATTTTAGTAAAGCTTACCACAGTATACTAGCGAATACTGCACCCATGTTGGTTAAGCCGCTTATGAGATTAGCGCTCACAAACGCGCAGACGAACAAACGCATTGATACAGACGCCAATAATAGGTAAAACGTAACTATTCAATGTATATGAAAGATATATATGAAATCTTTCATGTACTATATGTAATAAATAGTTATATTTTTATTATATACTAGTTGTACCCGCGTCTCCGCCCGCGTGGAATTTAACTTTATTTTTCTAAAATAAAAGTAGCCTAAGTTACTCCTTATTACATCACCTACCTGCCAAAGAAAGTCCCGTCAAATTCGGTCCATCCATTACAGAGATTAGCCGGAACAAACAGACAGACAGACAAAAATTTTAAAAAGTTCTTTTCGATGTATGTTCCGTATTTATATTCATAATATACATGTAGTAAAAAACGGTTATTTCAATATTACAAACAGACACTCCAAATTTATTTATATACCTCGATGGTGGTTAAGGATGGATTACTTACCATCAGGTAGGTAAATCTTTATCATGTTTACCAATTTCATTTCACTAAACATGTTGTGGGCGATAGAATAAATGGACTGAATAATGGTAAATACTTGTGAAGGTACAAACAGTGACAATAAAAAAATTTTCAATTCAAAAAACTATAAAGTATTTTACTTTAATAATTAGTACAAAAATACATGTATAAAAATGTACAAAGAGTTTAGAACACTTATCCTAAAAGGGTTTAAATATATCTTATAAGCGAGACCTCCATATTCTCCCCACTGGAAATCATAGCGGTTAATTTCTAGTGCAGTTGCACCGTTTGGCCTGGTGGTTTGATACTATCTTATCTTTATTTACTGATATTCCTTAAAAGAATAACATCATGAGAACATGTTTTTATACCACGATGGTGGCAAACAAGCATGTTTGTCACCGGAAAAAATCAGATTAGTCAAAAAGAGTATGTATGTACGTATGTATACACAGTACTATGGTTATGGTTTATGAGTAAAAATTAATGTTTGTATGTTTATCTAATTTGGATAAAATTTCGGTGAGTTATTCTTCGTACAACGAGAAAGGTTTCCGGTGAAATCTTGTATGGGAAATCTTTGTAAGTATAACTTTTTATTATATAATTTTACATAAGTTCCAAACAAAAGAATAGTTTTATAGGTTACTTACGATTTTTCTAACAGTCACGTAAGGAAGGTTCATCGTCATAAAATTAGGTATGTCTATTATTTGGAATAAGTTATTTATCCAAGCAATCGATTGAAGTGTCGAGAGTGATCGGATTTGGAAGGACGCAGTTATGGTCTCGTGAACGAAATTTCTGGTAGAATTATCAGGATGGAATAGATAATGAAACTTAAATCCGGACATGTAACAAAAATATAGAAGAATTGCTAAGTAAAAGAATAACTGCAAAGGTATTTGTTAGACATTTTGTTTGATTGGAGGGTATAAAGTAAAAAAGTTATAAATATTATAAATTCAAACTGTTTTAAATTTAAATTTATCTTGAGAAAATTATCTTATTTTATATACTAACTATGCGTGAAACTCCTTAATTGTGTATATTTGTAGACCCCATCTATTATTATCTTATTAATAATTAGAACAGAAATTAATCACATTGTGTTATAATGTATATAATTAGATGGCGTATTGAAAAATATTGACAATAATAATTATTTGAATATAACGTGCGAAACGTCCTCTTTTCACGTATAATATCGTAAAATTGTTCAAAATTTCAATTTAACTACACTAACCGTGTAAAGTCGCTGGCAACAGCTAGTACAGTATATATCGTAATTAAATCTGTTCATTAGAGCCGCTATAGAAGTGTGGTCAGTTAATGGATCTTTCCCCCTGCACGACCGCAGATATGACGCAATATTCGTTGCACGTTTATGACGCACACGTGACCGTGTGGTGAGGCCGGCTCACGTGCGTAATACGTCAATATGAACGGATGCCTATTTGTTTCGGATAACAAAACAAACGTGGTCCATTCAGATGCTGACGACATCATATACGTAGCATCTTGGGAGTTACATCGCGATAAGATGACGAACATGAGGAAATTGAAGTCTACAAACTATTTATAAATTGTATTAGCTTAAAGTTGGTAATCGCCCGCATGATCATAATTGGTCTACAATTAAATTTTAACCTACATCCAGCTTCATCCTAAATGATATTTACATATTTTGTTGACTTGAATGACAAACAAGGCAACAGCGAGCTATAACCGTCCTCTACATACATGAACAGCACTAAGGACATCACGTTATCATGTCACCTATGCTATAGTTACCAGTACAGAAGACTAAATTGTCATATCCTGCGTTGCCATTCCAGAAGACCAAAATATCACGCCTCGTATCCTGTAATTTCACTTTACAACCGAAACACATCTTACAAGCAAGCTGCATGGCGACTGAAATAGGTGAAACTGAGGTACTCACGCAGACAAACAAAATTTCAACTGATTGGTTAATCTATTAAGACACGAAAGTGTAACGACACCTAATACTGCAGCAAGCAACTTCGGTACGCAGCTTGCAAAGTACTAAAGTGGACTTAAGGTAGACGAAGATACTCTCTCAGACGACTTATTCGAATACTGGGAGTGGCTTATCTATTATACTTAGGAAATATTTAATTAACAAAATGGCAAAGAATATAATTAATATTATAATAGTGATACTAAAGAACAGAAAATTATAATTTATGAATAAGCTATGAAAGTAATATAATGACTTCATAAAATTTAAGGAGTTTTAGCAAACATTGTAATTCTACGTAGCATTATTGGGCAAAGACACTTCAACAACTTGGTATAAACGAGTAGAATTATTTGGAGGTAGATTTTCAATGTCGAATCAGTCATACGAAATAATTTTGCCAGCTTATAGTCAGAAGGACTTATTGTATGATAAAGAAAAGAAAATAAAGAAACCTATTGGGCAAAGGTCATGACTACTATAGAATATTCTTTTGATTTCTTTTTTCTCAAAGATTCTTATTTCTAAGTTCGTTTTTGGAATTAATAATAAATTCTAAATGAACTCTGCTTCAACTAAGTACTGATTCTGTGATTTAGAATTTATGTATATTTATTGTCTCTTTATTGTAATTGTAACTTAAAATATAACATTGTAATAAAAATTTTGAGCAAGGGCGGGCTTATCTTTGAAAGTTTTTTTTTACTTCTTTAAATAGATCCTATTATAAACTGTAAATATATGTATATATAGAAATGATTCACAAAATTCTAATTAATATTATAAATGCAAAAATGATTTTACTTGTTACAATTTTATACTCCTACAGCTTAACCAATGGTATTGATAATTCAGACCATATATATACATAAAAAAGGACATAGCTTATTTCTACCCCGCTCAAAGTTATTTATCATATCCGTAGCATACAACAGTACTATCAAATGGAAAACATCTTTTTGAAGTCGGTTGAAAAGAAATATTATTAATATATGCCGTACAGAGCACTGTGTGCATCTGAGAGTAACCACAAACCATCAGAGTACCTCAAACTACCAGAGGTAACACTTTAAAAGATGGCTCATGAATTTTGTAGGGACCGTAGGCGCGCGCTACGGACGTAGAACGAAGAGCTACGAGTTATTGCATTTCAAGTCGCTTTGTAATATAAAACGTCGTATGCCATTACTATATAGTTCGCATTGTTGAATAACTTGGAAATAAATGTTTAATATATATCTTTTTATATAACTAGTACGGTATGGTATAAAAAAAATGGTATGGCTGATGGTCCACCTCATAGTGAGTGGTATCCGATTCCTAGGTATTTACATGAACAATAGCACGGGTATCACGTTATCATGTCTAATTTGTGGTACCTCTCAAGCGTTGCCATTCCGGACTTGGATATTATAACCACTTTAATATGTTACTCCAGACTATGAGTAAATAAATAAGTCCGGTGAAAATACAATTTCAATGTGCTATCTCAGTCTTCAATTGAAACTCATTATACATACAAATAGGTGTACGTATAATGAGTTTAACGATATGAAATCTTCAGCTGCTGCATGACTCAAATAGTAATTTGAGTCATCCGTCAGCAGCTGAAGAATTTAATATATAAATCAGTATATTTAATATGCGTCGATAATATAATTTATTGTCTAACTACAATTTCCCCATAATACTACTTTTGCACTGATGAATACAAATATTTGTATTCATTAGTATATCAATTTGGGTGTTTGTCTATGTTATTTATAAAAAATAAACTTAGATATCAGATGTCTATAACCCACAGATAAAACTTTGCTTATTTTGGAACCAGATAACGCTGTGTAAGTTGTCCTTATATTTATTTATTTATTTTATTATTTTGCTACCCTTTAAAACGGTTCATGTATTCCGAAGCTCTGTATTTGTTTTATTATAAAATATATGTATAAAAATACACATACAGATATTTTTATATGTAATTGAAACAAAATTGCTGATAATTGACGTAACCATGGCAATTTTGCAGCAAGGGTAGCATAATAGTCCTTGAGTAATGATTAGATGATGTAATGTAGGGAGTGACTACCGAAATCGATAATGTTTTACGATTTTGTTGGCTACTCTTTTCACTTTTTTTTTAAAGGATGATATCTTTTGTATCTGTTATGTGATATCTTTGCCAATTTGAAACCTAAGTTTAATTCCCTCTTAATTTTATACTAACTTAGGTAATGTCGAATTTTCACCAATCATAAGGATTTAGAGATAAAAAATATGAATTAAAAGTTATAGATTTTTTATAATAATTGACAAGTTTTTTTTAATTGTACTTAAAAAGAAATAATCTTTGCTCTTTATTATATTGGTATGGAGGTCATCTATTCCATTTTCACAAGAATAGTCTATATATTGAGAAGTTTATGTTTCCAAATAAGGTAGATTCGTTTTACATAATATGTGTATTATAAAATTTAAAATTGTATCATATTATTTATTACCCGTGAATGAAACAATAACTATTGTATTAAATTGTAACTTTGGTGGTGTTTCAGGCGTCCATAGGCTGCGGTAACCGTTTACCATCAGATGGGCCGTATGATTGTTTGCCACCTACGTGGTATTAAAAAAAAATGTAACTAAGAACTATTTCGATAAACTTATCATAATTGGTTATTTTTTATTATTTTATTTATTTATTTAACAAAAGTTACGAAGAGATGACACAGCAGTCGAACTTAAAACACCCCTCTTTTTTGCATCGATTGTGAAAATATATATCTTAACCTACCCAATTGTTCGCTATTATATTTGTTACATTTTCAAGCGTTTTATTACATAAACAGGGAAGAATAGGTTCTGATCCCAATACCAATCTATTTTTATCTTGATATATGAAAATCAAATAGAGGAAAATGTTAAGGAAACGCCGTAGGGCGGGACAGTCCAAGTCGGTCAGGTAAAAAAATCGTTGGAAACCACTGGAGAAATACCCTATTTCTTATTTGAGAGGTGCCCTGCGTTTGTCAGGTGTAGGATTTAAGTTATCCGTATGTATAGCGTGGCTGCTTCAATTACATCGCATCGTGAATTTTCCGATTCTTCCATTATATGAAGATTTTCAATTTATTTGCTCTTTATACCCTTTTAAAATCTTGCTTAGATTAAAAGTATTTCCATTTCTAAATCATTTTGGTAGTGACAGAGTTGAATGCAATAGCTGTAAAATGTACCATTCCAAAAGGGAAATTACGACGGCCTGAGCCGGGATCCGAACTCCAGGCGGCGCGGCGCGGTACCCATAGCCTACAACCCGTGAGGTGCTCGTTAGGTCTCTAGCTACTCCATTAGTCCACGAGTTTGGAGTATCTTCAGCACTTGCCTCCTTTGTCCATTCTCATCCAGTGAATCTGTAAATGGTAAATGCATAGCATTAGAATAATTTATTTACTTTGTTACTAAATATAACACTTGGTAAAGATTTGAAAATAGAAAGAGAAATTACATAAAAACCTTATCTTGCTTTACCCTTTTCCAAATATTTTAGTCCTAACTGAAACAAAGAGGCGCGTTTGGAGCAGTCAAGTTATAAATCCAGCCATTCATCCTGATCATTTGTATCCCACACCCCGCGACTGTCCCCTCCGTGAACCTTCCGCACTCTTACATATAAAAAATCGTCCGTCTTTGTTGGCGCGATATCGTGGAACGCCAAAACGATGGGAAAATTAGGTAAGGAGATTTAACTCACTGACTTTTATGTATAGCTACCGATTTTGTGATAGCTTTGACACTTAATTTATATAAAACTAGCTATTACTCTCAACTCCGTCTGCTTTTTTAAATACAGGCCTATATCGTATTTCAAAGAGGAATGTCCATGAAATATCGATCTATATAAAATCCTTTGCGATAAAAATTATATGGTCTCGAGGCTACGTCATTATACTTTATTTTATTCTTATTATTATTATTCTCATTTCCTCAGTCCGATTGCATAACCGTTATCGGTTTCTCCCACGTTTAGTGGAATAGTAAATAAGCTAACGTCCTACCTGAGTGGTAATCGTCGCTTATATACACGAACAGCACCATGGACATTACGTTATCATGTGACACCCGCGAGTGCATGTGAAACGCATGAGTGGTAATGCGTTGCAATTCCAGGGAACTAAGCAGTTATTTATTTATTTATTAAGCATCACAAAACCATTTCGCAATGAGAAAGTTATTACTATTTTGAATTTTATTATTATAAACCTAAAATAGATTAACTCAAATTACAATAATAGTTTTACAATATGTGTATCTTATATTTCTACAATCCTTCTTTTTTATCATCCCTATTATAATTTTTATTATCCTGCAATTTCACTGCTTAATGTGTACCCTACAACCGAAATAACTTACAAAGCAAGCAGTTTACCGTCTGAAATAAACACAATCTCGCTCTTATCAGTAGTTTGTATTCAAAATTATGAGAAATTTACTATCAATATATCAGATAATTTCGACTCAAAGCATCTTTTTCAAAGCATTTCCATCTTTGATGTGCTTTTCCTGAAGATACTACATAGTATATGTATACTGTAAGACTATAATTTCAACCAACAGTAACATTGTAGCGCACATGCTCTGGACGTCGTATTATCGCTTGGCAATTAACCCAATTATTGGCGCTTCAGTACCGAGTTATTCGATTATTGAGAACTCGGCCATCTCTAATATACGATGTACGATAGTCTCCAACGCTAATTATTAAGTTCTAAATGAGATTAGTAGATTTAACACTGCGTAGTAAGCATTAGTTACAACATTGTTGACGGCCTCTTTTGAGTTTTGAGTATATGTCAATGGTGTGATTCACCCATGCACCCACCTTTGTATGTATACTATTACCATAAGTTGCGTCCCATTATAATCCGTAAAGAGAAAGAGTGAAAGGATTTCTCAAATCGGTATAGTGTTCACAAACTTTATTTTCCTCATAACAAAAGTCGCTACTACTCTCTCTCTCTCTCTCTCCTCTTTCTCTCTTCTCTCTCCCCGTATCTCTCTTCTCACTATCTCTTTCTTCATTTGTTATTAGTATAGTTATAAAACTCTTACTTTGTTAAAGGACATATAGTAATGCTCAGATAATAAAGATTTTTAGTCTCTTCAGGTACACTGAATTTATGAAGGTGTTCTGTGTGAACTTTAACATTATTTATTTTGGAGTCATAGCTTTACAGCAGCCTACATGAGAGACATAATGGAGACAAATTTGTCAGACGTACGATCAAGATCTGTCGGAATACGGTCTTAAATGTGACAAAAACACTTATTTTTATCGTTTCGACAAAGTTTGTCGTAGACGCAGAAGACTGCTTTTAAGAAAATTAAATACTGTATAATATTGTTAAGTGCTAAATGTTATTGTAAAAAATTGTTCTAATGTTCCTCCCACATGGAGATAATATAACCACCTAACATTGGATACCTATGTATAACCTATTTGTAAAGCGATTGAAAAAAAAAATACTAAATATTATGAGAAGTTTACCACAATACATTATTGCAAGCCGCATCGGAATCGGTTAAAGCGTTTCTGAGATTAGAACCCACTGAAGCACAGACAAACATACAAACTTTAAAGACTCACTAGTTTGGGTTCTATTACTTTAAATTTGTAATAATCTAAGTAAGTTAATATAAGTAATAAATATTTTTAATATTCATTTATGTATACATAGATATGTACATATAAATTAATATTAAAAATATTGATTACATATAATAAATATGTATAAAAGTATATAGTAGAACTTAAGTCTCTTCAGACTCTATCACTAGTTAGCCCTAATTTGTCCAATTTCAAAATTACATATTGTCAAGTTTACTATTGTAATATTCTTTTTAATAAACAAATTCATAACTATTACTACCAAAGTGCATCAAAACACGACAACTTGCCGAGTGCTCGCATCTAACTTAATATTGATCCCTCGCTCCCCTACGGGGTTCCCATGGGGAAAAGTATCGATCCGAACAACCCTCGTCATGTAGTGGTCCCGTGATGGTTTGTATGATTTGATGTTCATATACATACACATTTATATTTATAATAAATACAAAACTTTCTGTGAATGATTCAATGCAAAAAGAGATTTTAAACTATAAATTAAACTTTTTAGGTTGGATGGCACAATTCTTAAGGTGAGTTTTTTTTAATGGATGACAATGGAATATTCTCCCGCCTAATATCTGTTTACACTAACGGGACACCAGTGGAGGATGATAAAATGAGCATGAAGTTAGCTCATCTTGGCAAATGGCAATTTACCACGATGGTTTCCAGGGGAAACCACGTGGAGAAAGTTTGAAACTAGCACAAATGATACTTCAAACTTGACAGTTTCTAAGTTCCTAACAGTATATATAATCAAACAACAATAATAAATAAAGAATCTTTCCTCATATTACCGAGGTACACTTTTTAAAAAGTCGCCTGCTTGGGTTCCCAGCCATCAGAGAAGTACCCACTTCTCGCTTAATTATTTGGTGGCCGAAATAAGAGAGAAGTGTGTAGTTCTCTCTCTCTAGCAGCTTGCTTTATAAACTGTGTTTAAAATGTAGGATGAGAATAGATAGTACAATTACTGGATGAGAGGGACGACTAGCGTCCGAAACGGCAGCGCTTGTCACGGACGGTACTTGATAATATGTACGTGGTGTTGTTTGTTTATATATGCGATGGTTATCACTTACCATCAGGAGGACGTCAGTTTCTTTGCCATTTTGAATGTATAAACAAAGGCTCACCTGATGAATTGTGATGTCCGACGTCTGATAATCTAAAACAAATTGTAATTAGTTCCTTTTTTTCAATGGATAATGTTGGAATAGTACCTGACTTTAATTTTTGTATGTACGAGTATGTATATATACATATTGTCTATTTTTTTAACAAATACTAGCTGTACCCGCGACTTTGTCCGCGTGGAATTTAACTTTATTTTTCAAAAATAAAAGTAGCCTAAGTTACTCCTTATTACATTAGCTACCCGCTAAAAAAAGTCCCGTCAAATTCGGTCGAGCCATTTCAGAGATTATCCGGTATAAACAGGCAGACAGACAAATATTGTAAAAGAAATATTTTGGTGTTTGTACGTATTTATAATAATATATGCATGCAGTAGAAAATGGTTATTTCAATATTACAAACAACAACTCCAATTTTATTATATTTATATGTATATATTATGTATAAATGTGGTCCCATCTAACACACGTATATTGTATGTCAAAAATAGTTTTACACACTTAATTTTGAAAATGCACCACCCACATGAATATCTGCTTCATGGTAGAATGGGAGAAAATGTCTTGAGGTGTTAAATCAGCCATGTGCACCTTTATTTGTGCATTAAACAGTAAACCAGTCTGCACTCACAGATCGGTAACAGTGGAAGACGATGGGATGAGGATTAAGTTAGGTCAAGTACATAGTAAATTCATGATACCATACGTACTTTGATGTTCTACAAAACATAAGATTATCGTAAAAAAGTCGCTTTCTCTCAGAAGACAGAGAGAATATCTAAAGACATTTAGGTAAAGACGTCTAGTATTTGCTGGTAATGCTAATCGACAATGCGATTAGCTATCGAGTACTTCGTAATCTTGTTTCCGGATTGACGATTTAGTAACATTACCGGTTACTACCGGTTACCGGTACTAGTTTTTTAAGGATGACAATGGAATGGTGTACATGTTTGCCCAAACGTAAGCAACATAAGTTTATTGGATATTCCGATTAAATAAAAATATATAATTTCTTACTTTGTATAAATAATATAAAGCAAAGTCCATATCTTCACGTTATTGTTTGTATGTACTTCTTATAAACCATATAAATGTCTATGTATATGATTTTCACTCTTAGTTCTTAGTTCGTACAAAAACATATTTATAGTTGTAATATATTATACAATGACATATATAAAATTTTTATAGTTTTTTTGTGTATGAGTACGGAATGTCACCTGCACTAATAGCGTACGCTGTGAAGACACCACTACAACAATAATACTATTCTGAATTACTAACAAAAACCTCCCCTTTTGTTACTACTATGACAAAAATTGAAATGGAGAGCATCGGGGTCAGAACTATTCAACTTCGACCATATATGTCGTAGGTTCAAATTTGATATAAAACTGTTTGTGTAATTTATATTCGTTACTAACTGAATCTATTCAGAATATATCCATAACAAATCAAATTAACCCGAGGATGGAGGTAGGCAGCTCAAACCCAAACACAAAATTATTTATTGACATAGAACCTTTCGGTGTCTTCTGCAAGTCGTGTTTTTATCACTATACCACGATCTTCAGTATATTTTTATGTTATTTTTTTCAAACTCGCCCTACCACACTGCGATTAGATATACCATAACACCAAAAAAAGTGTAAAATTAAGGTTTACCAGTCACAGTTGACAATGTTTATTACTGCATAGGACTATAAGGAGGATAGTAGGACATAGTAAAATCGAAATTATTGCACTCGTTAAATTTGAATATCTATGAATAATAAATGTCGGTAACAATGTTATCTAATCCAAAACTAAGAGCTTGTATTATGTGATATACTAGACAACTTACATATATACATTTTTATTTACAATAAATATATTTTTCTATGAAAACATAAACAATATCCATAAAAAACACTATACCAAATTCGAGCATGTACTCTTAAATACAAATATTTGCATTTTTCGGGAACCGAACACGCGACCATTGTAGTTCAGAAGATTATTCTATCTATCTACACAATCTACTCTGGATCCTTTAGGCAAAGAAAACCGAGTTCCATGAAAAGAGTTCAGTTAAAAGAGTTTATAACATCAAAGCAAACCGTTTAGCCATGGCGCGCTTAGTTTTCATATAAATTGAGGTACATCCGACGTCTATCAGCGCTATCTATCTCTTTAAATGTGTAACTCTATGCCTGTGATTACTACTATTCATCAACTAGGCTATTAGCTTGTTTGCCGTTGCCAATTGTCTCATAAAATGTAATAGTGCTACTATAGCACCTAATGATGACCATACATTCAGGGATAATCTTAACGATCTGTCGTTACATTTTATAATCTAAAAATGGAACGTATATCTATACTGCATATTTTTTCAATGAATCATTACAATATAAACTTAATTTTAAGCACTTTGAATTAGTTACACTTTTTTAAAACTAAATTTGAATATATATATACAAATATAATAGTTAATTGGAATAATTTTAGGGTAAATTAAAATATTTATAGCACTCGACATTTCAACTATGTTGCAATAGCCGTAGTCATGAGCTGACTAAAGTAACCCAATGGACAGTAAGTATCAGAATTTTTCAACTACCGTCATTACAATTTCCAATGAAAGATCGTGACACACACAGCACTCACGGTATACGTACACTGGCTGACTAATTTTTAAACACCTTCTTGAAATCTTAAATTCACACTTTATATCATTATTTTTATGTAATTGAAATGGCAATCAAGCGAACGGCCGACATGATGGTAAGTGGTAACTGTAGTCTACCATGTCTAACATGAACGGCACCTACAGATATCACGTCAACATGATACCACTCATGCATTGCCATTCCAAAAGACTAAAATGTCAAGCTTCTAATCCTGTAATTTTACTGCCTAATCTCACTCTATTGCCGAAACATAGAACAAAGCTAGCTGCTTAGCAGCTGAAATAAGTAATGCTAAAGTATTCAAGTAGATGATTTTTATTATGTACTCAGGTACTTAGTTATTACTCTACATCTGACGTTTATATGATGTGTATAGGTGACGATTCCGATTTCTATTGATTCTGAATATAAATCGTACCGTGTAAGGGCACCCAAATAGACGAGAACTCAAGAATGTCAAATTTCGATAATGATAATAAAATTTCGATGATAAAAAAAAATTATTTTCAGTTCTTTATTACTTGTATAAAATTATCACTAAAATGACCACAATTAGATGTAAAGTGAAGCTTTTATCTGCTCTCTTTTGTGCAAGAATCTCGCTGAATTGTGAAAGAAGTTACTCACGAGCGAAGTTGCAGTTAAAGTGGTAACTTAATTAAAGAGATTACTAAGTTGCACATTTCATGGCTCATAATAGTACATCTGACGTTTTAAGTCATGATTTATACTTGGGCGATAGATGAGTGGGTTGTATGTGGACGATAAATAAAACTACGAGTGGAAAATTGTATTAAAAACTTTGTACTCCTTTTTACGAAAATGCGCGGTCGCAGGAGTATGAAATTTCGCACACTTATAGTTTGTATAGAGAACGAATGCTAATATTTTTTTATTTATTCATAAAAAGTACATGAAATCTATAAAAAAAACATATTACACACACTACCTTGTATTAAACACACACGTCTTCGACAATAGAATCTAAATAACTTTCAAACTTATTACATATTAATTATGACCGAATTTCGGCCCTTGGGCGACCACTAGTAATTATAATAGTAACAGGGAAAGTACAAAATATTCCATATACAGTATTCTAAGCATAAAAATATTCAAAATTAATAAGTAAGTATATATAAATATCCATACATTTATAGTTTTTTATAGTTTTCAACAGTATATATGCGATTTTTACAAACTATATTCATATAGGAGCCATTATTACATAAATAAAATAAAGTTAGAAACCAGCTCGGAGCTCGTTATCCCGATCTCGTGAGAATTTCCATTAATCCTTTTTTATTGAGTACCTGCTTCATAAATGGAAGTTATATTCAGAATTATAAATTTTTAGTTCTGACTTATCCATCTATATTAGATTAAATTGCTTTTTAAGCAGGTTAACTAGAGAAAAATCAACACAACTAATTTGTCAGTAAAAATGTGTTAAATTTGTGGTAAAAGTAATGTACTGTAATATTAAGATTATTCATTTTACTTACTATTTCTTACTAATTCATTCTATCTACTTCGTAAGTACGTGACGTACTAACTACGTCAGATTTTATATATATATTTCACCTCACGCTGAAACATAAAGTAATGATAGAGAAACTGTATGGGTCTAATTAAAACTACATTTAATTAAAATACTTAAATAATTATTGATAATTGTTTACTGCTCGTATTTTAACGAAAATCAAACATGGCATTACGTAGAATTTTATAAGCGGTATAAAATACTGAAATTCCTGGAAAAACGTTTTACTAGATGAAACTTTTAAATTAATCAAGGTGGGTACGTCAATAGCTTAATTAAATACGTAAAGGTTTTACAGTGTTGTTGCGGCCTCCTTGACAGGACTGCTTGCTGGCCGGATATAAGACGTAACTAGGACAGACGTAAGAATTGACAAGACAGACTCGACAAGGAAAAAAGACGGACAATTATATAGATATTTAAATTATTATATTTTACTCTGAAAACAAGCTCTTTTCTTTAACTACGACGACATCTCTCAACGGTCGGCCGACCAGCAGACCGTTCAAGTGGTCCTTCGAGACAACTTTCAACCAACCTATGGTGCAGACACGAAGACAAGCGAAGATGGCGACAATACCGACGGCGCTGCCTGCTACTGCTGACCAGGGTGAACACGACCGACAGTCCGCCCACGGTAGCCGCCAGCCCTCACCTACACCGTCCGCTCGGTCCAATGTGTCAACATCGAGTGTAGTAAGACGACAACAACTCCTACAACTGCAACTACAAGCCGCAGAAGAGCGCGCCTTAGTACAGACCAAACTGATTGAAGAGAGACTTGCAATAAGATCACAGGCGCTGGAAGACGAAGACAACTGCATCACGCCTAGCAGATATCAGTCCCGCGAATCGATACACCTGCCTACAACTTCAGGTATGATACATCACGACAGTATGCCTCAGACCATGCCAATGGCCGTCAATACTAATCCTCAGACACAGCCTGTCATACATACAGTACCACAACATATTCCGCAATCGCCACATCATTATACATGTAAACTAGAGAATGATATGTCCAAACTCTTAGCCAGACAGACATGCACAAAAGAGTTGCCTATGTACAGCGGTGACCCAGAAGACTGGGCATTATTCTATAGTCAGTATAATTCGACAACACGCCTATGTGGTTATAGCGACGACGAAAATATTGCGAGATTATCACGCTGCCTAAAGGGTCGTGCACGTGACGCTGTATCTGCCCTGTTGGTGAGTGCAACAAACCTGAAATTAATTATTGACACATTAAAATTACGATTTGGTCGACCGGAATTAATCATAGAAGTCATGTTAAATAAAATAAGAGCCATGCGCGATATACGTCACGACGATGTCAGTCACTTAATAGAATACGCGACTGCAATTCAAAATATTGTTGCGACTATGAAAATGACAGATGAAATCGGACATTTGACAAATCCCACATTGATAAGGGAAATAATTGGAAAATTGCCGTCTTTATTGAAATATCAATGGAGTATGTATATATCAAATAAAAATGTAAATATTGTTACCTTATCCGACGTCTCAGAGTGGCTAATGACAGTAGCTAATGCCGCGACATATATTGCTCCGCTTCCTGTAAAATATGTAAATAATTCTATGCCGAGACTGCCGCCTAAGCCTGAACATAGACAATGGAGACCAGTGATAGCTGCGACATCTTCTTATTCAGCTTCATGTGTCCTATGTAACAGAGATCATCGATTAAGTGACTGCGATGACTTCAAGCAGATGACTACTGACGACCGCTGGAAGCTGGTAACTGACAAAAAAATGTGCTTTTCTTGCCTATCTCTGCGACATCAGCTGAAAGCATGTAGGAGAAAAACTAAATGTTCAGTACCTAACTGTACACGTGCACATCACACCCTGCTTCATGCTGCTCCGCGTGATGAGTCCGGAGAGAGAGTGGTTTCAGTCAACCATACCGAAATGACAGCGAGCATCGACAACCAACACTCTCATGTACTACTGAAAGTTATCCCGGTGGTAGTATCAGGAACAAAGGGTGATGTCACTACATTTGCACTCCTAGACGAAGGAGCATCTTTGAGCCTAGTTGACAATGCGCTGCTCGACAGGGCCGGCATTACCGGACCGACAAGAAGTTTACACATGCGCGGTGCGTCTGGAATGTCAACTACAGAGACGGACTCAAAAATAGTGTCGTTTAATATTCGCGGTATAAATGAACAAAATGTGTATAGTGTAAATAGTGTGCGTTCTATAAATAATTTGAACATTTCTGTAGATAGTATTTCATATAAAAATATTGTAAATAAATTTCCTTATGTAAAAGACTATGTGACAGACTATAACATACGACCTAGAAAAATTGAATTACTGATTGGACAAGACAATATCGACTTAATTATAACTAGACAAATAATACAAAGACATAAGAACGGACCTATGATTTCTAAGACAGACTTGGGTTATGTTTTACATGGAAACATTGGGTTCAGTAGTATAACGAATGACAGTACTATATTACATCTCTGTTCTTGTGACGAATTACATAACCTGGTGAAGAGATCTTTCTCTACAGATTCTTTCGGTGTGAAGCAGACAGGCGACTTTCCTCGTTCTCGAGAGGATCAGCTGGCACTGAAGATTATGGAACGGACAACGAAGCTCTTGCCTGAAGGACGATGGGAGACTGGCTTGTTGTGGAGGTCTGATGACGTTCAGCTTCCTAACAGCTACCCACAGGCGAAGAGTCGACTCTCAGGTATTCAGAGAAAGTTTAATAGGTACCCTGAGTTTGCCGTCAAGTATGAGGAGAAGATACAGGAGAACCTCGACAAGAGTTATATTTCGAAGCTATCCTTAGAGGAAGCTTCAGTCAAGACAACCAAAACCTGGTATCTTCCTCATTTTGCCGTATTCAACCCTAATAAGCCTAACAAATTACGGATAGTACTAGACTGTGCCGCCAAGTCTGATGGTAGGTCACTCAACGATTTTTTAATGAGCGGACCGGACCTTTTGACATCTCTGCCTGCCGTACTATTAGGGTTCCGTATAGGTAAATTTTCTGTTATTGGAGATATTCAAGAAATGTTTCACAGAGTTCTTATTAGAGAAGACGACAGACATGCCCAGAGACTTCTGTGGAACGACGACATATATATAATGAATGTTATGACCTTCGGAGCAGTCTGCTCACCATCATCAGCACAATATGTCAAAAATATTAATGCCCGCAGATATGAGACGACCTGTCCTGAGGCTGTAAAGGCAATTGTTGACCATCACTATGTCGACGACTACATTCACTCCTTTGACGACGAGGACGATTTAATACGAGTGGTGGATGACGTTATACGTATACATGCCTCTGGTGGTTTCAACTTAAGAAACTTTGTTTCGAATTCCCAAAGACTTTTACAGCACTTACCTATAGACAAGCTTGCTCCGAGTAGCCTGAAGATTCTCTCCGACTCCAAGGATGACCAGATCGAGCGTGTACTTGGAGTACGCTGGAACCAAGAGACTGATGAGTTTGTCTTTGAACTCAAGTTTCCAAAGGTAAGTGAGGACATTAAGACCGGGCTAAAGAAACCAACCAAGCGTGACGTGTTGAGATTGACAATGTCCATCTTTGATCCATTGGGTTTCCTCCTGTACGTCACAGTAAGGGGTCGAATACTCCTACAAGATGTGTGGAAATCTAAAATCGGATGGGACGACGAAGTCGAATCGAGTCACTTCGAGAAGTGGCAATTATGGTTGACGGAACTTCAAAAGATCAGTACGTTTAGACTTCCGCGTTGGTTCTTTACTGACATGTGTGACAAACAAGTTACAGAACTACATGTATTCTGCGATGCAAGTAGTAAGGCATACGCAAGCGTTGCTTACCTTCGTGTCAAGACGGTAGACGGAAGCTGTCACGTATCCTTCATCATGGCACGTGCTCACGTCGCTCCGCTGAAGGTGATGAGTATACCCCGACTCGAGCTGCAAGCTGCACTCATGGGTGCTAGGCTAGCTCAAACCTTGAAGAGACACTTTGACACAAGCGTAACGCTATGGTCTGACTCTAAGACTGTTTTAAGCTGGTTGCGTTCTGATAGCGGTCGTTTCAAGCCTTTCGTCGCTCATCGTGTCAGTGAGATCTCCGAGATAACCGACGTCAATCACTGGAGGTGGGTACCATCAGGACTGAACGCTGCAGATGACGCTACAAGAGACACGACAATTGAGGATAACGTGAGGTGGCTACATGGACCACAGTTTCTTCGTATGTCTAAGCAGTTCTGGCCATTAGAAGATAACGACGTAGCTGTGGATCCTACAGACATTGAAGTAAAAACTCTCTGCGTCTTAACAGTTGTACCTTTCGAGCTACCTGATATCAGCCGCTTTTCTAAATTCTGGAGGCTAATAAGAAGTACCGCCTGGTTTTTTCGAGCTGTATACAACTGGTCCCACAAAGACAATAGAAAGAAGGGTGAATTAACAGTAGACGAAATTAAAATAGCAGAAAAGTCGTGGATTAAAGAAAGCCAGGGAAACTTATTCCATAATGAAATAAGTTGTTTGAAGAAGTCTGGACAGGTAGACAAAGACAGTTGCTTGCGACAGCTGACACCTTTTTTAGACAAAGACGACATTCTTCGCGTTGGTGGGAGGATTAGTGAGGCCGACGTTAATAGTGATACTAGGCACCCCATCATTTTGCATCCAAAAGACAATTATACTCGTCTGCTAATGCACCAGTATCATCAAGACGCAGCCCATACAGGACGAGAGCTGGTTTTCAACAATTTAAGACAGCGTTTTTGGGTAATTGGTGGAAGAAATGCTGTCAAGTCTGTCTGGAACGACTGTCAAGTATGTAAAATAAGAAGAGCAAGACCTGACCCACCTTTAATGGGACAACTACCCGAAGTACGACTGACAGCTGGTGGACGACCATTCCAGTTTACGGGCTTGGACTACTTTGGTCCCATGCTGGTGAAGGTAGGCCGTCATCGTGAGAAGAGGTATGGGGCCCTTTTCACCTGCCTCACGGTAAGGGCAATCCATATTGAAGTGACACATGACCTGTCGACTAGTAGCGCGATTATGGCTATCCGACGATTCATAGCCCGACGTGGATGCCCAAGACAAATATGGAGTGACAACGCCACTACTTTTAAAGGAGCCGACCGTGAGCTTAAGCAGTCCGTAGCATCCTTAGATAAGGACGAATTATTTCGTTTTGGCACTGTAAAGGGCATCGACTGGCATTTCATCGCACCCAATGCTCCTCACATGGGAGGCTGTTGGGAACGAATGGTGAGATCCGTCAAGACAGCGCTTCGTATCACTCTAAAAGAGACGGCCCCGAGTGATCAAGTGTTGTCTACGTTACTTACCGAGACAGAACATTTTGTAAATAACAGACCCCTGACGTACGTACCGATTGACAAGGACGACGACTTACCATTGACACCAAACAGCTTTTTGATGACCAAGACTGATTCTGTTGACTTACCTGTTAGTACCTGTAATGACGGTGAGGTATTGCGACGATCCTGGAGGCACTCTCAACGGCTTGCCGACTTGACCTGGAAACGCTGGATCAAGGAGTACCTCCCAACTCTGACACGACGAGACAAATGGTTCCAGACTGAGACACGACCACTAACTATCGATGACATTGTCATTGTGGTCGATGACCAACTTCCCCGCAACCTGTGGCCCAAAGGACGAGTGACAGCTGTGTACCCTGGGAAGGACGGTAGGGTCCGAGTAGCTGACGTGCTGACTTCGACCGGACTATATAAACGGCCAGCAACGAGGCTCGCCAGACTGGACGTCCGCACTTAGAGTATTGGTTTCCAATACTGGAGGTGGGGATGTTGCGGCCTCCTTGACAGGACTGCTTGCTGGCCGGATATAAGACGTAACTAGGACAGACGAAAGAATTGACAAGACAGACTCGACAAGGAAAAAAGACGGACGATTACATAGATATTTAAATTATTATATTTTACTTTGAAAACAAGCTCTTTTCTTTAACTACGACGACATCTCTCAACGGTCGGCCGACCAGCAGACCGTTCAAGTGTCGAGCAATAAACTATAAAGTTCTAGAATATTTTGTATTTTTACTTTTAAATAATAAAAATGGAATTCACTTAATAAAGAGTTTTTATGACTTGGAACGTATTTCGCTCTGCACTAAGTATTTAGCGAGACTTGGCATGCGCGAACCCTTTCCCCTGAGAAATTCCGTGGATACAAGAATATTTTTATCTATATTACTCAGGAAAAGTATAACTTTGCATTAGCTAAACAATTTATACAATCTTTTTATATGTACCATAAATTGTATGTACATTTATCCCCGATTTGTCTCCCAGGGGACGATTTTGAGTTGTGTTGAAGGCGTATTTCTTAGTTCAAGAACAAACAAAATTGTATCCAATTCTTTGTATTAGAAGACACATTAGACTTCTTAAATAAATTAAGGTAAATAGTCATCATATTCTTATGCTACAAGTCACTAAATTTCCAAGTTAACAGATAAATAAATATCTTTACAACGTTCCAACCTTTGTAGGGAATAATTTCTTTATACCAAACTGCAGGCCTACCTGCCGTCAATTTATTTACCATACCCGCATATTCCATTTAAAAATAAGGCTCTCTTTTTACGCCAGTTGACACGAAAACCATCTGGTTCTACAAACATTGCCAAAGCACTGCAGAAACAAGCGAATCGCATCGTTTTATTACTGTATTTATTTATTAAAAAATATTCTCAGTATTCATCTTCTATATTTAAAGAATATACTTCAAATTTTACGTTAAATTATATTATATTATTCACTATACTTCAAATTTACTGTATAAATACAATATTCAGTTCAAAATTCAGCTTCAGTAGTTTAGTCAGGACTTAGGTATCTCGTTATAATGTTACTATCGATAATGCTATGTACGATTGTACAACATATTAACGTCTGTATGCTGTACGATTTTGAAGCTAGAAGATACCATTCATATTGATTAGAGAGCTCCATTAGTAGACGTTTCTCACAAAGCATGGACTGAGCCAATGATCTTAATAGGAAGTTATTTTAAAAAATACTTCGAAGAAAGTTCGTACAATTATAGAGAACATGTACATATGTACTAATGTCTAATATTAATGTCCTTTACATTTAAATAAAGAGTTAAAGAATAATTAAGATTGCTATCGATACTGAACTAATGAACTTGAAACGGTATGTAGTTTTAAAAACTAATTTAAAAGTTGTGAGTACTAAATGTGTTTCTACGACTGTAAATAGTTATCTGAATCTTTATTATAGTTCTTAGTATTCTTAGTATTCCTTTATTTTTATTTTATTTAGGTAGACAATACGTGTATGTATCAATAGTTGTGTAGTAAGAAAGTAATGAAAACAGTAATTGTTTAGTGTTGTTTAATAATGAAAAATTTGACTATACCTAAATTATATATTGGAATTTGTATTATATATTTAATAATTATATAATTGAAACTACTTACTTTTAGGTATCTCTTCGGGGCACAATAGAAAAAAAAGTTAGTAGATAATACCATCCCGACCATATAAACTTTGAAACAAAAAAAACCGCAATATAATCAGTGTAGTTTAAGAGATGTGATGCTACAGACAGCTCGATACACAGACCTCGAACATACCCCTCATCACCCCTAAATATAACCGTTAAAATTTAAATGTATACTTTATTGTGGCCAGTCGTGCCAATTTAAAGAATCTGTAATTCCTTGAAGTCTGTATCGAATCTTTGAACAGACGGCCGTTCCAATGAACTAATGAGATTATGATGATCATTTTTAAGAAATGTACGAAATGGTATATTTAATTTTAAACCTTTGAGTTTTCGTTATATTAACTTAATTTTAAATTATAAATGAATGGCAAAATATAAGTAGTAGGGGCATCATGTGAAAATATTATTAGACAGCGGGTACTACTGCTCATCTGATGGTAAGTCACCACTTACTATCAGATGAGCAGTAAGATTATTTGTCATATTTATATAATAAACCACTTCGACTGTAATGAAGTTAATAAATATAATACTAACATAAAAGTAGACACTACAGTAGTCGCTTAACGTAGACAAAAACAAAGTTAAATTAGCCTTCTTCTGCACTTTGATGTTTGAAGATGTTTATATACTATAGAATTTAAATAAATACTAGATCTAGTAATTTCATACTACTAGATCTAGTAGTGTACCAACCCGAATTATACTCCTAACGTCATGAATAGATAGATAGATAGATATGGATAGATACTCCTGACGTCATGGATTCAAGTCTAGTCGAAAAACAGAAATATAACATCATGCAAATTATATTTCATATACTTTAGATAATGGCAAATTTCGGTAAGAAGACAAATTATTCCGAAAGACGATATACATCTTACATATACATATGTCTCTTGTCTTGCCAGGTGAATTCATAAAAAGATCTTGCAGTACATACATGCGATATTTTAGGCAATTCGGAACTAATGTTATATGATTCTTCTTAATCGAAAAGATTTATTTCTACTTACGTTAGGCATTGAAGCCTGTTTCTTTGTGTAACAAAATTTTAAATTGTTCTAATTTCTTACCATTTCAATCACGGCCAATTTAAATATATCCTGTTATATTATTAAATAGGGAAGAAGATTTCCTTTGAGATTAGAGATATTAAATTACCCCGCGGACCCCTAACGTAATCTTACCTATGTGTAACTAATGAACCAATTCCTAAATTTCTCTCAATTTTACCCCAATCATTTTGTGTATACCATTGAGTCTAATTTTCTATGTTTAAGAATGGTATAATTATAATAACACAATAATAATAATAAAATGTACCTATTGAGTTTCTTGCCAGTTCTTCTCAACTGAACTAGCTTAGTTTTCGCTTGAGGAAATCTGTCATGGAGACTCGCCCGCTCCAGTGGTAACAAGCAGATACTGCTGGACTCCGAGCGGCTAATATTCCAACGTGTACTTCTACCACTTATTTCCAGAGCTACTGGTGTGCGCGTGCATTCTACCGCAACTCCAACTGCGGGACCCATCTCAACTGGTCTCTACATTTCTTTAGAAGGCTACTTCTCCAGTAGGCTTCACAGGGTTGCGATGTCGACGGGGAAGCAGCCGCCCCCGCCATGGCCGCCGCCCTGGCAACTGAAGTAGTTAGCCGAACTGAACGGTAGGATCAGTGACAAAAAATATGACGTGCATAAGAGGCCGATAGTGGGGGGATAGCAGACTGTTAGTAATGTGGATTGATGATCTTACTGCTACCATGTTGATCTCCACGGGGTTGCCTTTGGAAACCATTGTGATTAATTTTTGCTGACTTTGTCACGATGGTGATTTGACTAACTGACCTGATCTCATGATCATCTTATCATCCTCCACTGGAGCCCCGCCAGCGTAAACCGTTGGCGCAGGCGGGTGCACCATTTCATTATCATCCATAAAAAAGAGGCCGAAAGTGTCCTATGTGATTAAATGATTTAGACTTTCACATTGATTTCACATGATTATGATGTAATAAAAAATTACAACTGCTATTTTATACCAAAGAAATGAAATTAAGTTCGTTGTTATAGAACAGAGTAATGTAAAGTTCTAAAGCTTTTAGTTATAAATTAATTGGTCCAGTTAGGCTAATTAATTACGTACATCAATGACAAGTGCATCCTTTAATCCTCGCAAATTGATTGCACCACCCTCAATGCCGGCGGGCGGCTTAAAATTGGCAAACAATATATAGACAAGTTATATGTATACATCCATTTATTTTAGTTCATTAGTAACTACACTAAAGTTTGTTTACAAAGCTCTACACACATTTTTTTATGTTTCCGTATAATATATTAGTTTTAAAAGGCTTTAGTATATAAAGAAATGCACTATGGTATCCTAAACTCGTGTATTTATTTTAGGTCTGACTGCACAGTATATAAAATTATTCATTTTACCAGAGACTTTTTCATAGTATTTATTAACAGCAATAAAAAGTAGCTTAGAGCCTACTCCGTTCTGAATAGTGCTTGTGTACCATATTACATGACGATTAGATGTTCTCTTGTGTGATAACTAACAATACTGATAATTTTATTTGTTTATATATCACTAAACTATATTTTACTAGTGAGAAATTTTGTACAATGCCATATGTTTTCGAACATGAAGATGAGAGTATGGTTGATATAACATATCCTCAAGATTGAAATGACATAAAAGGTATCACAAGCATCACAATGTAATTTATACGATATTCGTGATGCTGTTAATGTTATCACTTTGAACCAATTTGCATCACTTTGCGTGAATCGATAATTATCTCTTTCCATTCCAGGTTGTCGATCAACTTGATCATAATTCAAATAAAATAATAACTAATTATGCCTAGTTGCATTTTTTCATTAATTTAGCAGACATCCTGTTTATATTGTTAAATGCGAGCTAACATGTAGATTACAATATCCTTATAAAGAACCCCACAAAGTGGTAAATTAGTATTTATACTTATTAATATTAAATATACTACATTTGTTAAATAATCAATAATATTATATATATGCTTTATTTATTAGTATCTTTTGATTATTGTCAACAGATAGCGTGTGCACGTGGATGAAGTCGCAAAAACAACTCGTGTCTATTTATAGCAGAAAACTTTCTTATATATAACTTTGATACAAATAGCCTCATTCAAGTTAAAAATCATTTATTCATGTAGGACGTTTTAGCAATGTCATGAGTGTTCGTTTATGAATGTCAAGTTTTTTATCGTACTAAATGGTATTAACATTTTCCTGAAGTCCAATTCAGTCTATAGATTGAAAATTGAGAAGTATTAAGATTTTATTTCAGTCAGTTTCTTAACATTATTTCCTTATTTATTAAATATTTAAGTGTTTATGCCTAACAATAAATGAAAATCCCGTACATGAACAACTATTGCCACGCACGTTTATCATTTAAGTAAACGTTTAATAGTCCTGAACATTATAATCATAGAGAAATCGCCATATCTAGAAAAGTATAAAGGTAGACAGGAAAATTCCATGGGGGCCGACGGTTATCGATTTTCGGTAGACGCCGCACAAACGTGCAGACATGTACCTATATATATGACTGTCAGAGGGGAGAATAGCCTTTAGCTAAGGTTGTCAAATGATATATTTTAGAAAACATAATTAAATACGCATATTCTACAGCACAACAGAGGCAATTCGCATTCCTTTGTGATTATGAATTCAAATATGACGTCTATGTAGACGAGTATATTTATGTATTGTTTCTACGTAAATACAATAGAATCGTCTAATTATTTATATGTATAATTATATTACATTTTATTTAGTTAAATATTTAGATACTTAACTTATTAATACAAAAATAAAAGTAGTAAAAATAAAAATTTAACAAAGGCACTTCGCATACTTTTATGATTCTTTTGTGATTAAAAAAAACATTGAACTCATTGTACTTCTGTTCTGAGGCAATGAAATAGTTTTCAGAATTTTGTCTACTTATTTATATATGTCTGCATGCTAATCTGGGAACGGCTTACTCAATTTTGATAGGGTTTTCATTGTTAAATCGTACCAAGCTTCCACACACATAACAGTTGTATGACTAGTTAGTATTATCCAATATAGTATTACATATACATATGACAGCATATTATATATACAAATTTATTCTTTCAATTATAATAGAAATCTAAACACCCATGTCTAATGTGATAGCTGGTATAGTCATACCATTATTAAATATCCTAAACAATTTACACCACGCCATCTAGGCCCAAACTAAACAAACTGTGTAGACTAGTCGCATTTTTTTTAAAATGTGAACTGAAGTTTAATGCCCCAGAGATTGAACTGTGAGTTAAGGACTGTGGTACGAGGTTAGGTCTAATATATTTAAAATACAAAGATACCTTTTTCTGAGAAAGGTTCGGTTGTCCCTTCATTTAATAAATTCGCGGTATTGAACTGGAAAACTTCAATTTGAATTAAGTTGAAATGAATTTACATCAATCTTGTCTAGGCAAAACTTATTCGTTATGAATTATTGAAAACAAGTTCGTATTTTTATATATGTAAATGGAATAAGAAACAAGCTGGTGACCCACCTAATAATACCACCCTCCACCTCATTCTATAGAAATAAAGTGTCATACCTCCATAACCTGTAATTTTTCTACCATATCTTACCCTTCAATAACCAAAAAGAGTGCGCAGCTGCTTCTTCTTGACGGCAGTGACAGTAACAGGTAGACAACAGAGAACAGTTGCTACATACTCTACAATTTATATTTAAAGATAATTCTCTATTTTGTAATAATAATAATACTTTATTTGCCAAATGTAGGTAAACATATAGGTAGTATGTAGGTAACACAATAAGGTGTTAAAAATATGTTGTTGAGATCCGTACATTAACCTCGTAAGAGGTGTGCAAAATTATAGTGTGTGTGTGTGTGTGTGTGTACAAAAGTGTGATAATTATCAATCCCGTGCAAGCTCATTTGAAAAAAATAAGAGCTGAGTTTCTTGTCAGTTGTTCTTAGCTCGAAAGCACTCCGACCTACCGTCATATTTGACATATTATAAAAGTTTGTCTATTACAAACATGAACTTATATGAACATTTTGATTTGATTTGGTTTGACTACGCCAAAAACTGTAGACAAAGAACGTCAATTTAGTCATATAGATTTGAAAAAAGAAATACAGAAGCAATTCACATTAAGATATTAGTTTGGATGTTGTTTATAATTTTTGACGGCCCTGGGTTCCGGAAACTAAACAGACAAGCATTGGAGATCGCGTTGCACATTGGTTATTTGTACATTGATGACTCGATCGCGTGATCCCCTCTCGCTGTGCCCACTGTGTACTCGTCAAAATTTTGATATTTCTATTTGAAATTTACAAAGTTCCTTAGCATTTTACTGACTCAGTTAAATACTATGTATAGTTTACAAACTCGTATGTATTGTTCAATATAGGTAATTCACTTTTATATTCAAATATTAATTATGAAACAGATCTATGTGTGTGTTTATGTGATTTTTTACTGTATTAAGTGTTTTAATTGAATTTATTTCTTATGTATTTTTTATAGAAACTTTGTGTTGCGAATATCGATGCCCTTCTCCGACTTTATATAATTTCAAAATATATGTATATTGTGACGATTTAGATTTAATCTTTACTATTTGTATATTTACTTAATGTTTATATGCGCAAATAATTTTAATTAGTTTTAAATATATTGTGGTCGTTATTATACTTATAAGTATGTATGTTTTGGTGGAGTACGCTGGCGAGCAGTTACTGTTACTACGTAATATTATGTTATATGTGCTGTTACGGGCGCTACCAGTAGTATTAAAAAAATGTTTTGTATCATAATTATATGGATATGGAGAATATTTTTTAAAAAAGATGTGACATACCTTTCCTAAAAATCATCCAAACCTTTTTGAAAAATTATTTATATTTATTTATTTAACTTATTATTTCGGATTCCATCCATATTTTGTTAGTAAACAACTTATAAACTATGTTAGTAAATTATAATATGTCGCTCAGTTCATGTGTCTATCTATTACATGTATACAAATTAAAAATATATAGAATAGAATTCTATTCTATTCTGTTCTATTCTATTCTTAAGTATCGATCGTTTTCCTTGGAAATAGTCAATATGTAATAAATAAATATATTTTAGAATTTATTTAAACCAAACCTATATATGTCATAATGTTTTTTATTAAAGTTATGTATTCCATCTCATAAGAAGTCTGTAGTTATAGTTTAGTCAATTTGGTCACAATAATCTCAACGGAAATCTAGAAATCAAATATTCCATTTATTTTTATAATATAATAACACATAGGGTTTAGTATATTCTAGCGAAGCCCCAAAATAGTTCGCTTTGCCATTTGAAGGGATGGAGAGTCAATAAAATCAACCATCCGAAGCATTTGATAACCTTTGTGGGATATTACATATACCTACCTTCCGTAATAGAGGACCACGCATGCCTCAATTCGTAGCCGAATCAGTGAAAAATTCAAATTAAATATCCACAAAAATAGCGAAATACTCTCTATACTTTGACTTTCTAGTCATATTTTTCATAGATTTAAATAGGACGTCTCCTATTTTTTATTTATATTATTCCATTAATTAATTAAATAAAGTAAGTAGAAATAATTTAAATTTTACTTAAGAAAACAAAACTTTATATTATTGACGTAAATTGATATTAATGTAAAAAATATAATTAAAAAGATTTATTTTGTTAAATAAAAATTGAAATGTCATATATAAACTTATTAATGGATCTGTAAAAGCTTAGGTTTTATTAAAGCATACTGATATTTTACAAGTTTGTAGTCTTTATTGAGTTAGGAATCAATGACTTGTCTTAGACAAAGAGTTTCTTTATTAAAGTCGAATCAGTGTTTTATTATGGAACACAATTTAAAATTACATTGTAGTAAATACTTAAATTATAACGTAAAAAGAATACATATACATATACTTCTTACAATTACATATTAATATAGTATTAATGGCAATTTACTAAAATTCATATATATATATATATGAATTTTAGTAATTATATTATTATTTATGAATGTTGATATTATTGCCGCCACGCATAGTCGTGTAAACTTAATTAATTTCTATAAATAATACCACTATTACTACCACGCCGACCGAATAAAATTTGTAGTAATAGTATAAGCGGTGAATGGTGATAGATACAGTGAATAATTAGTCAAAATTCTAACACACAAATAAATTAATCTACTATATATATATATAGATTGTGAAAAACTATTATTGAGATACTTTATCGCAATATAATAAAAAAAAATTATTATAAGAAGTTTGTTCTGTTTATCTGAGCGTTTTTGAATCGATTAAGCCTATTTGTTTGCTCATTTCACTAATGTATTTTAGCAAGCTTGAAAATCCAAAAAGTTATCATCTATTGTTATACCGGGTACGTAGTAATATTTCATCTAAATATACAATATTATCTAAGCAATTTAGCACAGTAATATATCACTAACGACGCTCAATAAATACTTGTGAAGGCGTCGAGAGTCTAATCTTGAGTACACGTACCTATAATGTATAAATAGTTGGCAGGCTTTGTGAGATTTCTGCAATATTTATTGCGGTTTAAAAAGCAATTAACTATAAAATACTGAGCACTTTCCTTTTAAACAAAATTATAACTTCGATGAAAACTTTCGATTAACTTCAGTAATTAGCGATAAATAAGTTTTATCTCGTTTCACTCATCCCTCTTTAGGAAAATAAATAACAACGAGAAGTTTATAAGCACAATGGAATACAGGATTTAAAAAATGTGCTGAAAATCTTATTATTCCCACACATATGCACCCACATGCTTATAGTCTTATGTTGATATTCTTACATAATGGCAAAAATGAAACAGGCTTGGAATTGATAATAAATTTTCTAAAAATATCTTATTTCAATAACATCCTGTTTGTCTAAAAAATAATATTGTTTACTTTACATTTTTCCAATAAATTCAATTAAATACAAAGTTATACTTTGTGCAAAGTCAACTAGAAATACCCCTGTCTTGTCTATCTCAGCCGCTAAGCAACCTGGTATTAAGTTAAAGAACATCACGAGAACTTATTAAAAAAAAACAGTCACAGACGCAGTTATTAGCTAGTCACTCATATTTATCGTCATATCACATCATTACGTTACGCTAGAAAACTAAGTATACTTTTTTTTCATCGATTTTCATATTTTCAAAGATGGCCGTTTCATTTTATTATCCCGTAATATTCCGTTCGCTTTTCTTAATTTTCATTTCACACATCAGCCGTCACAATAAGTCTACGAAGTTTAATTACTGCGTAATAAAATTCCGTCTACATATTAATATTTGAATGTTAATCTCTCGTCTCGTAGAGATGAATATTCATGTGACTTGACGTTGCAATTAGACAGATGGACTTCCGAGTATTATGCTAATAAGTGCTTCTTCTTGTTCCAAATATTAATAGACTAGGACAAATTCTGAGAGTCCCTGACAAGCTCGATACCAGATAATATAAATGATAAACGTCTGAGAAGCTTTCGTCGGTCTAATTCTTATCTAGTGATTTCAACCGATAATTCTAAATTTTTAAAGTAATACAGGTCTAATAAGACCTGAATTACTTTAAAAATTTTGATACTATTTGTTGATTTGAATATTAAATTGATTGAAGATGTTACATATGAATGTGATTGATTATAAGGAAGGCCAAAAAGAGATAGATGGACTGTGTGAAAGATAATATGCTAAGAAAGAGAGTAAATAAGGAGATGACTGCGAACAGGGATGTATCCCAAATAAATGCGATAAAGTAGAAGCAGATGATGATGTTGACTTGAAATTCATACCAATATGAAAAGTGTGAAACAGTACCTGTATATCTATCTGTTTGTTACTTTCTCACGATGAAACGCCTAAACCTGTCTTATGGAAATTTGAAGTGAATATAGATTGTAACATGTTAACGGATATAGGAAGATAAAATATAATATATAGATAGATAAAAACTAGGAATAGTAATACAAGTAAGAAGAATAATACATACCTAAATCGTTTCGGATTGGCCAACAATCTAACGATAATCTTAAAACAAAATAAAAGTCTACTAACCTCTGACTTGAAATAATAAGTACATTGGAAATATATAAGGTTTTGTGTTTAATACAAAGAACAATTAACAAGTTTTAATTAACAGAAGCCAGCTGACGCAAATATCCATAAAACCTATATTAAGGTTGTACATCGGTATATAATATGATATTAATAAGAACAGAGCAATATTGCATAATACGGAGAAAAATATTTTTAACGATAACATTAATAAGGTTTATAGGCATCGCATTATAAGCAAGAAATGAAATTGCAAATTTGATAATAGACTCATAAAATTGTTGATTACGTACTTTATCGTTGTTCAAAATAAACTTCTCTTGTTACAATAAGTTTTACAGTTGACACAATTTAGAGCATCATCTTGTACGAAAGACCCTAATGGTCTAGTGGTTTAACACATCGTCAAACAGTCGCGGATTCGATTCCCATTTTATACAAAAAAATATAATTAAGAGTAAAACTGTTTAATTTAGTCTAAGATGCTTTCTATATGTATATTTTATATATATATTTATTTATTTTATAAACAATGTACTTCCGTATTTTCATTGGCTATCTAGTACCCATAGCAAAAATTTACCTCTTTGCGTTGTGTGAATTGCTTAAATAATAATCGTTATTTTCATATAAGTAAGGTAAAATTATTTGAATTATTTGAATATAATAATTATCACATAATTCAAATAATTTTGAATTTTCTCGAAAATATACCCGAATACAAGTTAATTGAAATATGATAAACAAAATTAATGTCGGTGGTAGATCGGTAAAAATTGATAAAGGATTCGATTCAGTCCAACCCGATCATTTGGACTATTGAATTATTCGATAATCGAGTCCTGTATTCACGATCGCGAGTGAATATTCATACCTCTCGACGCTGTAATTGGACTGACGAGTAGACCGTTGTACTGTAATTCTGTTCAACGCATAAATTGATGTACTATTTACATCTTGATTGACTTTTATCTCGTCTATTTAAGGAAGAAATTCAGTTATTTCAATGCAATCGTAGTGTTGTAGAATATTTTAATTCGATGTGTCCATGGGAGTCCATAGGACTATATTAATTATTATAGATGCTTTTGTTGGTATGCTGTATGGTGTGATATATATATTATACAATGGTCTTTGGTAGAAATCCGTGTGCATAATATATATTACATAAACAAATATACTCATTAATATAAATACCAAAATATAGACATGTGTACGTGATTTGACAAAAGCACTCCATAGGGTTTTTAAATGATTAATTCTTATATTCATTTTATGCTATTTTTTTAATTAAATCGAAGTGTCTTATATAACATGTATATAATAAACTTCGATTCGATTAGTCAAAGACAGTCTTCATATTTTAGTTAAGATCCTCTTAAATAAAATTTCATGGAATAGAACTACAATTTTAGAAATACTCGCTACCGTCATATTCTGTAGGTATAACGGATATTACTAGATATTAATTTTGCTTTGATAAGTTCCATACTCTATAATATTCTTCAATATAAAATCTTAGACGTCTACTCAAAGTCTTGACTTACCGGTTTACATTGCAGTCCCGAATTTACTTGTTTTTTTTTATAGAACGATAGTAGCAAACAAGCGTATGGCCCATCTGATGGTAATCCGTCACCGTCATTATTTATTTGTATCAAAAACAATGAAACAAATATCGAAAATAACTCCATTGGGTTGGATATAAAAGAGTACATTATGTCGTTGATATTAAGAGTCGATAATAATACTGTAGTCGATATAACCTCCAATTCCCCCCATCTGCCCCATAGATTGAATGCACCCCAAAGTATTTACAGTGCCGACATTTCGTCGCCATTTATATTTAATAATAACAACCCCACAGGCACAGGGGTGAGCAGTGAGCACAAAAATCGATACGTCTGTCTGGGAGGGACGGGCCCTCCGAAATCCTCTTAATGCATAGCCGTCAAAACATCTGCATTTCAAACGGCCGAAATATATTGGAAATCAACTATTTAATGACTGATTCGCAATTCACAGTTAATATATGTATACATATATTAATATGTATATTCTATATATTATAATAGTCGCGGGTTTGATTTTGTCACAATACAAACAGACATTTAATTAGTAAGTATTGAACATGTTTATATCAGTTTAGATATTTCTCAATTTTTTTATTAACCCTGGACAATTAACACAAATCCTATGCATTAGTCAAATTGACAACGTTTGGAAGAGAGAGAGAGTCTTCCTTCTTTATTCCACTGTATTATTTCTTGTTTATTATGCGATGACTTCAGTAATTGTATCTTAATTTGATATATGTAATTACATTCATAAAACAATACAAAATAGTTTTTTTATTGTCAATCACAATATATTAACGAGATATTTACAATGCTACTTTTTTGAATCCCCAATATTTCGACGTTTGTTACAAAGCTCTTGGGCACGGATCGAATGCAGGCTGTGGATAAACAATTATTAAGAGCAGATAACTCTGTCTACCCGCTTTATTGGTATTTTTATACGTACACCATCAATACTGCTATTGGAAAACACTTATAGAGATGACAAAACATTCTTTAATTCAATCAATATAGGAGATGGTTTCTTTGTGGAATGAAAATTAAAATTTTAAGTTTCAAAATGTATTACAGTTTCAACTAGACAGTTTGACTCGCTTATAAATAAATGAGCTGAGACGTCGAGCAGCTATGTTCTTGAAGTTTTATTTTCATGAACTGCAGAGATAAAGAGAGCTCAGTTGATGCAAAGAAAAAAGACAATGAAAAACTTCTAAACCGTCATAAAAACGATTTATTATTCTTTACATTCAGCGGTTGGAATTATTATAATAATACTAAATGTCAAACACAGTTTTTTTAAATGAATGAGTAGTAAATGTTCTTTATGAGTAATGGACAACCGATATATATACTTAAACAAATAATAATCTATCCCTGGACAGCTCACACAACGCCATCTAGTCCCAAGCTAAACAGAGGTTGTGTTATGGGCACTAGACAACATTTATAAATAATTAGATTTTTTTTGTAAATATATACATCATGTACATATAGAGGGGAGCAGGGGATTGCTAGTAATGTGGACCGTTGATCCCATTGCTAGCAAAGTACCTTATCAGGTTGACCTCCACGCGGTTTCCCCTAGAAACCATCGTGATGAATTCCTGGTGAATTTGTCACGATGGGCAAACTGACCTGACCTCGTGCTCGTTTTATCATCCTTTATTGGTGCCCCGCCAGCGTAAACCACAAACGCAGGCGGGTGCATCAATCCATTATCATACAAACAAAAAATATATACATATACAGCACAGAAAACACTTTTTGAGAACTTTTAAAGTCTGTTACAACGTTTTCTGTCATCAATTTCCAATTATAAAAATGCTAAGTCAAGTTATCAGGTGTCTGAAAAATTGAGGGGCGGAGATAAACTATCATTAAATAAATGTATATAACAATCCATTACATATCTAGATAATATAGTGTTTATTCTAATTTCGTTTAACAGAATAAGCAAAATGTTTATACACGGGATAATTAATCTCCTAATTTCAGGCTCGATTACCTCGAGATTAGAAACTTGTGACATTAAACGTAATTGCTTATGACTTTCTGTTAAATATAAATCTGTACCTACTTATATGTATAGTCTGTATCTATGCACATTGGTAAGTACCAAATGAGTTTTCTTTGTTTGTTTTTGGGCGAAATCTCAGGAACGAAACTTATAAACTAGATTATTAAATTTCATGTAGACTTACAAAAGCTTACATATTGTAGAATATCTATTATGATGTCCAATTCTAGGTATCAGAAAAAAACTATTGCTCAAAAATCTACTTTACTAGCTATTACCCGCTACTTCCTTTACTTTTTTGGTATAAAAGATTACCTTTGTCCGTCCTCTTCATACAGTAGACTGTATGAACGGAACTTAATAAAATTTCACATAAATATGTTCCGTTCCGCTTAATCGGGATGAGGTAAAGAATAGACAAACAGATATATTTAAATATCTTCATCCTCTGGAATGGCTACGCAAGAGTGGTATCTCAGTTCTCAGATGTAATATAAATTAATGTCCTCATTTCTGTTCATACATATAGGCGTTTATCGCACATCATCAGATGAGTCATCAGCTTATACCAATTAAATAAAAAAATGGATCTGTACTCATTTTCTTCCTAATATATGTGAACACAGGTAGTAAATAACATGACTGACGTAGTAGTAGGTAGTACCTACTTAACCTGTCAATCTCATTAACTTTTGAGTTCGGGAACGCGCCCGAACTCAAAAGTTAATGAGATTGACACCTAATACCAATAACCAATAAGCAATACATTATAAGTCAATCCAGATGAAATGTTTGTCGACACACGTTTTTAATCTACCCGCTTCGATTGCGTTATCTGTGTTAAGTGCAAATTAGTGTGTATTCCGCAGCCGTTGCTGAAATACGATTCCTGTTGAAATCGCAGGGATGGTATTCTATGCGTCCCGCTATTACCAGCCACAAGGTAGATTGTGAGTTTTCAATGATCTTTAAAACATATCAAAAATAATATGTATGTTTCGTAACTAAATACAGAAACTAATTCAAAATGGCGGATGCTTTAAGATGCGTGTTATTGTTTTTTGATCAACTATGAAGAACACTTTCCATTCTTCTAAGTATATCTATAGAAGTAGCTACTTTATTCGGTTATATCTATGTTATGCGATATATTCACCAGTACATTGTCGTTCTTTAATCATGACTTTACTAACTTATAAATATAGCAAAATAAAAAAAAATATTTACAAAATAATGTTTTATTTCTAAATATATTTGGCAATCGCATACCAGTGTTATATAAAAATATGAAGGTTTTTGTATTATATACACGGATAAAAATATTTCCTTCTGAAACCTTAAATGTATCAAACTTTTCCTGTACTTAATATGTAATATGATTCAGATTCTTTGAAAATACTTTCAAGATTTTTTAAGAATCAACAAATTGCACGACACTCTGTGGTGTTTCAGACATCTTGCATTACAATATATAACCAGAGCATAATTATGTAAAGTTGTTACTAAGAATTTTCTATTGTAATATTGTTAGGTTTGTAAATTTCTATGAACCATGTCACAGACTACTTTTTAAATTAAATAAATAAATTATGTCAATCGTGACCAAGCATACGAAGTCGTGGGCTAGAGTTAGTTACAAATAAATAAGAGCGAACAGGGAATACCATCCCAGATTAAATTCAATATGGAGTAAATCAGCAGCATCCCAGTTTTATTGGTATAAGGCTGTTGACACACAAATATTAAGCGGACCGTGTTTGCCACAAGCCTGTTAACTTTTGCTTGCTACAGAAATCATTATAAGTGGGTAGTTCCGCCCTGAGACTTGGAGTTTTCTTTGAATACGATTAGGGAAAATTTGGGCCTTCTGTTTCTATAGCATATATTTCTTTTATAATTCAGAATGGAATGTAATGATCGTAAGGGATGTTATTAGTTATATAGGTATGTTTATTGGCGATGACCTGTGCCGCCCATGGTACTCTTTATCAATTGCAATTAAAGTTGCTTATGCGTTGCAGAGGACTAATGAATCATGCCTTGTCGTGTCGTGTAATTTCAATGCCATATCTCAGACTTTACTTCACCCAAAACACAGCTTATACACAACTTAGCCACTGAAATAGATAGAGGTGCCCACACAGACTATAGACAAGGTATAATATATATATATACCATGAAAGAAAAAAAAAATTTAAATTGCTTTAATTTTTTTTTATCTTGTTTTAAATTAGTTTAATTACCTAATGAATAAGGTAATTAAACTATTGAATATATTGATACAAAAATGTTAATGAACATAATGACAATTAATACAGCGCCATCTAGTGCTAAGCTAAGCATACCTGGTGTTATAGATACTAGACAGCTGATATAAATACCTCGAAACATTTTTTCCTGATATAAAAACATAATATACATAGGAAACATCCAGTCCGATACTAACAATCATACTCACGAATACAAATGTTTGTTCTGTGTGAGGAATTGTACCCGTGACCATCGCAAGTAAAGCGTAAACCGCTGGGCTACCAAGGTCGTCCAAAATAGTAGATCATATTTGGTTTTTAGACTCATAGATACAGAAAATAGAAAATTATACACTACACTATAATATTAGAGAAATATAAGTACAAAATATTGTAATATTTTATAGTGATACAAATTTGTAACACCTTAAATATATTATACAACTACCAAAAATTTTTACATTTTATATAAATTCTTGTATAATTATATTTTGTGTCTACTATATAAATATTAACATCCAATTTCGCAATAGTGAACGAGTGGGGCTCCCATCTCGACTTGCCGAAGCGAACGCCTCTCACAGCGAACTTTGCAGATTCTATCTTACTCGAAATTTGTTTCGATAAGCCTCAATATATCAGTTTGCGAGTTTCAAACTAAATTAACTGGAAATGTGTGTATTCGGGTATTGCTTTGGGTTGCTTCATAATGATATCATGACGACTTAAAAGTGATGCCAATTTACATTACAAAGTACTTAAATTTGTTTTAAAAGCAAGTTAAAAGTTTAAACGATAATTCCTCTCAATGTATATGTACAGTTATGTTATTAATAATGAGTATTTTATGCTATAATTGAACAAGAAGTGTAAAATGTAAAACGTATGCATTTCGTTAAAAATTAACTATTGCTGATTTAAAAAATATATACAAAGAGTAGGAAATGCAAGCTAAGTTGATCAGTATCGTGAATAATCCTCGAAAGAAATAAAGAGATGTTAATAATTACAACCAGGATTCGTTTATTGATGACAAAGGTGTTGATTAAAATTATACACATTATGTAAACGGGATATATACTATATATATAACAATACTGTTTAAATTTATTTATTATTAATAGTATTTTTTGAAACAGTGTTGCTATAAATTTGTTTGCAATAGTTTATTCCTATAGTGGTCTGTATATTAACTCGAAAATCAAATACAAGAAGTTATCTACTATAGGAAGCGTTAACCTGACTTTATGCAAATTGCATGAGTTGGTTCTAACTTCCTTCCAGGCTTCCCAAAACTTCGGGCTCGTCCGAACTTACCTTCAGAAGCGGGTCACCTTTCCACCACCACCCTAAACCAACAGACAAGCGCCGCGCTCTCCACTTGATCAGGTTCTTGAATTTACTTGTATGATAATTAATACCTACAACACTCAATACGTTAACAACATTGCTTTGACAAAATATATTGAGCACCAATATTAATTTTATTTCATTGGAAAAGCAAATAATCTTGTGGCTCAACTGATGGTAAGCGCTTTGTGTTTCCTGGATTATTATTATTTATATTATTATTATTGAATACATAATAAATTTATGTAATAATTTGCTTACTGACATCACTCAACTGCATTTGTACTTTGTCTGTATGAGGGCGCCTACATTATTACTTACTGTCATCTTTTGTTAAATCTGTAACTCGGGGTCATTTTTATTGTACTCAAGGTGATATTAATTAATATAAGAAATTAATTTCAGTTTTAGTATCTGAAACTAATAGTTATTAACTATAATAATCAAATTTCTTTTTAATATATTTTAACATGTACTTAATAAATTACAAATAAGCACAAAATTTCACTTTGTACTGAATATCTTCGTTACCGCTTTTTAGACTCTTATCTTATTTTTATATACTACCTTTTTTAGACATTTCAACGCAGCAGTTTGAGTTTCAACGGATGAAAATCTTATACTTATTATAAATACGAGTATAGTTATATCATAAGAATTAATTCATTACCCTTGTAGTTATATTAGATGTTGTATGTGGTTCTCAATGGCAAACAAGCTGACATTCCGCCTGATCGATGATGTTGATCGTAGCCAGCAAACATAATCAATATTGACATAATGTTATTAAAGTAGATTTAGACCGAGTTGATCATCGGTCTTCTATCGAACTATCATGCTAAAAAATCTAACTCTAACTAACATAGGTAATACAAAAGTATTGGTTCAAACCTGTCGTTGATTTAACCGGTACACGGTTTTATTTTTTAAGTAGTTACTCTACAAATTGCAAACAATAATTGATTTTATAGCAACAATGTTAAAATACAATTTGATCTACATTATAGTTAAGATATCAATAAAATATAATAATTTTAAAAGTGCTGTATAAGTTTTATGTATTGTTAGGAATATATGATTATATGTATGTTTGTTATGACCATAAATCAGCATAAGTATTACAGATTTTTTTTTATTTTAGACATATTTTAGTTCTTTTTTTTTTCAAAAAGGTCAATCCTATATTTTATTGTTTGTTATAAGACACGTTTTAGTTTTTTAAATATCTACGAAGTATTTGCTATACCCAAACAAATATTTATTTTATCTTAAATATATCAATATTGTAATCATAACAATAAATTACATTGAACTGAATCAATCCATCTTTAAATAGATAGCTGCTCTGATATTATTCAATTGGGCACGTGTGTATTGACATGTACATTAAACAAAGGTATATTTCGTATTCACTTAGTTAACGTTTGCATCGTAACTCTTTGTATTTAGTCCTGATAAGCGCCAATAAATCAGTCGCGACTTCTGAACGATATTAACTGAACTCCGCGACGTAAGTGAACCTATTATGTTAGTCTTGAAATTTGCATACAAATAGCTTTCCACTCAGAGACATTGAAATAAGCTTTAATAAAGGAAATTTAAACGCGGGAAGCGTACAAAATTAACTTCTGGTTTTGATATTTTATTAATATATTTTTTACTACCACTAAAACTGTAAAACGATATCGTCACTACTAGCCATGTTCATAAGGATATATATGAAAACATATCCTCATTAAACTCATGAAATGATATTTGTATGAGTATATGTATGAAAACACTTAAACTTTTTAACATTATAACATCTACTTTGAAATGCGAAAACGTAAGTAATCCTAAACCTATTCTAATATGATAATAATAATAAACTCAGGACAATTCACACAGAGCCATCTAGACCCAAAAAGCTAGCTAACGCTTGTGTTATGGGTACAAGATACAAACAAATACGGATATTTTTTTTCGTAAATACATATATACTATGTATAGAAAACATCCAAACCGATACAAACAATAAAATATTATTATAAGGAAATATTTAATTGTATAACAATATGTGTGTTCAATTTCAATTTATTAGAAAAGAAATTTACTTTATTCCAAAAGTTTCGGCATCTTTTAATCGCTATAGAATACAGAAAACCACATTTCCAATACAACAGCCTAAGCATACATTAAAGGAAAAGCGGCGAATGTTTGCGGTAAAAACGAATTAGCAATACCCGAAGTTCAGCATCCCGAGTGTCTTGCTTGCCTCGACATTCGGTGCGTCATTAAAGTGAGAACGAACACTGAATAAACGAAGCAGATAAGCATCGTAGACCTTGTATCTACTGGATGTGCCTTAAACAACCAGAGACACCTAATATTTACCCAGGTAGACTTTAAACGAAGTCGTCTGTGTGGATACTTACCTCTGTCTCGCCAATTTCAATAGTGAAACAGATGTGCGTCGGTTGAAGGTTCAGATTGTAGGATATGAAGACTCGTATCTTAGTCCTCCGCAATGACAACGTATGAAAAGTGGTACCAAGGCTGTTTAATTACAATAGTCAATAATAATAATAATTGACGATATTATAGTGGAAAAATACATTCCGATATTTCATGAATGACATGTATGTTCTGAAATATATATGTTCATATCCTTATATATTCTGGATTACAAAATATATCAATCGCCTATAAAAATTTATTTCATTTTTCGAATTAGATAAATTAATTTAAAGGTTCAGTCGATACGAGTCTGTTCCTTTAATTGCCCATTGACAAACTTGTAGCAAAAAGATAGAAAGGGAACATGACATAACGACTAATCCGTTTTTTTTTAGAATAAGCAACAGTGTTCGCGGTTGCGATGCCAGTAAACAAGCCATAAATTCAAATTCAATTTATAAATACAAGGGACTGAAGTCAAATGCATAAATATTTGTATTCCTTATTCTCTGAAAATCGTCGGCATATTCCTATGAAATTGTCACGTTTTAGCATTAATATTCAATAGATGACACGACACCTGTCGATTTGTCATAAATTTACATGAGGATATGAGCCAACGATGATCGGCTTTTACAGCAAGTATATTCTTTTACTCGTTTCTATTCTGTTTTCAAATAGTGCTGCTGTGTGTATGTAATATTTCCAGAAACAAAACAATTGAAATTAATTCTTAGTAATTATTCAATTACAATATTGATTTGAAACTGTAGCAAAATTTTTGTTATAGTTGTAATGAAGGATATTTCTTTCATTAGAAACAATAAAAAATAAAATATCTAGCAATTCAGCGCAGAAAAACAAATTAAAAAAAAATGTTTTAAAATTGTAAAATAATGACGTAAAATATTGTTTCTTTTCAGATAATATCTTTAAAATTGAATTTTTTTGCTAATGTGTAACAAAACATTAGCTACAACAATAGCTATCGAAAACAATTGTTTGTACCTAATAAATTTTAACTCTTTTCGGAATAATACAATTGCATTTATTATTTTACATGAAAAAGTGTTTATACTAAGCCTATGTCATTCTGGAGAATAGTATATTATCTGTGCACTGTTAATTTCAAGTAAAAGGATTTTTTAAATCGGTGTATTTGTTCCAGGGTTGACTTTCGTGGCAGCTCTCTCTCTCTCCTTATATTAAAAATATAGATTAATATCATTATCTTAGATATAAAAGGAATATATATATATATATATATATATAAACACCTCTTTGGGCACTTTGTTGATCACGCCACAACCTACACACTTGCTGATTCCACCTTTTGCACTGAATAACTTGACCTCTATCGCGTATATCTCAGGCGGTATGGCAACGTCGCATTCTATTTTGCGATGCGGCCATATATATTCGTCGATAGTACGATATACTCGACACTTTTTTTACTAATAATTCGTGACTGAATGGCTCCGAACGGCTAAATTTTTGGTATACACAAAGACTTTTTGGCTCTGAATATATTCCAAAAATCAATTAATTATGTTGATCACTTTATATACTCGTCCTTACTGCGATACTTACTTTCATCCGAATATATATAGATACCGTAACGGTCTATCAATTATGAATTTATTAATTTACTAATGTAGATATTTTATATTCGCAATGCTCCATACATGCAAGCTCCAGCAACGGTGGAGGCAGGGTCCCCCCTGCACCGTACACCGCACCCCGCGCACACAAACAAATTAGATATTTTTTGAATACACAAAGACTTTTTGGCTCTGTATATATATTTCAAAAATCAATTAATTATGTTGATCACTTTATATACTGGTCCTTACTGCGATACTTATTTTAATCCGAATATATATAGATACCGTAACGGTCTATCAATTATGAATTTACTAATCTAGATATTTTATATTCGCAATGCTCCATACATGCAAGCTCCAGCAACGGTGGAGGCAAGGGGGAGCACCGTACACCGCACCCCGCGCACACAAACAAATTAGAATAAATTAAATTCATAAGATTATTTATATATTTCGACTGCCTCGGTGGTCACACCGCTTTACATCCGATGGTCGCGGGTTCGATTTCTCGCACGGTGCAAACAATTGTACTCATCGGTCATCGATTGTTTTCATCGGTCTGGGTGTTTTATATGTATATTATATATGTATTTACAAAATAAAAATATCTATATCAGTTCAGTATCAGTCTGTGTTAATTGTCCAGGGCTATTTATTATATATTTATAAACGGTTATCTTTTTCCATCCCACCGCTCGCTATCGACAGTGAATTCATAGAAATGTCACTCTAAAAACAATAATAGTTTTGTTTTTGTATTTCAAATACTAAATGCAAAATAGGTATTTTCAAAATACTTTTTCAAAATAAAGTACCTTTTGAATTTTTGTCCAAACCTCAGATATTTTATTTATTTTAGGTATATCAATCATTACATAGTAATATAAAAACAAAGTCGCTGTCGCATCTAACAGTACATAAACAAAGAAAGAAGACTTTTTGGCTCTGATACCGTAACGGCCTATGAATTATGAATTTATTATACCTAATCTAGATATTTTATATTCGCAATGCTACGTACATTGTAATATCCGCCTCCATTCATTGTAACGGTGGAGGGACTAAATAGTTGAATAAAACTGAATAAGCAGTTGCTCCACTCTATAGGTACTGCGTCGTCGTCGTATGCTGTTCATTTTTTCACTCGTTTTGGCGCCAAGAGAGGGTCACATAGTCGTGGTCAAGTTAAGAACTTATAATTTAATTTTGATAACAATAGATACAAGTAAAAAGTAGGTATTATATTAATGTACGTAAGTACTGCACTTAAAAATATTTATTCTATATTGTACATTTGAAAAACTTATCACTTAAGGACTTGTGTGACATATACACGTACATACTGCCATTTTCTCTTAAAGACATCCAGAGAAGCTTTAGATTTATCAAATACGCGGGGTGCACCGACCTTTGACCTTATAACACCTGATTCGCGCGTAACGAATTACATTGCTACTTTTTGGTATTTTATAGTGGATATTTCACTATAAAATATTATTATTTCTTTAGATTATGACATAATAGCATAGTTTACATGATTTTAAGGGAAACATACGATAAAAAAAATTCCCGTAAAATGTAAAAGATAAAAAATGGTTATTGTTGGTTATCCTTGAGAGATAGACATATACCATCACGGACTTTTTTGTTGACCTTATTTTGATACATCTCAAAGCACTAGACAATACGCATTTTCATTAAACAGTATTGTATTTTTTTTATTTATTTAACTTTAATGCACAAAAAAAATTGTACATGTGGCGGACTTAATATCTTGCCGCGTTATTTACCAGGCAACCATGAGTGGTGCAGCGAAAGATTATTGGCGGTGCACTAATATAAATAAGAAATGTCAAAAAAAGATTTATAAAGATAATAAAGATAAGCAAAATATACATTTCTATAAAAAAATAACAATATACATACATAAATATATAACCCATAAATGTATAAATAAATACATAATGATCCGATAATCAAATTATAAGTACAGTCTCAAATTGAAAGTAAGAAAAACAGAAAATATAGAGAGAACTATAGGGATATAACAGAAAGATGTGAAAAAAGGAGGACAGTAAAAAAGTTACAAATTTAAATAATATTCCCGCAATTTCTGTTTAAATGAATTTATTACATTATTATATATATTAGGCATACGACTAGCCTTATGCTGTTACTTTTTTTTTAATCTATACATCTATACATGTAAATAAAATTGGAGTGTCTGTTTGTAATATTGAAATAACCGTTTTTTACTACCTGCATATGAATATAAATACGGTACATACACCAAAATAACATATTTTACAAGTTTTGTCTGTCCGTCTGTTTGTTCCGGCTAATCTCTGAAATAGCTGGACCGATTTTGACGGGACTTTTTTTGGCAAGTAGCTGATGTAATAAGGAGTAACTTACGCTACTGTTATTTTAGAAAAATAAAATAAAATTTCACGCGGACGAAGTCGCTGGGGCCAGCTAGTCTATAGATATACCGAGATTTAATATTTAAGTTGCTATTATGTTGTTGACAAAATTTTACTGTAATGTTACTATTACGTTATCCTACACAATTTGTATTATTTTGGATGAATAAATAAATAAATAAATAATAATCTATACATCTATACATATAAATAAAATTGGAGTGTCTGTTTGTAATACTGAAATAACCGTTTTTTACTACATGCATATGAATATATATAAGGTACATATACCAAAATAACAATTTTTATAATTTTTGTCTGTCTGTCTGTCGGTCTGTTTGTTCCGGCTAATCTCTGAAATGGCTGGACCGATTTTGACGGTACTTTTTTTGGCAGGTAGCTGATTTATAAGGAGTAACTTAGGTTACTTTTATTTTAGAAAAATAAAGTTAAATTCCACGCGGACGAAGTCGCGGGAACAGCTTGTTTTTAATAAAAACGGTTTATTTGATAGAAAAAACATCTTTTTTGTGGTACTTGAGAATGTTGAAGCCTGTTGTTTGTAATATTGAAATAACCGTTTTTTACTACTTGCATATGAATATAAATACGGTACATACACCAAAATAACATATTTTACAATTTTTGTCCGTCTGTCTGTTTGTTCCAGCTAATCTCTGTAATGGCTGGACCGATTTTGACGGGACTTTTTTTGGCAGGTAGCTGATGTAATAAGGAGTAACTTAGGCTACTTTTATTTTAGAAAAATAAAGTTAAAAACCACGTGGACGAAGTCGCGGGAACAGCTACTGTATAATATATTAGAGATACCAACGTGTTTTTTTATTGATGACTAGCTGTACACGGGATTTCGTCCGTGTGGAATTTAACTTTATTTTTCTAAAATATAAGAAGTTAAATTCCACGCGGACGAAGTCGCGTGTACAGCTAGTTGTCGGTAGTCTAGCGATTTAGCACACTGCTTTGATTCCTGCTTGGTGGTCGAGGGTTCGATTCCTCGCACGCTGCAAACATTTGTATTCATGAGTAGGATTGTTTGTAACGGTCTGGGTGTTTTCTATGTATAGATAATATATATGTATTTACGAAAAAAATCTTTGTATTTATATCAGTTGTCTGGTACCCATAACATAATCTTCAGCTAGCTTAACTTGGGTCTAGATGAAGCTGTGTGAATTGTCCTGAGATTACTATTATTATTAATTGGTACACAGGTAAACTACTAACTAGGCCATATTGGTGTTGTTTGTTATGGTGAAAAAACTAGTATATATATAAGTTACACGTACAATTTCAAAGACTTATTTCTTGAAAACTGCTGGCTATTCTGAAATAAAACTTTAGGGTTTGTATATGTAATGTTTGCATATAAAATATGATTAAAGGTTACCAGTGTATTTACACTTTTACTGAACAAACAGAGTTGTTTAATACTGAAAATATTGTGTGGAAGGCATCAATTACTTTCAGTGCATGTATGGCTTTTCTCTTTTCCTAATTATTATTATTATTATTAAGTTTAAAGTGGTTGAATTTTACGTAAGGGGTATTTATACATTATTTCTAATTTACCATTTATTTTAAGTTTTTTAAACTCTATTCATCGAGACCTATCTAATGAGTCCAAACACGATATTTCTGCTGTAAGTTTTCGAAGAGTATGTTCATCATCTGATAATACTGGTGCCAGCATGAAGTCAAGGTTAACAGATAACTAATTACTTTTATTTCGTCAAAATCTTTAGATTACGTATAATAAATTCATAATATCGCTACCTATTCAAATCAAAACAAGTATTAGGTACTTCATTTACTAGTATATAAATTCATCAACACACAAGTAAATGATTTTTAAATATATTCAGAGCCAAAAAATCTTTGTGCATTTAAAAAATTTTGCCGATACGGATTCACTATTGCAAGAAATTGTTGAAAAAATATATATCGAGTATCTACTACTATCGACGAATACATTTGGCAACAACGCATGGTCTCGGCCGGAACGGCAACATCGCATACTAGAATACAAAGATAGTGGTAGAACGCGGAACGGCAACATGTTGCCGTTCCGCCACGCTACCGTTATAGTGGTAGAAAGAGAGAGACAGTGGAATCAGCAATATCTACGGATCGTGGCTGGATCAACTAAGTGTGCAAGTTTATATAAATGTATATATATATATATATACATTTGTCTTTAATTCAAAGGAAATACAAATAATGAACGCATCACATTTAAAACAGTAATAAGTACGTAATATTATCACATGGTAACAGCACGTATTATGGCAAAAATAAACATCGGCTGATTTGAAAAGATTTATTATAGTAATAATAGTAATCTCAAGACAATTCACACAGCTTCGTCTAGACCCAAGTTAAGCTAGCTGAAGATTATGTTATGGGTACTAGACAACTGATATAAATACAAAGATTTTTTGTCGTAAATACATATATATTATCTATACATAGAAAACACCCAGACCGTTACAAACAATCATACTCATGAATACAAATGTTTGCAGCGTGCGAGGAATCGAACCCTCGACCACCAAGCAGGAATCAAAGCGGTGTGCTAGCTAAATCGCTAGACTACCGACAACTAGCTGTACACGCGACTTCGTCCGCGTGGAATTAAACTTTATTTTTCTAAAATAAAAGTAACCTAAGTTACTCCTTATAAATCAGCTACCTGCCAAAAAAAAGTACCGTCAAAATCGGTCCAGCCATTTCAGAGATTAGCCGGAACAAACAGACCGACAGACAGACAGACAAAAATTATAAAAATTGTTATTTTGGTATATGTACCTTATATATATTCATATGCATGTAGTAAAAAACGGTTATTTCAATATTACAAACAGACACTCCAATTTTATTTATATGTATAGATTATTATTTATTTATTTATTTTTTCATCCAAAATAATACAAATTGTGTAGGATAACGTAATAGTAACATTACAGTAAAATTTTGTCAACAATATAAGAGCAACTTAAATATTAAATCTCGGTATATCTATAGACTAGCTGGCCCCAGCGACTTCGTCCGCGTGAAATTTTATTTTATTTTTCTAAAATAACAGTAGCGTAAGTTAATCCTTATTACATCAGCTACTTGCCAAAAAAAGTCCGTCAAAATCGGTCCAGCTATTTCAGAGATTAGCCGGAACAAACAGACAGACAGACAGACAAAACTTGTAAAATATGTTATTTTGGTGTATGTACCGTATTTATATTCATATGCAAGTAGTAAAAACGGTTATTTCAATATTGCAAACAGACACTCCAATTTTATTTACATGTATAGATGTATAGATTAAAAAAAAAGTAACAGTCATAAGGCTAGTCGTATGCCTAATATATATAATAATGTAATAAATTCATTTAAACAGAAATTGCGGCAACATTATTTAAATTTGTAACTTTTTTACTGTCCTTCTCCATTTTTCACATCTTTCTGTTATATCCCTATAGTTCTCTCTATATTTTCTGTTTTTCTTACTTTCAATTTGAGACTGTACTTATAATTTGATTATCAGATCATTATGTATTTATTTATATATAATATTTATACATTTATGGGTTATATTTAAATGAATTTAATCGATAAAATCGTTGTTAAGTATTAAATTAATTGTAAGTGATATTAACTATTATATTATGCATAAAAAATATTTGTAATAATAAAGAAAATACATTTAAAATATTTTACTTGTTGTGTTAGTTATTTATAAGATCTTACTATAATTGTTAGCTGCTTTACAATTTAGAAAGTACAATAGGTAATGTAAATTAAAATTAATTGAATACTTAACAACGTTTTGTTCGATTAAATTCATTTAATTATTAAAATAGTTAATTTAAAATTAGAATAAAGACAAAAAAAAAATAACAAAAAAAATCGGCGGCGGGAATCGAACCTTGAGCGTCCGTTTGGTAAGTTGATTCAAAGGCTTATTAAAATCAAAATTCAAAATTCAAAGTTACTGGTCATTTTGAAATAATACTTAGGGTTCGCATACCCTTATCGGATACTACTACTACACGGAGTTTCGTCAAAATAGAATATCTAGGTTAGGTATAATAAATTCATAATTAATAGACCGTTACGGTATCTGTATATACTCGGATCAAAACAAGTACTATGAAATAAGAAAGAGTATATAAATTGATTAACACAAGTAATTGATTTTTGAAATATATTCAGAGCCAAAAAGTCTTCTTTCTTTATTTATGTACTTGTTAGATGCGACAGCGACTTTGTTTTATACTATACTATACTATGTAATGATTGATATACCTAAAATAAATAAAATATCTGAGGTTTGGACAAAAACTCAAAGGGTAATTTATTTTGAAAAAGTATTTTGAAAATACCTATTTTGCTTTTAGTGTTATAGTACTTTAACTGTTATATTTTAAGTAACAATGTTTAATTATAATTAATACTACTGCACCAACACTCCGATAGTGCAAAAAAATTTGCTGTTTCATTATTTTTTAGTTCAATTAGTGGTCTACCTAAGTCCTGGGGTAGGGGGGGGGGGGGAGAGTCATGACGCCCCCATGACTCCCAAGACCTCCATGACGCTCCCCCCTGGATCCGCCGTTACGTCTTCTCTTCATTCGCTCAGTAACGTTGTTACAAAAGGAAAAATTCCCGTCCAAAAAATAACAAGTATTGAGGTTTGATCTGGAGTCACGTTACTCCAGACTGATTTCTATAAATATTTAGATTAGGTAGACTATTATTCTTGAAATACTAGCTAGACATTATTAAGTTACTGTAGCCATAATGTAGTAGCCCAAAAGTGCCAATGAGGAAGCCCTTGGCAAATGCTGCACCCTGATTGGCCCGTTTGAATTGGATCAAGAAGTGGTCGTATGCCAAAAAGGTGGATTTGTATAAAATCGTGTATAAATCGCTTAATTATTATTATTACTCGTCGTGACAGTTGTGGCTCAAAACGGAGCAACATTTACATATGGTCATCTGGCATTAGATCAACAAAAGGCCTCCGGATCAACAAGTGAAAAAGGATCAACAAAAAACTACCTATACGGCACGTCTGAGCCACAAAGTGCCCAAGGGGATATTTATATATATATATATATATATATATATTAGGAATTGTCATTGATGAATTAAAAAAAACATTTTAAATAGGCTGTATTCCACGTAGGTAGCCATATTCCATACTATCTGACCCATGCAACTTCGATTGCATCACATGACAGAGTGTTGCTTGAGATTAGGCAGGAGACACATATACTGTACATTGATGCATCTCTTCTATTGAGCTTAGCGTAATATTAAATAACCTTTAGCCTTCCTCTACATACAACATAATAGAATACTAAAAGAATTTTTTAATAAAAATCGGAATGACTGATTTGTGAATGACTGTGATTTGCGCCATCAGTAAAACATACTCCTCAGCTTTATAATATTAGTACAGATTCACCTTTTGTAATCCGGAAAAAAATAATAAATATAACTCTATGAGCTTAACTAAACATATCAAAATGCAGATAGGTGCCGAATATCCTTCCCCAAGTCGTATCTAACGAACGAATATAATTCATAAGACGGAATAAGAAAACAACAGAGACATTGTTTCTAATGCCTATTACGATAATAGCCCCATCTAGAACGTAATAGATCTCGTTTTTATACATTGCTAAGAAAGTTCAGTCATTTGTCTGATGGGCAACTTAGCGCCCCGCGGTCTCTGTAATTATTTTCATTGTACGCCTTTGTAACTGAGCGTTACGATATTAAAATGGATTTTTCTTTTATGCCTCTTCCTTGGGGACGCGACGTCTTGTAATCAGTGAGAAAAGTTTTCAAGCATAATATTGTAAAGGATAGTTATTCTTTTTCCAAGAATTATGTTGCCATCAAACAGAACGATATCTTTATTTTATTTATTTGTTCATTCTTCAAGATTTTTTTTATTTAATTGAAATGAAAAAGCAGCTTATGTCTGATGGAAAGTGATAACATCTATCTTTATACATACATAAATAGCTCAGACATTGCATGATCATGTGAGTATTTCAATGTGCCACTCCTACATTACGGAAGGCTAACATGTGTCATCCCACCCCGATATAAACCATCATACTCATGAATACAAATATTTGAACCGTAGGAGGAAATGAACCCTCGAAAGTAAAGCGGTGTTCTAAACCGCTAGACCACCGAGGCCGTCAATATAGAATCATGGTACTTCAATCATACCCGTACATCGCATATAGAATTAGATATTCCAACCTATTCATCGTCCACTTCTCTATGAGACTCTCCCATATTACTTACTATGCTGTATTTGTAAGTACCGGTTTACCGTCCAAAGGTTGAATGGGTTGTGGTATAAATGCAGACCATATCGTAGATTGAAAAGCGGGATATTTTTATCAAAAGGCAAAGGCGCGAGTTTGAGCTAGTGATATTGTAAAATATTTTCTATCGCCATATCTGATACAATCGGTTACAGCATCTTACTTGCGGATCGCTAGCTCTCTGGCACAGCTCCAAAACAATACTATCTCTAAGATAACAGTAAATATATAACTCATAAAAGTAAATACGCATTAAGCTTCCAGACATACCTACAGAAATTTACAGAACTATAAATGCAAAACGATTACTTCAGCGGGTTCCGACTGCTGGTAACGGTTGTTATTACAGAACATGAGATGCGGCGATTACGTTTTTTTTTTACGATAGAATTATTATTTTTAATAAATTAACGTCCTTGGTGGTCTAGCTATTTGGCACATCACTTTACTTTCAATAAACAGGGATTTATTTCTCTCAGGATAGAAACATTTGTCTTCATAAGTATGATTGTTTGTTTTATATACAATTATACTTATATTATATATGTACTTACATAAAAATATATTGAAGTAGTATTATTAGTTGTTTAGCACCCATAGGTAGGGAGTTCAGAATTCGATTGTATATTTCGAGTTTTTTGTACCCGATATAGCTGATAGATTAAAAATATTGGATGTTTAAACATCACGATATACAAAAAATTTACAATAACAAATTTGTGAAATGAAATGAAATCTTACTAATATTATAAATGCGAATGTTTATAAGTATGGATGGATAGATGGATGACTGGATATTTGTTATTCTTTCACGCAAAAACTGCTGAACGAATTTTGATGATATTTTACAGTAATATAGCTAATACATCAGAATAACCCATAGGCTATAAATATCATTCCGGTAAAACCACGGGCACAGCTGGTATTCAATATTATTTACCTGGTAAAGACTATCCAGTATACCTGCTCGCTCGTCCCACTTCTCTGTGCTCTATCTTATATTGCTATCGCGCTTTCCAATTAACGAGCGGATTTGTCAAACTAAACAGAACGGTAGACATCGAGACATCTCTACTTCTCTAGATATATTCAAACAAACAATTAAGCGTACAATTTACAAATTCTCTACCTGTATAGCTTTAGTAGAACAGATATTATTATTTAGACGTTATAATTAATACTAGCCCACATCCCGGTTTCGCATGGAAGAAATTATAATAGAGATCTTTAATTTTTTTTCTTCTAAGGCCTTTGCTTATGCTGATATCGCATTTTCAGTATCGAAAGGATATTTTTTAATTGATTACCTATTTTGTTTATATATATCTACAAATATACATGATAAATTATTACAAAGAGACGTTTTAAGTAGCCATCTGCTTGGCATTCTGTCTACTTGAAATGTTTATTACAACAATAAAAGAAATATAGATACATTTCTACTTTCTTTTTTCAAAATCAAAGTTAGTTTTATATAGCTAAATGCATATTTTTATATAGAAATTGTCTTTGAAAACTAAATTATGATTTTCTCTGGATACTTACATAGAAATAAATTTTATAAAGACTAGTTGAATGCGATAGAAATTTCTTTCAGAATGTTCGGCTGCGATTTAGAATAAAATACCAAACCTATTCAGGGAATTTCTCGTTTCAAATTCCCTATTCACAAGAAATCCAATCCAGATGGTATTTAAGTACAATATACGAGCATTGATTCTAAATCACGGCATAGAATTATAGAGAAACTAGCGCCCTGCCCTAGCTTTGTACGGGGTTATATTATATATATATATATAATTATATATGGCAGGCTATATATATATATATGAACACACAACGTATTTAATTATAACTATAGAGGATAGAGGAGTTGTGAACGAAAGGGAGTAGATGCCTCACAGCTAGCAATGTACGATGTCTGGTCGACATCGAAAAAAGAAATTTACCTAGAAGACCTTTATTTGCCGATCGACGACGTCAGCGATGTTGTGATTAGTATTTACGGCTTCATCTTCCCGTGCAATTCGATTGCACAATATATGTGCTTTTTTTGTACTCGTCTGGGTGTTTTCTATACACATACAGACATAAAATTTTAAAAAAGTTTATGCAAGTCATGCGCCACCCACCTAAAGCTAAAGTATGAGAAATTTACGACCATGATAGCATATCTATCAAATACAGGCGTACTGCAGTTAATTTATATAAATCTAAGTTAAAGCTTTGTTTAACAAATTTTTTACCAAATTGTGACAAAGAAATTAAATATGAGCATGTCGGCACGATCTATTTCTAATATGAAGACTAATATTGATAAACTTAATTAATATTATGTACAGCATAATAATAATAATAAAACAATATACCTACCTTCACGCTTGTGTAGATGAGGTAGTTAGTAATACTATCTCAATCACCTACCCTTACACACCCATTCCTATGACTTTGCCGTGCCATCTTTGTTATTCGTAATGGATCATATTAGAAGCAAACACTGAATACTTCTTTTGATCTGTGGAAACAAATCAATCAATCTTGCTCACTTCGCGCATCGCAAATAAGTGTACCACATTTTGTGACATTCAATTTAAGAATCCCGCATCACGTCTTGACTGTAGTCGCCGTGTCTTAAGAGGAAGTGGATTTCAGTTGGAGCCATCATCAGTATCAAATTAGCTGTAGGTACTTAATTATGAAACTACGTTTATACTAGAAAAGAATCATTCTTAAATATTTATTAATTAATTACTTATACACATACATATAATTTACCATGATTTTTTTGTATGCGCCAAATAAATATATATTTCTTTGTTTCTTTCTTTCTTTCAGTATCAACGTTTAGCGCTTCCTCATCATATGAAGCGTCAAACCTTGATATTGAAAAAAAATTAAATTTAACGCTAAACAACCTTGTTTAGCATTAAATTTGAAATTTTCGTGTTTTAATATTCCAGTGCACTTGAAAGACAGACTTCGGCGTGTCCACAAAAAACGATCTGATTTAACTCGCTACGCTTTCTAAGTTAGATATTTATGATTAAGTCCCAAGTGATGTGAGACATGATATTGTATTTTATATAACCTAATGTTCTGTGAAATGTATAGATACGTACAGTATAATACATACATATCAGACTACACAAGATCAAGGTTTTTCGGAAGATATTTTCAGTAGGGTGTTGGATTATATACTTTGTACAATAGGCCCAAACGTTTTACCGAAAGAAATGGCTTGTAATTGTTGGGTTCTCTCAGCGGAGTCATTACTACCCTAAAACATAATACCTAGTTCCACGATAAAAGATAAATATATAATAAAAAATATAAAAATAAACAAGTTATCATCATCCCATTTTAATTAAAAAAAAATATAATTTAGTAGCCCTTCCTTTTTGAAGTAGTCTGAAAATACATCATGATATATGTATATAAAAAAATTGAATTCTAAAGTAATAAAGTTGTTCAAATAATATTTTACCTATGTTTGAATTTCATACATATTCCCTATTAAATTTGTCATATTTTTTTCATTATTCATGTATTTTTTATTTCCTTTCATCTGTCTCATGTTACATTGGTGAATAAAGTAATATGAATAATAAAAGAGAATAAATTATAGTACTTTTTTATTATACTAATAGAGACGTGTATGAAAAATACATATGCCAGTTTTTCCTGAGAATGACATAAACCATTTCATGTTCATATGCAAAGCGTAAACTCATTTTGTGTCGTTTACATACCGTCTGTTTAGATTTTCACGATATACGCCTGTGATACCTGCATATCGCGCTGAAAACACAAAATTAATACTACGAAAACATTCATGAGTTATCATGCTTTCCATATCATAACATATTTTCCAATTACACTTAATTATCCGTAATAATACAGGGATATAAAATTAATTTCAGTACTGTATCGCTTAGAGGTATAACATGTTAATCACTACACATCGAACAAATATTATAATAAGGTATAGTCACTATATTAATAGTGAGACTTTTTGACTTAATTTTTGTCTAAAAAATATTACGTACACTTACTTGACATTTATCATTATCACAGATAACATAATATTACATAACTTCTCCCAATTTATATAATATCTTTTTAAATTATACGCTTATTGCTATTCTGATGTATAAGATACATATATTACTGTAGAGATTAATCAAAATCCGTTCAGTAGTCTGCTTGAAACTGTAGCATCCATCCATACTCATAAACTTTCACGTTGAGTAAGATAAGATTATTTTTTGCACAGAAATACATTAAGAATACAAATTTATAAATGCGAATTTACAGTCCACAGCTTATGTAATTGCAATGAAGTAAATAAGCTGAAAGCCCAGTCCCCTACTGGGCTTTCAGCTTATTTACTTCAACCGTCATACATGAACAGCACTAAAAACATCAGTACAATCAAAATCGTACCGTGTCTTTTGACATCATATCTCACCGTCATACCTAAACACAACTTACAAAGTAAATTGATTCGATGCTAAATTAGGTAAGACTACAGTCTACCTTCGATACATAAAAAAAATTGCCAGTTACTTAACAATTTGGTGTAACATTATTACGACGCTCAGGGATGCCAATGGTACGAGAATGCTTGTACAAGTTTATTTTGTTTATTCGAAGACATTTTCATCGTTATACCAGATTTTAACATAGAGAAATTGGTAAAAATGTGTTACAAATTTAATTCTCCACGAGGCTGAAGAGCCAAATTGAACTAATATATGAGATTCTAAATCTAATTTTTTCTTCGTGCGAGACTAAATGTTTTAAGGTTAGCAGCCCTGACGCCGCTCGAAATACTAGCAAGCTATTCGTAAACAGGAAGTTTTGGAAATATACTTGTTTGAACGAAAACAATATGTCGGACAAGTTGGGAAGGAAAAGTTGGAAATTAAATTTGCTTTGCTTTCATTGTGTACTTGTTTACAGCGATCTTACCGATTGCATGGCATAATTTATAACTACATAGTACTACAGGAACCTTCTATTTACATTAAAGCAATGCTTGAATATTTTTTCTAAACATTATTAAATTTAATTATTTAAAGAATCGCAATCGTAAATTTAAATTAATAAAGTGCTTTTATGTCGACCAGCGACTTAAAAACGTGGTAATTTAAATTTCCCATTATTGAAGAAAAACCGTTATTAAAAAAATAATGATGACACCTAGGTTAAAGTTATTTCGTTGACAATTTATAACGTGTATAACATATTTTTTAATATGTACATACCTTTTATACCCAATAATATAAGTAAATTATTACTATGAATAAATTATTAAGTATGCACCAATAATTTTTTACGTAATTGGAACGACAAACAAACTGACGGTTTACCTGTTGGTAAGTAGTAACTGTTACCTATAGGTATACATGAACAACACTAGAAATATCATGATATGATGCGTTGCCATTCAGATGTGATTCCTCTAATCCTGTAATTTCACTCCCTAATGACCATTCAACCGAAACACGGTACGGTGTTGTTCGGTAGTTGCCAAAGTAAGTGACACATAATATTCTCTTGTCTGCGGTGTGACTGAAGAACGCAGATGAAATTTTACAAATTCTACCTCAGTACTCCACCTCTAGCACCTATATATGGTAGACTAATGTCTACGTTGTTAATGTTAATTATCCTTACTATATACATAATATTATAAATATGAAAGTAGGGATGTTTGTTACGCTTTCACGCAAAAACTAATGAACCGATCATCATGAAATTGTACATATGTTCTTGGAGGTATTAAAATGAACATAGGAAAGTTTTTATTTAAACAAACCAAATATTTTTTATAAAACCAAAAAATAGAACATCAACAGTTAACTACAACTACTCCTCAGCGCATCACCGCGGCATCGCTCTCATAACTTCATCTAACAGCTTGTAATGAAGTTATGAGAGCAATGCAGCGGGTAAAAGCTAGTTTCTGTTATAAAATAAATTACTTTTCAGTAAATAAAAGACAATGTAAGAACGTTCAAAAGAGGTAACCACATTGGTATAAGCGACGAAGCTCACGCAGGTCTCGAGGGAAACCACGCCTGTCGAGAAATTGTACAGCAAATTTAATCAGAAAATAAAACATGTAAGAAGCAATAGCACGGCTGTAGTTAGTGCGGAAAGAAAGGGGCGGGAGACAATATTTCCTATTTCATTAATTACTAAAATACATATATAGTATTAGTGTGCAAAAAACAGACAACCATAATAATATTCGAACTTTGCTCATATAAAGTACGCTTCCATTCGTTTGTAATTCTTAAAATACTCTATAAAATTGGAATAAAACAAGCACAAAATTTATGCAAAGCACCATTACCATTACCATAATATATTAGTGTAAACCGCACCCAACTCGGTTAAGCTATCTCTGAGATTACCTACCACGCACACACTCAGACAAGCAGACAAAAATTCTAACAACCATTGTTTTTACATCTATTACATTGATAAAATTTTTATAATAATAGGCAACAACTGATATTCCAAATGGCGATGGCGGTATGAAGTGTCGACGTTAAGGTGAACGTAATACTTGACATATTCACATTGGGTTATATTCACATTCTATATACAGAAACCAACATGGCAGTGGACGAGCCTACAGCCGCTTCTCTGATTTATTTTGTTTGTTATAGATGTTTCTGGAGAGTTAGGATTATTTTTATGTAACTGGAAGGGTAAACAAACTGACGCCTTACCTAATGATTAATGCCTGAACACCGTGGCCTATACACATGAACATCATGGCTCCTGTGTAGCCATTCCAAAGGACTAAGACATTAGATTTCCATACAATATCACTACCATATCGCAACCTCAAACCGAAACACATCTTACAAATTGATCTACTTAGCGACTGAAATAGGAGGGTAAAGTAAAGCAGACGTTTTTTTTCCATGTCGGCTAGATTAAAACACACGATCTTTGTAGTCTAAATTTAGTAGTAAACCACAACTCTTGTTAACTACTACACGAACTTACATTTCGTTAAAACCTTCCAAGAACAGTTTACATACAACGCTGCTCGCATTATTTGCTATACTCTCCGCATAGGAATATTTACAGCCCACTCGAGGCTGTGCTCACATTCAGTAAACCCTTTTCAGTATACCCCCAATTTGGTCGAATAAAGTTGTGTTCAGAGTTATAAAAATCTTATATAAGGGCCTTATATTATTTATATATATGTACATAGGAAACGTTTGATTATTTACCTACACATTTATACAGAAGAAAAATAGTTGGTAATCTGCGATGTACTGATCACGATCATGCACGAGATGCACGAGATGCACGATGTACTATTATATTGTTATATATATTCATAAACTTTACTAAAATTTACTGGATTGTATAATAGAATTCGACCACCAATAGGGTCGTAACGCTTTCGGTAGTCGTGGTTAAATTTCCGCACTGAATATTTTTGGTCTCGCTAATGCTAATAGTAGTGGAATTAACAACATACTTTAAATCCACTAAGAAATGAAGATTTTATTTGTTTTCAATTGTATTAATTCGTAAAATAATAACATGATCAGGCACGGAGAAACCGATAATAACTCAAAAACTATTAGACAGATTTTAATTATATTTAAATGAGACTATAAGAGAAGCACGAGCTTGTAAATATAGGGAGAATTGTGCAAAACGGTTCACGTAGGAAAAAGTACTAAATTCGAATTGAGAACCTCCTCTTTTTTGAAGTCGCATATAATAGAGTTCCTTAGGGATTACTATGATCTAGCCGTTACGACTGATTTATAATAGGTAAATTCCGAATGTGGGGATAAATATAAAAATATATATTTCCAATTTGTTCCTGATTGACATCTACTTTCATGAAAAAGCTGATTATCTTTAGTTAAGAGCATATTAATATATTAATATTAATATTTAATATTAATATTAATATTTCCGGACAATTCACACATATTGTAATCTTACAAATTATAAATAATATAAATGCGAAATAATATTAAGTATAAATGCGAAAGTTTGTGAGTGTGGATGAATGGATGTTTGTTACCCTTTCGTACAAAACTACTTTCTTTCTTGGCATACTTGTAAACAATGACTAAATTTTTTTCAGGTGAGCTCTGTATTGTATAGCTTGACATTTCTCATCGGATATTTTCTTTAAATTCATCAATTGACCGCAGGTTTTTTTGTAGATCTTACCCTTAAAGTAACTTCATAAGAAAAAGTTAATTAGACTCAGACCCGGACTTCGTGGTATCCAGGGGATGTCTCCTTCTTGAGATATCATTTTGTTAGGGAAAAGTTGACGAACATAGCGGTGTGAGAGGTTTGGGCAGTTACGATATCCTATTAAAACCAGGTGCGGATATGGAAGGCTTCCAGCCTTCTGCTTCCAGAATTCTGCAGCTCTAGTGTAAAAAATTCTCGATCATTGACACATACAGCGACATAACAGTAACCGTGTGACCATGGTCGTTTTGAAATAAGTATGGGCTTATGATGGCATATGTTGACATAGCCGCCCAAACTGTGACTTTAGGGCTATGTAAGTCTTTGATGTTTACTTTATAGGTTTGCGCTACTCCAGTAGAGGCAATTTTACTTATTAACATGTCCGTTGATGTGGAACTGAGCCTCATCAGAGAATAACACGTTGTTAAACGTTGTTAAATGAAGTGAAGCGGTTCATCACTTCTTATACGAAATTTAGTCTACTGAAAACTAATTGAATTTTGTATGCATTTTATTCAAAATTGTAATTTCAAAGGGCTTATGGGACAACTTGTATAAACAGCATAAATATCCTGTATAAACAGCACCCGCCTTTGCCTTCGCCTTGCTGTGATGCGAGCGTTAGCTGCAACCCCTTAAATAAAATTAATAGTAGACTGTAGACCGGTAGATATAATTATACATTTAGCTAGGTACCTCTTGTCTAGATGTAATTAGACTACTCAGCAGCCGTAGCTGAAGCAATTTAAAGAAGTGCGAGTTAGTAGAACTACGTAATTTATGTGTCTGAGAAATTTCCCCTTTGCCGACTCGGAAACATTCTGTTCGAAGGATCAGTTAATGCAATAAAATGCAGACTGGATACCGGAAAAGGTAAATTGCTTCGTTCGGAACGAAATATCGATAAATTATTATTATGATGTCGTACCACAAAATGCTTTTTATTAAATATACATTAAGGTCTTGATGTTCGGGTGAAAACTGCAAAAGGCTGCGTATCTGTGTATTTTCACACTTTTCTGTGTATTTTACAGAACTTTATACTTTTCTTAATTTGTTATATATATATAGATCTTTACTATTATGTGAAAATTTAAATAATCGGTTACAATTAAAGCCATGATAGATCTTAAAAAATCAAATATTTTCAATTGTGATTCTGGTAACGAGGAAATGTGAATATGACATCTTCATAGATTTTATTATTTTTAGTCAATTTCTACTGATCTACATAATATCACTGTTTCCTTGTGAACAAAAGATTAATTCTAAATAAAAACAGGAAATATTTTCTATTATTCTCCGTCATAACGTAAGAGACAATTAGGGTAACAAAGTGGTTTCATTTCCTTTCGCGTTTCACTTCTCTTGAGTCAATAAACAATAAAAATCGAATTGAAACCCCATGTCAAGTCGCCTTATCATCATAATAAAAATAGTCGATTAGTATTTATTTATTATTTTTATCCAATGCGTCTAAATATTCCATGGGAAATAATAGTCACGAAGATATATTGTTATTTTTATTTATCCTCCTTAATAAATGTATGTTATACATAGTACGAGATACTATAGATAGTACGAGACCTGTGCCCGCATGAAATATATGTAATAACAAAATAGTCCATTATAATAATAATTTCTGAACGAAATATTCATTCAAACATACATTTATGAATAAATATTCCGTTTAATTTTAATCACATTTTGTAGTACTAAGTAGCATTATAACATAAACGAACAGGGAGAAGGGGATTATTCGTAATATAGACTAGTAATCCCATTGCTTACTAGTAATGTACTATTTCAGGTTGACCACTACGTGGTCCCCCCTGGAGTCGAGATAATTTCCTGGTGAATTTGCTACGATGGGTGACTGACCTGACCTCATATCCATCTTATCACCCTCCACTGGTACCCGCCAGAGTAAACCGTCAGCACAGACGTGCACCATTCTATTATCATGCATTAAAAAATAACAATCAATCGATTCTAGAATTACCGAATCGTGCTACGTTACATTCTAGTGAATCAGGGAAGTCTGCCGCCACAAACGCTGCCACAGGTGTCGATCGATGCGACGCGACGGCTCTGTGAGTCCTGTCGAATCGACACAAACGCCTGCTACTGACGCTACTGCAGGTCGAGGGGTGGGGGAAAGGAGAGTTAGGGTGACTGGCTCCAATGCGTGCAATTTACCCTTCAAACTCGACCTCTCACGTGGTTGCCCTGGAAACCATAACGGTCAATTCCTGACTAATAAATGACATCGTATTAATCAGGAATCATATCGTATCATCAAAGGATGTCATTTTTTCTTAATACTGATATAAAAAAACATTTTATTTCATCGACCCACCTTATGGTAAGCGATTATCATCGTCTAAATATGTATTTAGATGATGGTTGTTCATGTCAACAGCCTAACCTATGTCGCCCGTAATACGTGCCCGTAAAGATATTATGAATCTTATCCCGTAAATCCATTCTGTCATCTCACCATTTAACCAAAAGGTACCTGACAAAGCAAGTTGCCTGCAGGCTGAAATAGGAAGACAAAGGCAGACAACTTTTACACATCCTGAAAAAGACCTAACGTCTTTATACTTTCATCTCAGAGTAGTGACTCGCCCCAGCTTGCGTCATTAATGTGGATGGAATCACCATTCATTCATCATATTTACTATGAGGAAGACAATATTCTAACTTACACAGAGACTCTTCAGCATTTTGTGATTTCAGTGATGTTATCACAATTTTTTATTTTTTTTCCTAATATCTTAGTCTTACGGAACAAAAAATTAAGAAAATTTAAAGTTATGAATACACGAGCGGCTGAAGATGGGGTCTCCATCTTCAGTCATTTGATATGATTTTCATTAGAATTTAGTTTTTTTTTCGGATACACTGTTGCGTAGTCTACGTACCTAGTTAAAAAAAAGATACACGTGTAGTCCAACAATTCAAGGATTCAATCGATAAAAATGGGCGATTAAAATTTTTTTATATCAGAAATAATATAAAAGGATACAATAATGATTACCAAAATTGAATAGATAAACATTACGAGCTTATAAAATAGTTTACAACAACATTATCTAAATGAACTTTCGTATTTATAAATTGTCAAACTTTAGTCACAGCTTCCGAAAACCTCTACAATTCCAAATACTCGAAATCGAATAGGTGCATCCGACTTACGCATCGATCGCACACACACAGATGCGTTGAGACTGAGCAAATAAAACAAAATGCATCCCTCTCCCTTGTCTAGTCGCTAGACAACAAAGGGTAGCCTGGCAAATTTAAATGGTCTCTCATTTAAAAGATAATGATCGCTATATTCAAAGCAATAGGGTTCGAGTAAAACGTATATAAACGGTGCTGGTGCAGGAAGCAACGTGCGAACTGAACTTTAGACCTAATTGCGTTTAGGTTCAGATTTTACAGTAGATAGAGATGTTAATGGATGTACTTTGAACGTGTTCTTTATTTTCTAATAGGCGAAGCGTGCTAATAACATAAAACGTATTCCTATACCTACTACATGCTGTCACGTGACTCACGTGCATGTATTATGTAAACAGTTCCCCTTCCCCCTTATTTCAGCTATTTATTTTGTTCTTTTCCTACATGTGAGTTTCTTGAATAGAAAAAAAGGGACAAAACACTGTCAATAAATAAAACTCCTTTGAAGGTTTTAATTAAAATGAATAGGCAATATCTCGTTATTGTACAATTTGACCAATGTAAACTTTTTAAAAAGTTGTCTGAGTGGGTACCTCAATCTCACCTATTTTAGCTGCCAAGCAGCTTACTTTGTAAGTGGAAGGGTAAGATAAGGAAGTGATAAATAAAGGACAAGAAGGCTTAACATCTTAGTCCTCCAGAATGGCATCGGTATCAATTCATAAGTGGTAACGCTATTGACACGTATTTTTTGTGTTGCATATTAACATGTTACACGATGCTGATCCCAGACGAGGGAGGACGAGACATTACCAATATCACTTACCATCTGGTGGGCCGTCAAGTAGTTTGCTATTTCAGATACATAATAATACCTTTTCTTTCTATTTTAGAATTTCATCCTTAGAAGTCAATTAAAAAATTAAAAGTAGAAGCAGTAGTGCGTATATAACTCAATCGATAACTATTTAAAAATAATAATAGCGATATAATAATGAAAAGTTTGATTTTCATCGATTCATCTAAAAGCAAACCAAACCGGAGGGACTCGGTTCACGGCTCAAGTTTAATTGACTTTCAAGATTTTTAATTACGAACTTGAGAAAAGATACACCGACGCCGACGGGGTAACTGTAGACGCCATTTGTAACGGAAAATTTTACAATTGGCAAAGAAAAAAGTAGATTTCTCATTCAGTCCATAGGATTTTTAATGAATAAAGTTTCTTGTGTACTGCGCTTTGTTTTGTTAAAGACAACAAAGCACTTTAAAGGGCAATAAATTGAGAATCAGTGACGTCAAGAATTGTCATCAACATGAGATTATTTTAAGAAAATACATATGTTTTTCTTCTATTTAAAAAAGGCTCAATATATGGTAGGTTATTTTTATTAAGTACTTACAAACATTACTGTCATGAAGCTAGGAGTTACATACAAGATGCAGCAGAAAGGAGAAGGGCCGGCATATTCGATGTACGACCAATTCTTTAGCTGGCAGTTTCCGGTCGTATCACTATATATATATATATATATATATATATATATATATATCTTACACTGTGGCTGTTCAATTAATTGATATTTGGGCAAAAGTATTACAAATTCTTCCACAAATATTGGAGTCTCGTCACGCGTATCGAATAGCAAGGAAGGGACGCATAAATGAGGTACCTATAACCTAAAAATCAAGCTTTTTTTTTCGGACTACTCTAATGCTGTCGGCCGCAGCTGGCCTTTACAGCTTCACCTGACGTTAGGGGGCGAGTGCAGATGGCACTCCAAACCCGCGGAAGGACTTATGGAGCGGCTGAAGGTCAACTCCTGCCTGACGGATACGACTTTAGTCTGAGGGCACCACTAGGGGTTCGAACCTCGGCTCAGGCCGTCGTAATTTCGATCCCCGTTTGAATTGGACGGGAGATCGATTGGAGGGGGGACAGGGGATCGATCGGAGAGGGAAAAATCAAGCATGTATCGAAAACAGCGGGAGTTGGCGGCTACAATCAGTCGTTTTCTCTCGGTCCAATTGCTACCAAGTCATAGTTAAACCAGTGGCACTCAATGAGGAAATAGCCATTATTATTGCTAAAAGTTGCATATAGATGGCGTGATTGGTATCGATGGAATTCTTCATAGTTTTGCAAACGTTTTAAAAAACAAAACTGTGTTTTCAAAATAGTTTAATCCATTTTTAAAAAAATATATATACATGTTAAAATGAAATAATGCGTTTAGAAAAGTAATTTTCATATATTTACTCATTTTGTTATTTTCCAGTACTTAATTACACTTTAATCAGTGCTAATACGGGGCTCAATGTTTTCAAAATGCTTTGATAGATGGCATTGTTGTCATTTGTATCGGCCTAATTAAATGTCTTTTTTATATTTTCCAATAATAAGCACTTAATATATTATTATTGTAAATTAAACATATAAAAAAAGTTTAAGTAAATTAAAAATAGCCGAACAAGCAAATAATACTATTTCCAATAATACTTATGTATGAAGTGTTGTCATATTAAAAATAAATACATGTATTATCGATTTTTTTTAATAATCGATAACAGGATTTTATTACAGCGCATTATTCGATGATGCTTTTAATGAGTCGTTGTGAACAGTAAATTTTCATTATTTTGTATTAAGTATAGCAGTATTCCGTTTCAAAGAACGGAATATAGTAGTACATTATTAGTGTCGTTGGTTATTTACATTTGTACTGAAAAATCGATTACATAATAATTTAAAATATCGAGTACGAATCGTAGCTGTCTTCGAATACTGGCAACTGGTAAGATTAAAATAGTTTAAAAAAAAAGAGAGAAATCGACCCTAACTCGAATACCATAAAGTTTATTTTCCTTTCTCATTAATATCATAGCAGTTTGTTTTTAACTTGCGTATGACTCTGTGGTATGATGTTTAACGTGTATTGTTATTGTACGGTGCATACATTTCAAAAATTATATTTTAATGTAGGTACAAACATTTCTTTCATACATTTCATACATGTCAAAAATTATCTTTTAATGTAGGTACATACATTTCTTTCATACATTTCATACATGTCAAAAATATCTTTTAATGTAGGTACATACATTTATTTCATACATTTCATACATTTCAAAAATGAACTTTTTATGTAGGTACATACATTGTTTTCATACATCTCATACATTTCAAAAATTATATTTTAATGTACATACATTTCTTTCATACATTTCATACATTTCAAAAATGAACTCTTTATGTAGGTACATACATTTCTTTCATACATCTCATACATTTCAAAAATTATATTTTAATGTAGGTACATACATTACTTTCATACATTTCAAAAATTATATTTTAATGTAGGTACATACATTTCTTTCATACATTTCATACATGTCAAAAATTATCTTTTAATGTAGGTACATACATTTCAAAAATTTCATACAATACATTTCTTTCATACATTTCAAAAATTATCTTTTAATGTAGGTGCATACATTTCACACATTTCAAAAATTTCATACAATACGTTTCTTTCATACATTTCAAAAAGTATTTTTTAATGTAGGTACATAACACCCCATGTCAGACCCCTTATATTTTGAAGAAACTTAAAAATAATGCCAAAAATATTAGATGAATATATTTTTAATACGAATATTGTTTTATTTTTGTTCATCAACTTTATCCCTCACTAACAATACTAGTAGTAGTACATAACCTGGTTTATACCGCTAAAGATATTGAAAGATATACGAGTAATTCAGAATGTTATCAAGTTCAAAATAAGCACACATTACTTGCTTAGATAACAGAGTAATATTACTAGTAATAAAAACATTTGTAATACCCATATGTATACTACGTATGTATAGTAAGTACTTACGCTGCGGCGCCGTGAGACTCGTCTAAGTACTTCATCTACTCATCTACGCGCGGTAACCGCGCCGACCGACCAATAGGATAGCGCCTCTCGTGTTTCCAGAAAGTTCGCTCCTAACGGACGATATAGTAGTAAGGCAATGAGTGTCCCAGTGATATCATTATAATATTTTCTCGTTAAATTTTATTGTAATATACACAATTTCGCACTAAATAATGTGTTACCCCGTTACACATTTCTAATAATGAAAAACCTAGACCGACCCTGTTCACTTAATCTTACAAGATCTGACTTTAAAAATTACGATATCCTCATATAGCCTTTCATTTCCCCTTTCAATACTTTTTCGCATTAAAAAGTAGCCTTTCTCAGGGTCTACATTATCTGTCTACCAAATTTCAATTAAATCAGTTCAGTAGTTTTGGCGTGAAAGCGAGACAAACAGACAGACTGAGTTACTTTAGCATTTATAATATTTGTAAGAATATCGCTATTAAAAATAGGGGTTGGTGAAAGACGGGTGAAAATTTAGGCGTGTATGTATTTTCAATGTAACATTATAAATAAATAAAAAATTGTCCATAATACAAAAAAATATTTTTTCGGGGTAGGCCACCCCTATGACTTAGGGGTATAAAAAATAGATAACAACCCTACCTCAGACCTGGGAAGTATACATATCAAATTTCATCAAAATGTGGGAGAAATATGGCAACTAACACTGTGATACAAAATTTATATATAAGATATAGCGGAATTCTCATTAGGTAAAAGAGGGGTACATCGTAGAATACATGAGGTATATACCAGTAAATTAATTGTAGCTAAAATCAGTCTCATACATATAACGATTGAAATAAAAAATCGTATAGCCCGATTTTGATACGTACGAGTATAAATGTATCAAAATCAGGCTATACGTATAGCGCAGACGCGTTACAACATATCAAAAAAAATAGGCATGGAATGTAAAATAAACCATAAAACAATAGGTATATACATTGGCACATAAGCCATATCTGCAGAGTGTCGGCTAACGATATTATACCTACACATTTACATTGAATCTTGAATCGTCCCTAATGAGGTACACGATACAGTTACCTACATATCTATTATATACATATCTTTGCAAAACAGATGTCATGTAGACTGAATTCACTGCCATCTATTTTCATGCTTTGTTACTAAGCACCCACTAGTAATCCGAACTGCTTCAGATCTAGCGACATCTAGCGGCTACGGTGGCGAAATAAAATAGCCCGAAGAATAGCCCGAGTTAGGAAGGAACCATTTTCTTGTATGGGATGGGGTATCTGTATGTAATATTATGTTATCTGTGGTTAAACCATATGTGAGCTGATAGCACGAATATTGAAAAAAAGGATCAGTGAATTCCTCTCACTCTAAAATTTGTAAGATGTTAGTATATTCGTATATGCTATTTTAATTAAATAAAATTGTCAGATGACTTAAATGTAGAGGGATACACGTCGGCTAAAAGTATTGAATTATAATATTGTCAATTTTGCATTCCATAAGATAGAGCTTATGCACCAGTTTAAAGTCCATTTCAGTAACGCAACTGCTGACCCGGCAAACGTTGTTTTCCATGTAAATTAATATCGCTATTGAAAACAGTGGCTGGTGGTAGTAGCTTGAAAATTTATAAATGTATATTTCATGACACATTATAAAAAAATAAAAATTGTACAAAATATAAATATTAAAATTTTCTGGTATAAGGGAATCTGGTATACCCTTATCACCTAGGGGTATAAAAATTAATAACAACCTATTGTCAAACCTACCGTGTATATTATAAAATTTCATCAAAATCAGTTAAGCCCTTTTGGTGAAGTATGGCAGCTAATACTGTAGGTATATCATATCATATAGTAGGTATAGAATATCATAGTTAACCTACTGTGATATTCTAGCAATTTCAACCTAAGGAAATGAAATGAAATCTTCAACCCAATCTCGGAACTGCAGCTGAATTTCACTAAGCTTCAAAACACAACGGGAGGAAATTTAGATCACCTAGACTTGTGAGCTTGCAGACCATAACTTCAACATCTATTCTAAGGTATCAATTCGTTACCCATTCCTTTACAAATATATAAATATTTATAATGGTAATAGTAATCAGAAAAGCTAGATTAGGTTTTATATATTTTATTAGTCGCGCAAATAAAAACTAAAATCGAGTTTAATATTAGGCACACAGAAGAAAACAATTTAAAATGAGGTCATGTTGAAAATACCAGCCACATTGGAAAATCCACTTTGAGCTCTCAAGTTGCCAGTGTACAAGCGCTTAAAATGTTCATCCGCAACCCGAACAGGCGGAGGCCTGACTATGGATATGGGTTGTGGATATACTAATGGTATAAATGGAATTCCAGAACTGTCAGGAGTCACTTTAAATATAACTTTGCAAGACCTGTGGAGATGACCACCGCCGGCTAAATGGTTCATTTTAACTGTAGAATTATAATAGCTGGTTTTTATGACTATATTAAATAGTGATGTCACTTGGAAATAAACTTGTCATTTGTAAAAAAAAAGAGACTCCTTGCATAAAATTTACCTACATATAAAAAAAATAGTATTTATGTTTAATATATCATGTATCAGTAAAGTAGCAGTAAAGTATCCATCCAAACAAACTTTTGCATTTATAATATTAGTAAGATTTTAACCTATCTCATATATTTTGTTCGATTTCTGATGCAAAGCGATTACTCAAGCCAACGAAATTGATTTAGCAAGCGATAAATTTCATTCAATGGCAACACTATTTACTCCGTGAAACGTAATTGTTAAGGTAGTGTTCAAAAGGAGTTGTATCCAGAGCAGTAAAGCATATTAAAAAAATTGTATAATGTAATAAATAATAATAAAAGAAAATGGAACTTTTGATTGCATTTAGGGTCAACTACATTTTGGGGAAAGCAAATCTGATTTCTGGCAATACTGACTGTCATTCATAGATTATTAAAATAGTCGTTTCTTGTTTTCCCACCAAAGATAAAAGAAACTCAGTGAATAAAATATAAAGTTTAAAAAGTGTTATATTTAAAATATTTAAATAAGTATGTTTCAATAAGTAGTTATAATGTCTTTTTCATTTGGAACGACGTCAAGTGCTCCAGCCACTTCGGGACTCACTGGAGGTTTCAATTTTGGAAAGTAAGTTCCTATATCCTTTTACTTTTGTGTAGAGTAGTGACTATTTAAAAAAATATAACATACAAACCTCCTTATGCATTTAAAAAAATGGTAATCGGTTTTCAAATAATTCATTATAATATAACCTCAAAATTTGCAACAAATACATTCTGCATTACAGACCTGCTACTCCGGGATTTGGTCTTGGTTCTACGACAACTCAGCCCTCTACCGGTTTATTTGGGACTCCTGCGACCTCTGCGCCTACTTTTGGCACCGGTACACCTGCCTTTGGCGCCACAGCTACTCCAGCATTTGGGGCAGCGTCAGCAACTCCTGCTTTCGGTGCAACGTCAACTGCCCCTTCCTTTGGGACGTCGGCTACGCCAGCTTTTGGGGCTAGTTCTGTAGCTCCTACATTTGGTTCAACAACAACACCAGCATTTGGGACCACAACAGCTGCTCCAGCATTTGGTACAACATTCGGTGCAACATCTGCACCTACTTTTGGTAAATACTATAATTATTTCACTAAATTATACAAGTGTACAAAATCCTGAATTTTGTACATAATTTTAGAAATTGTAATACCAAAGACAGATACATAGATAGACATCTGAAACTAAGTAGATTATAGATGACCAGACCATCAGGTGGTCAGGTCGTCAGCCTGTTTGCTATACCAATTACAAAAAGTGGTTATTATATCTGGTAACTGAATTAACACATTATTTTTAGGTTCAACAACAACACCGGCATTTGGCACAACCACCAATTTATCCCTGGGCACTGGACTTGGTACTGGTGGCCTGAATTTTGGTGCTGGAACTAATACTTCTACAGCTGCTACAGGTATTACCTATTATATATTACATTAATTTTTTTGATAAATATAAGAGTCAGAGAGAGTAAAAAGTGTGTTTTGTCAACAGTATATTTATAGATATATTGTATGTTTACATTAGGTATACTAGGTATTACACTATTTTGGCAGATGGCCTACTCTCATGCTTTAATGATATGTGCATGAAACATGTATATATATTTATATTTTATTAAGATCTATTTATCTAGTTTGGTCATGAAAATGTATCAAATAGACAGACACTATCACTGATAAAATATTAGTACAAATTTTAAAATAAAGTTTTGACTAAACCATAATTCATTCATTTGATGGTATGTACATATGTGTATGTATTATATCTACTTTAGTCATAACACAAGCTCGGCTTACCTTGGGGGTTAAATGGCATTGTGTGATTGTAATTGTCCAGGGATATTATTATTATTATAATAAATTATGAATTTGTTGTTCAGGCCTGTCATTTGGGACCACAACTACAGCAGCAGCTAGTACAGGTCTCGGTGGCTTGGGAGGTTTTGGATTTGCTTCCACATCAACACCAAGCACAGGCCTAGGCTTGTTTGGAGCAACTAGCACAGCAACAACATCTACCAGTTTCTTGGGTAATTATTTGTTATAACTTTTGCACCTTTGTTTTTTAAGCAATATGTATATCATTGTTAATATTAATTTTTAAAAAATAATAATTATCACAAAATATGGAAAAAATATGGTTAATTTCTAAACATGTAATTGCAACACTTTTATTAGTTCATGGCTGTCTTTATGTTAGCAAGTAATGGTGTAATAAATATAGGAAGTTGTATGAATTGGCTCATTGATCACTGAATTAAATAAAACAAAAGTAATAAGCTGTGTTAACAAAAAACAACAAATCCCTGTAGTATTTTTAAATAACATAATGCAAAAATTTACAGTTAATAAATTAAAATATATATTGTTTGCAATTTCTATTAACTGTTTGGGAGTTGCTGTGGAGAGCTAAGTTGTGTGGTTCTAAATTGCAACATTTAAATGGATCATACATTATTGTAAATTTGAGGTTTTCTATCACTTCAAATAGGAATTGGTGCTAACATAATGATGGCCTTGTTCTCTTTAGTAACAATGTAACAATTTTCAGTGTCATGCAACCTCACCAGACTTCCCCTTATGCAAACCCCTTTGTTCCAATCACACAAACCTTCCAAATGATAACACCTTATATGCGATGCCTAGAAGCAGGTCCCAAATCGAATTTTGAAATAAGTCCTATTAAATGTGATGTTAATGCCAAGTATGCATTAAGAAATTCCAAAAGGGATCAATATCATACTATCATGCCATCCTCTGGTGAGAGTTTATATAATTTGTACAGTAAAATCTAATTCGTATTTTGTTACTAAAACATTATTGAAGTTTTATATTCATTTTAAATTTTATACAAGTCTGCCAAGTAAAATCGAGATTTTAGCTCATATAGACAAACCTATTTAATAATTTGTATTACATTATTGTCTGTAGTTATTATTTATAAAAAGTTTGGCAGTAATTAAGTATTGTCTAGTTTATTATATAGAATATTTGCTTTAAATGTCACCTATGATAGTTAAATTTGAAATAAAATATATAGATAGATAAAAAATATGTTATATATGAATGTACCTGAAGTGCTGAAGCACACATAATACAAAATTAAGATAAAATAAAACAAAAGGAATATGTAATGTCAACTATAACATGCAATGTGTGTAACTGCATTCTGTAACAGTGCAAATAGGCACAAATATCCAATAGCTTTTAATATAGTAGAAGAAAATTGTTTAGTTTTTAGTTATCATGCTATAATAAGTATATATATTTACAGTCAATTTGTCCTATTTTAATAATTTTAAATTGTTCATAATGTTTCTCTTGCAGGGGCAAAATTAGGCACAACTACTGCTACTGGAACACAGCCATCAATTTCAGGTAATTATTTATAAAAATAATAACATATTGTTGAGAAATAACATCTAGATGTAGTAAACAACTTCTTGGTAGTGGAATGTTAAAATTCTTCAATATAACTCCTAAATAAATATACTCATAAAATACAGATGGGTTAAACAGTGGCTTCCTAATCTGTTGAATATATAAACCCTACACTTGACATGCCCATAGAATATGTGTAATTTATATAATCAACAATGTTTAAGCCACTAACAAGCATCTCTGCACTTCCCGAAGGTTGATGGCTAGAAAATACATATATATATTTTTTTTTCGGCCTATAGCATTAGGTTTTCCTTTCGTATCATTATTTATTGGTTAATAAAGCTGAAATATATAAATAAATATATGAATTATTGAAATAGCAGGTAAATACTAACCTTCATGGTCAGTCAAAAAGATACAAAAAGTAATATAAATATATTTTTTGTTCTGTATAGCTGCACCAAGTTTTGGTTTGGGTGGTGTAACGCCAGCAGCTGGTGTTGGCACTGGCAACACCGCAGATGCAAAAAGTAAGTACTTATACATTTCAAGCTGCTTCACAACTGAAATAATCGAGTTATTATATGGTCTATATCCTTCCTGGATAAATGGGATATCCAACTAATCAGTACTACCAGAGATATCCAAACATCTTAAATCTCTACCACTTCTTCCTCTTTATACCTTTAGCTTTATCAATTATAATATTTAGCATTCCTAGTACAAGATTTGCTCACATAAGCATTACATGGAGTATATCACCAATTAACACTAAACTAAGCAAATTTTATTGAATCTGAATCACTAATGAAATTAATATTATTTTTTATTCTAGCCGAGTCCCCAAAGCAAACAAAACTTCCAAATGAAATATCCACTACAGTGGACTCCTTCAAGGAGTTTGTGAAGAAACAAAAGTCCCTAAGCTCTGAGGTCATGCGTGTTTCAATCAAACCATTGCACACGGTATGTATAAATATGATATAATTATTATACAATCACTCAAATACATTTACTCCTTGTACATAATGTATAAATAACCAGACATGTATAATTTAGGGTCGTAACCGAGAATCGAATCGTCATAATATTGGCGTTAAGTGTTATCCGCATTTCGCGTGATGAATGAAAGGAATCTCCTCCCTCATATCTGTTTCCTAATTTATTATAGTCTGTGTACATTGTCAAAAAAAAAATTATACGTTACCGATACGATAACGATACGATTACCGAACATGTGTTATAGTAATAATATAGTATTAGTTACATCATGGTATTGGGCCTAGGCCTATAATGATACATGTGCAAATAAATAAATAAATGTCGTCAGATGGACCGTATGCTTGTTTGCCACCATCATGGTATAAAAAAAACTAGTTAAAGTCAAATGTGGCAGGTGTCACGAGAGGCGGAGGCTACGTTGCGGTTGGCGCTGTCGCTGGGTAGTGAGGTGGCGCGTGGTCGGGCGCAATCTCGTCGGCTGAGATCTTCTGCCGCCGGCGCGCTCGCTGCCGCTGAGGATGCTGCCGCTGCCGCTGCGGCAGGTACATCTGAAATGTTTTTTTTATAGCATAAGCCTAAATTTCGTGAATTCTCTGCCTTGTGCAAGTAATGTACATTTTTTTATAACACATTTTCGCGAAACACGCAAAGAAAGAATATACTAATCCTTCAGTCTATGGACAATAAGGGTATACTTTATAAAAAAGTATTTCAACTCAGACTCTGTTCATGAGTTGCAATACTTTTTTTTCTGGACAGTAGTCTATGGTGCTGTTCATTTACTGACACTTATGCCATGCCATTCCACTTACATAATCACTATATATTATAATACAATTTTCACTTCAGGTATAGAGCTAGAAAGTACTCCACCGCCTATCTACGTGAAGGAACTAATATCGGAGTTGGAACAGCAATTAATAACGTTCAGAAGGCAAATGGACGTGGCTGACAAACAAATGCAGTCATCACCCAAATTGCTGACTGAACAAGGTAGGTTATTTTTTTTATTATTATTTCGGGTTTCGTAATTGATAAATGACAGCCACGATGGTATAGCGGTTTAGCACACCGCGTTACTCGGGTAATCCGGGTTCGATCGCCCGGTGCAAATATTTTTATTTATGAGTATAATTGTTTATGTTGGGCTGAGTGTTTTCTATGTATTGTTATGTACATACAGTATTTACAAAAAATATTTTTGTCTAGTAATCATCTCTAGTCTAGACTAGATGGCGCAGCGTGAATTGTCCAAAATTGATTTTGCAGTTTAATATGCGTTTAAAGTTAACCTTAATTTGTTTGGAAAATAGATGTGTTTTTTACATAGGAGAATATAATTTTAATTAGTAAATTATCAGTAAAAAAATAGTAAAAGCTCTACATATTTCAAATTTCATTAAATAAAACATATTGTACAAAACTAGCCGTTCCTTCGTCTTCAAAAACCTTATGTTTTTGAAGACGAAGGAACGGCTAGTAATTACGTCGTACGTCGTACGTCATAATTATTACGACTTGCAAGAAGTTCCGTTATATAGTGTTGACTTAATTACTGGTTGCCACAGTATGCATAACTTTTTTATTTTGTTTAAAATGACAATAAAACAGGTTATTATCTATATGTATTGCAATATATATTGCAATCCGTTCAATTAGTCATGAAAAAGTAACAAAGGCACAGACAGCAATAGCAAAGCAAACAATAAATATAAATAAAAAAGTGGTCTACTTTTTTTTTATGATATTTATTATTTGCTTATCAGAGATTTTTTTTAATGAATGATTATGGAATTTTGCATCCGCCTGCGCTAATGGATTACGCTGGCAGGGCACCAGTGGAAGATTATAGGATGAACATGAGGTCAGGCCTGTTTGGCCCATCGTGACAATTCTCCAGCAATTTATCACGATGGTTTCCATGGGGGAACCGCGTGGTCAACATGACTTGGTACATTGCTAGCAATGGAGTAATCATTTCACATTACTAACAATCACTTTCACCCCTATTTTTCAGAGTTGACATTAGGAATCCGGCGTATGCATGAATCGCTAGTGGCCTTGGCTGGGCGGCTGCAAGCGGTGCATACACAGGTGGAGGGTCAAAAAGAACAGTATCTCAATCTACGCAAGTACATCTTGAAAGATCCTACGAATGTGTTCGAGACACCATCACGTGAGTATTGTGACAAATTATTAGAGAACTCTTATCATTATTGTTAGAATTCACTTGTATAGTTACATTCTTATCAACTGAAGTAGCTAGTTGAACTAGACAGTATGGTGATAGAAAATTGTGGCATGCATTATGTGGCCGAAAATGAGTGATACAGTATTCTATTCATATGATTAAATGACTTTGACATAATGTAATCTTTCTGCTGTATGGACTTCTTCTAAAATAGTGGAATATGACTCTTAGTGTGTTGTTTCTACACTAAATGCATATGAAACTTTAAATGTAGGATTACTACTTTAGTACTCCTACATTTAAAATTTCATTTATTTGTATAGATAAATGTGGTAATAATATATATATGTACATATTTGTATTTATAGCAATTAACAGTATACAAATGTCTTTCACAGCCAATAATAGCCTCGATCAAATATTGAAGGATGCTGAAGGTTCCAAGAAGAGAATAAAAACAGGCAACATGAGTGAAGTTAGTTTCGGTAGTGCCGTTCTATCGGATCCCCGAGCTGTTTTAGGTAAAAGAAATATATAATACTAGCTGATGCAGCAATTATTGTTATGTTATTATATAAATTAAAACGCTATTATAAATGGTGGTTCATGATAAAAGCGTGAAAATTGAGGGTTATATGTATTTTTAATACCACATTTAGAGGTATGAAAAGTAGATAGCAGCTGATTCTTAGACCTACTGAAAATGCATATGAAATTTCATAAAAATCAGCCTTTTTCTTAAGTATGGTAATTAATATTGTGCCACGAGGATTTTATATATAAGATGTGACTAGAATAGCATACAAGCTAACAGCCTCTCTTATTGTAAGTGGCAATTGTCGCCGTCATATGATGTCATTATGTCACATAATTCTTCACGCTTCACGCCTTCTATATATATAAATAAATTTGTATGCTTTTCACAGGAAACATACAGCAGTTGGCTGGACCAACGCCATTCAGTTATCTTGGAAACACACTATCTCCATTTCCTGGGGCTGACGCAAGTGGTATGTTTCATTTATTTACATTTACATAGTTTTCATTCTATTCTCATCATCATCATCGCAACCCGGAAGACGTCCACTGCTGGACATAGGCCTCCCCCCAAGATCTTCACGACGATCGGTCCTGCGCTGCTCGCATCCAATGCCTTCCAGCGATCTTGACCAGATCGTCGGTCCACCTTGCTGGAGGCCTTCCCACGCTGCGTCTTCCGGTCCGCGGTCGCCACTCGAGGACTTTACTGCCCTAACGGCCATCTGTCCTACGAGCTATGTGCCCTGCCCATTGCCACTTCTACTTAGTATATATTCTTTTATTTATATTTATACTTCTTACATAGTTTCTATTCTATTCTATTTTCCAGGCCCTGGCTGGCAGCCCCAACAGCAACCTATATCAAACACATCATTGAATGTCTCCAGTTTTGGCGTTGCTCCAGCCACAGAAACTAGCACTTTCCAGCTTCAGAAACCACCGGGCAAGCGTGGGAAACAATGATATTGGCGATAAACGCTGACAAACAGCGGATAATAAATTATATGTACTAAAAGACAATTGAACTATTTTGTGCTTAATATAACGGATACTAATTACTAGTACATTCCGTGGACAATCAATTTGTAGTGTCATGGATGATCAATAATAATATCAGGGTATAAAATTTTAAAATTATGTGATTGTTATAATCCTATATTGTTGTAATCGTTCAGTGATACATGATTAGCCTTTAACATAATAAGAAGGAAGATGTTAGTCTGCTATAACATACACAAGCAGCTGGGTGTAGTACAGTAATTCCCCCTATAACACGGTAGATTAGTTCCGCGTTATAGGAGTATTCCTGTATAACGGGGTTTAAATCGAATAGTTAGAATAAACTATATTAAGAACGAAATATATACGTTTTATTAAAATCTGAATTAAACTATGAACATTCTAAATAAAAAAACTTATGCATATGTAAACTAAAAAGTCTAATTATGAACTATACAAAACCAATCATCATAATCAACATGAACAAATTATTATAAATGTCACAGTACAGAAATATAATATGGAAAATACCTGTGTTATAGCCTTACGTTAGTTTACGGGGAATTGAAATCCGCGTAATATGAAAATGCGTTCTAAGAGTATAGTGTTATATATATAAGGGGGATTACAGTATTTTATTTTGAACACTATTAATATAAGTTGTAAAGAACCACGAAAATAGTTTGAATTTTATTTTGTGGTTTCATTCTAACGTATTGGTATGATCTTTGTTGCATTAATATGTGGTTACAAAGGTTACAAAATACAAATTATCAGAAATATGTATTTTTACAAAACAGCACAAATTAATTAGTGAGTGAAAGCCAATAGATTGCGCTTAATAAATAAAGCATAAAACAAACTATAGAATAAGTACATGTTTTATGCATTTATAAAATGTATTCAAGACTCAAGTGCCAATAAGTCTGTCATATCTATAGTTAGTTCTGTCTGTCATATAGGTAAGTTCTATGAAAATATGACAGTTTATTTTTAATATTTAATTTGTATTTATACGAATGTAACTTACATAAACTTACAGTTACTTCTTAGACGATAGTCTTGGATTGTAGTACTCACATGGTACAAACATTTGTATGTTTGAGTCATTTGTGTATGTATTTGTCTGGATGTTTTTTATGAATGTTATGTATATTTATAAAAAAAATGTATTTAAATATTTCTATATTTTATAGAAACACGTCGATGTGTTCTGGATTATTATTAGTATTACTTTATAATTAAGATACGTATCTGTCTTTCTGTCTGTACGGATGTAAACTTAAGCTATGGATTTAGAATGATTACCTTTTTTTTTATGAAGTTGGACTTGAGTACTAGTCGCAAGCAAAGCTAGTAATGTAAGACTGTACTCATCTCTTCCTGCTTTCATATAGTTTTATGTTGTCTGACAACATTAGTGTGAAAAGGTGTATATTAGAATACATATGAATTTGACGGCCTTGGTGGTCTAGCTGTATACCACACCGCTGGTCGCGGGTTCGATTCCTCGCACGGCATAAACATTTATATTTATGAGTACGATTGTTTGTATGAGTCTGGATGTTTCTATGTACTATGTATTTACGAAAAGATATTGTATTTGAATCAGTTATCTAGTACCCATAACACAGCTTTAGCTAGCTTAACTTCGGTCTAGAGGGCGCTGTGTGAATTGTCCTGAGATTATTATATGAGGCAATTGTTAAAATTGAAAGATGATATTAAAATTAATTGTAAATGTAAAATTGGTTTGGTATCGTAATTGAAGTAGAATTTGTAAAAAGTCATCTGCTTACATCAGCGTCACTTGTTTTAGCCGCTAAGCAGCTTGTTAAGTTGGTTTCGGTTGAAGGGTGAAATAAGGCAGCAAAATTACATGATGAGGCATGACATCTTAGTCAGGCATCGCATGAGCAATGTTGCGTACGTCCCATGGTAACTTGATTTCCCGCAGTGCTGTTCATATACATATATGAAGATTACCACATACTGTCAGTAGGCTGTCAGCTTAATTAAGATTCCAATTATAATACGTAAAAACTATGAAATTTGATAAATAGCTTATTAGAGCCATCCCCATGATGGGACTTTCCGTCCCGGTGATGAGTTCCCTTAAGATAATAGAATAGTAAAGAAATAATGTGGGTGAGTTTGCGGCACTGCGTATTGTAACAATATCATTGTAATATAATAAATTTACAAATGTACTTACTATATTTATTTTAGCCTAGTGGTTTAGGATACTATCCCGCGGTTGTAGTATTGTTTCTCGCATAATGTGTACATGTTTATAAAGTATGATTGTCTCTTTGTTATTCTGATGTATACACACATTTGCATTGTGCGAACAAGACCCAAGAACAGCATCTAAATGTTGTTTTAGCAATTACTTTGTAACAACCTGTATATGTTGCGAAGCAATTGACACTCCCTTTGTTTGATATATTTAAAAATAATTACCAATTTACTTACATTTAAATAAACATTGTGCACGTATGATCTCTATTTGGGCTACGAAGCTTAAGCATGTCCAGCTCGTGGTTGTGAAGTACTTGTTTAAGGGAGCCTGCTTTAGGGGCTTCAAAAACTCGGATTTTTTCAGGGATTTTTATGAGAAGGAAAGAAATTTTGCCGAGGTGCCTCGAGTTGCATTTATCGTGCGGCGGGAAAGATGAAGGTTACAATTTCCATCTAAAACAGAAAATCCAAAAAAAAAATATTTCTCAATAGAATAGCTTCTAGTTAAATCATAAATTCAAAAAAATTTCGCAAATTGATACAAAAAAAATTGAAATCAGATTTTAGATTGTTTAAAAAGTGGGTTAATCTTAATAGTAGGGGGGGGGCCGGAATACTAAATTTGAAGTTTCTGAAGCGTCATGGGGGCCTTTTTGATTGTGAAGTAAATATAAATCATTAATTACGAATGTTAATTTTTAAATTAAGTAAAATATAGATATTTTTAGAAATCTAAGTATCATCATATACATCTATGTATGACGGGGACCTTAACGTTTGGAGGACATCAAAACGCTTAATTTAAATTATTTTCAATTATTATTTATTTAGAAATAACTCCTACAATTAATCTTTGGAAATTAAGAATGGCACTTTTCTTATTAAAAAGGAAAAGTTCATCGTTATTTGGAAGTAGATGAGGAAATCATCAAGCTTAACTTGCACAGATCACGAGAACGTGATACACGTTCAGCCGAAACTTCAGGTAATCTATGCAAATTAAGCTGGCAATCCTTTTCATCAGTATTAAAAAGTTTTCCGTTTTGTTCATAATATTTCTTCCGTGAGTTTCTTTAATTTATCACAATAATCAGGAACGACTCCTTTATTTAACTTTTTCGTCTATTTTGCGAGATTTTTAGGTTTTGTGCCTTTCGTCTGCTGATATTCCTATGACGTATCATAAATCATCTCAAACAATCCCTTCCCTTCTTCATGGTTAAGAAGTGGTCCAAAGTAGATTTAACCTCCTTTTTCTTTTGAACACTTAATAAATTTGAAAGGTGTGTGAACGGTGGACAGCAAACTTGTATGTATCCAGAATTTCAAAAAATTCTTCATACATACAAAAAAAAACCCTTTACTTCTGGCCATCGATGTTGGTTTGGAACACCTTAGGGCAAAACAGGATGCTCTTTCATAAACTTATAATACCACTTTTTGTCTGCTATTTTTTTCTCCTTGTTAAAACGATGAAGATCAATGGTAGATAAGCCAAAAAAATTAGACTAAATTCATGAAACGCTGTGCTAATATATCTTCCATGTTTGGTGGCATACCATTAGGTCTTCCAAATTTTGATCTTTTATTCAATCTTGTCAAATGTCGTCGCAGTGTAGGTTTCGGTATTTTAAATCTTCTAGAGTTTTAATTACATCCTATTTCTCCATTTCAATGTATCTTTAAAACTTCGTCCATATCCTCCTGCTTCCAAGTATAGTACTTTCTCTTCGTCCTTTTTATTATGAAACATACTCAACATTATTATGACATCTTCAAGAGTAATTAATATATTTTAATAATCCCAGAGAGCCGGACTTATAACCTCTTTTTACAGTCTGGGTTTGTTGCAGCTACGAACGCTCGTAGACGTGCGCGCTCATGTTGGAACTCTTCTGTATGTCCAGAGGAACTTGATCTAGGTTAAGTTCTTACGAGCCCAGCATTACTGTGGGCATTAAAAAGAATATTATTCCGCTAGATTCAGCAGCTGATAGAATCAATCACGAATTTCAGCAGTTACTCTGTCTACTGAAGTGAACATTGTTCGCCTCAGTTCGTTCTTGTATGATAACCCAAAGTCTGCAGTTCATCGCTAAAAATATGCTTTCCCCTGATTTGTCTTAGGGGTTCAATAGAAATTTCAAACTCTTCACGTAAATTTTTAGAATATTACAATATGCCAAAAGTTAGCTCCGTCTACAAATTCAGCTCGATTTTATTTTGGAGTGTCATTCAACTTATCCCGTAGTGTCAGAGTGCATAGCTACTAATAAACTCCATGCATTCGTACGTGATTGATTGTGATTTTAAGCTTTCATTCGTTTCCGTTAGTTTTTCTAGTGTGATCGATATTTCTTTGTAACGATGTCTTTCTTTCTTTTTCATCTTTGCCATCTTTTTCTTTGGTGCGCTAGAGATGATGCTGTAACATGCAGGAGTTCAGGATACACGTTATGTATCCTGAACTCTTTTCAAAGTTTTTCCTGTGGCTGCAAGAAGAACTTTCCGCCGGTGGGTTGACGTAGAAAAAAAAAGCGTAGCAGTGTTCTAGCGTGAAGAAGTGAAGAAAGGCTATTTACCTATTCTGCTCGTCGCTACCTTATAGACCAAATGCATCTACTGCTTGTGTTAGCGTTGACGTGAAAAGCAGTTGTGGTTGAAAAATATACTATTTAATTGTAAGAGCACACATTACAAAGCACTTGATGCAAATCGGTAATGGCAACGGCGGCAACCGTGTTGTTGCCATGTATAAAAAGTTACCATATTTATTGTTGATTTAAACAAATTGGCCGGGGGAAAAGGCCATAAATGAAACTATACTATAAATAACAAGAGACATGTACAGTAAAATAACAGATAATTCACTAAAGCTGAACTTTATTCACTACATATATGCTAACTACACAACTCAAAGGGCGTCTTAGGAACAATGTTCTTGGTATCATAGTTAGACTTTTGTAAATCATGACAGATTATATGTAAGACAAACTTAAATAAGTATACAATATAAACGTTTTTATGAGCATGCCTCTTTTGAATAGACCAGAAAGAAAATAAAGATCGAGAACATGTCCACAACATTTGAAGTGACGATGAGCTTGCGTACATAACTTACAGGACACAAAATATTGTCTCCTGTAAGTTATGTACACAAGCTCATTGTTTTTAGCTCTTGTTTTGTCTGACTGCAGTGGCTAAAATTAATACTACCCTTTTGCTTATGCTTATCAACCGCAGTTGGACTAACCTCTAGAGATGCAGCCCTTTTTTTCTAAAACAAAAAGTGATTTAATGTACAACATTAATCTCCCGCCCTGAGTGATACACTTGAATAGTTTAAGTGTCCAACTTCCTAGTTAATATGCACACAATTATTGTGTCCCAGTGTTCAACTGGCTGCTTCAAATTTTTTAATGCTGTAATCTGTTGTCTGACACGCGTAACCATGTCTCTTAACTGCTGTGCTGTTCCTCTTTGAACAGATGGAATGTCCAAAAGAACGTTGATGTGATTATTGCTTAATAATGCAGGGTTATCATACCTGTTATTCAGCAAGCTAAGAGCCCATTGTATATAGGCAGGCCTTCAATGATTTGTAATGGCTCACCCTTACACAGTGTGCGGAGGTAGAGCATATTTTCGATGTGACTCAAGTGGTTTCTTGTTATCATTGCAGTGAATAAATCCATGAACGGCCGGAATGTTGTAATGTCTCTGCCATCAAATGGAGTAAATTGGATGTTAGGAAGCCTCGCAGCCTGTACACTTGTTGAAGTTGAACCTTTTTAAATGTTTGACTTATGTTTGGTAATACTTGTGCACAGTTTTAGATACCTCTCCTCAATATTTTCTGTCTCGTTATCATCTTTTATATACAGTATGTCCAACTGTGCTTCTTGAAATGTTGTAAAATATTCTTTAATCATTTTGTGTCTCGATTCTTCTTGGTCATAGATGTTGGAGAGATCTGCAAAATACTTCTCCATTCTGGTTATAGCATGTTTGCATTGACCTCTTGCCTTTCTCAATCTTGTAAGCTGGTCACATTTTTTCTCAGTCATTTTGTAGGTTATGTTTGCGACATTACAATATGTAGGGTCCTACACTAAGGACTTTTAAATTAAAGCTTGATTGTGGACTGTAATTTCGTATAATAATTTAAATATTGAAATACAGAGAGATAAAATATTGAGCGCGCGTGTAGTATTCGGTGGCGAGATCAGAAGTGAGGGTGACGGTCGGTGCGGTGCTATTCGCACCCCCCTCGAGCCGCTCCCCGCATCAATGCTCGCGGACTCCATTCCGGCGAGCCGACAATGTGCGAATAAATATTAATTGTTAAATTTATGTATTATATATATGTATATTTTTGTTTTAAACTGATCTTCTTTGTGACTAACGGGTAATTTATTCTTTATTTGTATATTGTGCGTGTTACTTTTGTTAAGTGACTGGTTTTGTGCCCGGCAAATGACCACTTGTGAGCCGGAGGAAATTTTGCACATTCATTTTTTTGAAAGAGTCACACTATGTAAATCTATAGTACAAGTTATAGAGTTGATTTTCGCCACTAATTTTGTGTTTTGAGTGTTATTCTTTTGTTAGGTGATTGGTCTTGCGGCCGGCAAATGACCACGTGTGAGCCGGAGCAAATTTTGCACAGTCACTTGTTAAAAATTGTCACACCACGTAAAAGCATAAAATACTTTAGTTAAAACGTAATTTATTATTTTTTACAATAATACATGTTCAAAGTGATGCCCATGTTCAGCTATGCACATACGACAACGTGTGCTTCTCTTAATTTATTATTTAATTCATTGAGTGTATCGTATTCTTTATAATACACCAACTCTTTGTAGAACCCCCAGATAAAAAAATCGACAGTGTTCAGGTCGGGAGACCTTGGGGTTCAGGCGATGGGTTCACCACACCCGATCCATCTTCCTGGGTATGTTTCGTTTAAATGGTTGCAAACTATTTTGGTAAAATGGCACGGAGTTCCAGCATTTTGAAAAAATACTCGCTGATGCAGCCCCAAATTGACATCTAGTAGAGTATCCAGCATAATATCTGGCAGATAATCCATCAAAAAACTTAAGCATGTGTGTTTAATATCTCTTGGAGTATAAATGGGCCGATTAGTTGACCATTAAAAATTCCTGTCCACAAATTGACGGAAATTTAATTCTGAAAGTTGTGGCGGCGCACTAACCTTGGGTTTGTCCTCGACCATGCGTGAGTGTTACGCAAATTAAAAACTACACTCCTAGTAAATTTCGATTCGTCAGTCCACAAAATAGAGTTGAAAAATTTGGATTATTCCTGTCTCTTCTGATCATCTCTTGTCAGAAAGCCACACGTCGATCATAGTCTATAGGTAGCAAATCTTGAACATTTCGTAGGTGGAACGGATGGTAGCCTTCCTTGCGTAAAATGCTGTACTGCCCAATACATTTAATTGATTCATCGAAAATTGTATTCTATTATACCGCATTTTTTGAGCTGTTTTTTTTAAATTTATTTATTTTTATTTATTTATTTATTAAAGGAAAACCAAGGCTATTCAAGTACATCTTAAATAAAGTCAATATATATGTCACAGTAAGCCACTGACAGGCTTTCACTACTAACAATAGACTAATTCTTAAAAAGTTTTACATCACTACGTATAAAGGCATTATAAAGTTAACAGAGAATATGAAATTAATTAACAAGAGTACAGTAACAAATAGTAAATTTATAGAAATATATACATATACATGATTTTCAATAATAATTAATTGTTATTTGAAGAAGGGCTCACTTAGTTGGTGTCTAAATACTTAATATTAGATTGAATAATGGCAATTTTGCTTGCTGGCAGGTTAAAAATAAACCTGAAACTATTGGTAAGTTTCAGAAATGATAAGTCGATGCAGCAGTACATTTATTTTATTCCTTTTTCAAATTACACTCCATATAATTTGCGTCGCTGTACATTCACGTCTGGTCATCTCGGTCGCCTAGAACAAAGAGAGAGCAGCCCGCTCCCTCCTTATTCCCGGCCTCTTTATCTCTACTACTATTGGTGGCGGCATAATCGTGCCACCACCAACATCACGACTGACTCGCTATGGTTTTAAATTTGAAATGTAAGTAACAAATTAGTCAACTGAGTGTTCTTTTATGAACTCTTTGATGGGGAACACCTTGACGCCGACTGATTGACCGAGTCCCACCCACCCTTCCTTAACAAACATTTATTCTCTTTCTTAAATGAAAACAAAAAGAAAATTTCTCAGTCTTAACTTGTAGGTTGATCTTAACTTCTATTATGACATTCTACTTTCTTAGCACATACTATACTTAATTTAGGAATCTTTTATATTTTTTAATTATTATGCCAAAATACACATTGATTTAAACAATATTTGAATCAGTGGTACAGTTTAAACCAAACACAACTCTTTACACAAATTAATTAAATATATTCTTATTCAAACCTTTAGTAAAAAGGACAGACATTTAGATTCAATATATACATATACTAATTTAACAATATTTAATCGTACAAAGTGATACTTTATTTCAATGTGCTTGAGTCTTTTATGAAGTTCGGGATTTTTGGAAACATAAACAGCTGATTAGTTATCTATATAAACTGTAAATGTATTGCAACTCATCCCTAATTCAAATAACAATTCCCTAATCCAGCAAACCTCTGAGACTCCCTTCCCTAATGCCACATACTCAGATTCTGTAGAAGAAAGAGCCACACACTGCTGTTTAATGCTGCACCATGAGACTGTACACCCATAAACTTGCATTAAATAACCAGTTGTTGATTTTCTCTGTACTTTATCACCAGCCCAATCTGTATCTGTGTAGCCTACTAATGTTTCATCTTTTGTTCTATAAATCAATTTGCAGTTTATGGTACCCTTTATATAACGAAGTACTCTCTTGAGTGCTTTCCAGAAACTGATGCTACCATGTGTCAAGCACATGGTAGCATCAGTCTCTGGAAAGCACTCAAAAGAGTACTAACCTAGCTAGATAACTGATGGCGAAACACAAGTCAGGTCTAGTGCCGAGCATGGCGTACATGAGACTCCGAACAAGTTGTTGATAATGGCAGTTCATGTGATCCTGGCTCTATGGGTGTTGATATGGGGTTACAATTTTCCATATTATACTTCTGTAAAATATCTTTTAAGTAATTAATTTAATCAGGCATTTGCCCCTTTTACTATATTAATACCAAGGTATCATCATATATTAATACCATGTATTTTTGGTTCCTATATACATCATGTGAAATTCATTATGTAAAGATAATTTTAGGTTAGTGATACAACTTTCATCTGCACCCAGAATCAGTAAATCATCCACATATAAGAGAACATACAATTTTTCCTCCCTATTAAAATACAGTATGGCCAAAACTCGATTCGAACCCCTATTCATCAATAAAAAAATACACAATAAATTTCAATTCGGTCCGTTTTATTAGAAAGTGGAGTCAATAGAATTTGATTACAACATTAGTGAAATATGATATCACGCAAATGTTTTCCTTTTTCCTTGACGCAAAGTTGAGGTCGTTTTTTGGCATTTTCCATGTCTTTTTTCAATGTTTCCGTCGGCTGCAATTTCTCGTTCAATATTGTGTTTCAATTCACGAAGAGGCTTCGCTTCGGCCGGTCAGCATACACCTTCAATATCCCCAAATCAGGCGAACGCGCTGGCCAGTCGAAATTACTGTTTTTTGACACTAAACGACCTGGAAATATTTCGTTCAACAAAACGATTGTTAGGTGAGTTGTATGAGCCGTAGCGCCATCCTGTTGGACCTGTAATCTTCCAGGCCATTATTCTCGACCTGTTTACGCAAAAAAACTGTTAAGTATAGCTCGATAACGGTCACCATTCACCAAAATTGGTTGCCATCGTCATCTTCGAAAAAGAACAGTCCAATGATGCAATCCGCACATATTCCGGCCCAAACTGTCGCCCGTTTGTCATGGAGAAGCTTTTCAAGATATGTTTCAAGATTTTCAGCTGCCCAGAAACGACAAGTTTGTTTGTTTACGTTGCCATTTAAGTCAAAATGTGCTTCGTCGCTGATGATGATTTTGTTCCAAAAATCATCTTCACTTCTCTCTAAATTTTGCACGATTTGGATCTTGTAAGGGAATAGCAGCAAATCAATGCGCAAAGTATTATGCATCAAGGATTTACTGACGCCCAAAGCCTGAGCACCGCGTCGAATCTTCTCGAAAGTCGAATAATCTTCCTCTGAAAGGTCCTGTGCGATGGTAATGTTTGTTTTTGATCGTGCTCTGCGCTGTATGACACCACACGACACATTACTAAGAACACCACTTAACATGAATTTGGAATATAAAATGCAGGAATTGTCTTCGGATCAGCTGCTTTTTTCTTGGCAAATTTTGCACGAAATTTTCGTTGAATCAAAATAATTTACTTCTGATTTTCAATGTACAGTTCTACAATATCAGAGCGTTCGATTGGTGTGTATTTCGACATGGTTGAAATACTACTGACGTCTAGTTTCTGAAATGATTTGATTTTGATGCTGTCACAAAACCTGCAAAAGTTATGACCGGTTCATCTCCAAACGAAACTCACACAATTTTATCATATTACTAAGTATATATGCAATTGGAATCAACCGATTGGCATGAGCATGAGACGGGAAAAAAATCCTAAGCACAAATTTTATGTAATAGGGGAGGCATTGGGCAGTCGGGAGGTTTGGGCACCCCCTCATTTCTCCAAAACTTTCATAGATATTTTTTGTTTTCTACCACAGCACTATACTTTATTCACTAGCAACACCGCTTATCTAAAGTGTCAGCTGTCATTTCACTTGGTTGTCAAGTTACATGCGCGTAACGGTTTGCTGCGTACAGAAGTAAATATTTTATTTGTGATTTGATGTAACTTATCAAAGAAATCTGCAAGAACGTGTAAGTATCTGTGTTATCTTTTTCTTTTGTGTTTAATGAATATTATATTTGCCTGTAAATTAGGTTTCTACATTTGATAAAAATAATCTTATTCTAATCTATTTGAAAAGTGAGGTTATGGGGAGCATTGGGCACGCAGGTAGGAGGGAGGTTTGGGCATGCCCAATGCTCCCTCTGTTTTTAGTGTATTTTGGTGTCTTTTTGCTATGCCTATTGGATTGAGTGGTTAATCATTTCTTTTTAGGACAATGCCGTTTTCATTTAAAAAGAAAAATAAGCGACGTGAAATCCCTAAAGATATTATTTTGCGCGCATTGGAAGAAGTTTCCAAAGGTGCTAAAATTAAAAGTACTGCGAATAAATATGACATACCAAGATCTAACCTTCAAAGGTATATCAAGCAGGGTGGTGTCGTAAAAGATAATTCTTGTAAATTTATATCGTCTCAAATATTCACAAAAGATGAAGAAGAGAAAATTTCGGAATATCTTGTAACATCTTTTAAACTAAACCATGGACTATCAAAACTGAAAACACGCGAATTGGTTTATGAATACGCCACTGCCATTAAAAAGAAAATACCAGATAACTGGACAGAGAAGAAACTTGCATCCAAAGACTTGTGGTGGTTGTTGTGGTGTATGCGGTGTGCCGGCTGTTGAGTGCTGGTGTACAGCCCAGCACAACAGATGAGGTGCGGAAGATGAGGAAAGCCAGGCGGAACAAGAAACGCAGTCCCGATAGATCCAGTGGTTTATTTCGGGTTACAAGCACATACACAGTAGTTCATAGAGTACAGTCCACAGCATATAGAATGAGAAGGAGTGAAAGAAGAATGATAGTATGAAACAGAAATTGAATTGTTATAATTACGATGTATTTTATAAGTAGCGCGTAAGCAAGCGAGTGACACAGGTTATGCCTAAGATGTAAAAATCACGACTGCGAGGCGAGGCATCTCACTGCGCTCGCGCAGTTCATGCACCGCCCCGCGCCCCGCTGCCGGGACCCGGTCCCGCGCGCGGCTACTATGCACGGCGCTCGGCGCTGTATGTATAGATAGCTATGTACGTTAATAATGAATTTAATATTAAGACGCAGCATAAGATGTACCTGTATTAATATGATAAAGCGTGATGTACATAGTATAATAATAATATAGAATAGGTAGTAGAATAGATATAAGTGTATATAATATAATGTTGATGTATGATTATGTGTGTGTGTATGTCTGTTTGTCTTTATTTAATATTAGTATATATATAATGATATTTTAATATATGGATATGAAGGCTGAGTAGCCTATATCACTCCCCTCCAAAGACCGTGACTACGGGCGATAATAGTCAGGGAATCGAACTACGCGTCCTGAGCGCGTCTTTTTGGCGGTATCCTGAGCTGGTATATCTGTCTGCATAGGAACCGGGATAGGTAGAAGGATGGGAGTAGGATCGGTAATAGTTTGAGGTGTTGTGGATGGGTCTGCCAGTATGTAGGCCGGTTTGAGTCGGTCTATAGATACTGTGACCGGTTTGCCTTTAACCAGTAACTTAAATATCTTATCTCCGCGTTCGAGTACTTCATACGGTCCAGAGTAAGGAGGCTGTAAAGCGCCTCGCACCGAGTCGTCGCGCAGAAAGACATGACTCGAGGATGCCAAGTCTTTATAAATAAAGATCCTGTCCTTCTTATGGTGTGTTGCGGGAGATGGTTGCAACTTTGCCGCGAATTGCCGGAGACGGGTGGAAAAATCCGTAATATCGGTTGAATCTGGCGCTGCTGATTGAAAGAATTCGCCTGGTAGACGTAATGGTTCGCCATATACCAGTTCAGCAGAGGAAGCATTCAAGTCCTCCTTGAACGCTGACCTAATGCCGAGGAGAACAAGTGGTAAGCTGTCAACCCAATTCACGTCTGCGTGACACATAATGGCAGCTTTTGTCGGTGGAAGCGTTCCACTAACCCGTTGCATGCTGGGTGATACGCGGTTGTTCTGCGATGTTTGAATCCAATCATTTTTCCAAGATATTGGAAAAGTGCGGATTCAAACTGTCGACCACGATCAGTAACGATATCGGTTGGACATCCATATCTGGATATCCACGATATCAGTGCCTACCCAACAGTTTCGGCTGTCATGTCTGCCATGGGGAATACTTCAGGCCAGCGTGTGAAGCGATCTACTACCGTTAGGCAGTAGCGTTGGCCTTGAGATGGTGGCAGTGGACCTATAATGTCCGTGTGGATGAAGGCGAAACGTGCACGAGGTAAACTGAACGTACCCAGTGGAGCTGACACGTGACGGTTCACCTTTGCGCGCTGACAAGCCAGACATTTTCGTGACCACTCTCGACAGTCCTTTCGCATCCCGGAGCAGACGAATCGCTCGGCAACAAGTTGCGCGCTCGCGTTGGCGCCTGGGTGGCTAAGATTATGAAGGCTGTCGAAGAGTTGTTTACGGAACGGTTTGGTCACGAAGGGTCTTGGTGATGTTGTGCTTACATCACAAAACAGCACAGTTTCGCTGTTTGTGAGCTTTAGCTTGCTTAGGCGGAGTGATGAATCACCACCTAATATTTTAGCTAACTCGTCGTCGGAAGCTTGTGACTCGGCCAGTAGGAACAAATCGACTGGCATCTGCAGTTCCTCGATACGAGACAATGTATCGGCGACGACGTTGTCTTTGCCCGAAATGTGTCTTATATCGGTTGTGAACTGCGAGATGTAATCGAGATGACGATACTGACGAGGCGAACAAAGCGAAACTGAGCGGCTTGTGGTCTGTGTATACCACGAAGTGTCGAGCTTCCAACATGTGGCGGAAATGTTTAATGCTCTCGTATATGGACAAGAGCTCGCGATCGTATGGAGAGTACTTTTGTTGCGAAGGACTTAACTTTCGTGAAAAGAATGCGAGAGGTTGCCATGCGTCGTTATTGAATTGCTGCAAAACTGCACCCATGGCCAAATCAGATGCGTCTGTTACCAGGGCAAGCTTGGCTTGACAGTCTGGGTGTGCGAGTAATGCAGCATTTGACAGGCTTCCTTTACATAGCTCGAAGGCCAGCAGGGTGTCGTCGCACAAATTTATGGGATGGGACCCTTTTACTGAGCCAATGAGCAAGTTGTTCAATGGCGCCTGTACTTTCGCGGCTTGAGGGATAAATCGTCTGTAAAAGTTTATCATCCCCAAGAAACGTCTCAACTGCTTGACGTTCTTTGGTGCGGGGAAGTCCTTAATGGCTTCGACCTTTGCCTCTAGTGGCTTAGTACCAAACGCTGAGATATGATACCCTAAAAACTTGACTTCACTTACTCCAAATATACACTTAGAAGTGTTGATGAGGATACCGAATTCCTTCATGCGAGTGAAGAGCTGTTCAAGGTGATGCTCATGTTCAGCTTCATCTCTGGAGTACACTAGAAAGTCGTCCAAGTAGCAATAACAAAAATCGAGCCCTCTAGTCATTTCGTCGACGAATCTTTGAAAGGTTTGGCCCGCGTTGCGTAGGCCAAACGTCATATAAGGGAATTCGTAAAGTCCGAAAGGAGTGGTAATGGCAGTTTTCTGTATATCACCCTCATAGACCGGGATCTGGTTGTAGGCGTTAACCAGGTCAATAGTGGAAAAGATTTTACAACCAAATATACTGTGAGCAAAATCGTGTATGTGCCTAATAGGATAACGGTCTGGTATCGTCCTTGCGTTCAGCAGCCGATAGTCGCCGCAGGGCCGCCAGCCGTTATCCTTTTTGGGTACAAGGTGTAGCGGCGCGGCCTAGGGACTTTCAGAAGGACGTGCTGTACCATTACTGATCATGAGTTCGAATTCCTACCTAGCTAGTTTAAGTTTATCAGGAGCTAATCTCCGAGGAGTGCATGATATAGGCGGACCAGGTGTAGTGCGTATATAATGTACAGTGTTGTGCATTGGAGTCAATGGTGTGCCAGAAGGGCGAGTAATTTCCGGAAATTTATTTAAGATATGATGAAACCTTGTGTCACCCGTAACAAGTTTTACAGAAAATGTTTCATTGTTAGCAAAACTGGCATTTGTATATATATTTGTAGTATTATCTGTAAGGCGGCGGTTTCGACAATCTACTATTAAATTATAATGAATTAAAAAATCAACGCCTATAATGGCTTTAGTTACATTAGCTACAGTGAAACGCCATGGAAAGTTACGCCTTAAACCAAGATTTAAATTAAATTCTACATAACCATATGTGTCTATGTTGGTCCCGTTGGCTGCACACAATTTAAAGTCCGTCTTCTCGCGTCGTTCACGCAGCGCAGATCGAGGATAGACGCATAAGTCGCTACCGGTGTCCACCAGGAACTGGGTGTTTGAACTGCGGTCGGTGACGAAGAGGCGACCAGGTGAGGCGGGGCAATCGTCAGTCGCCATTACCGACTGCCCGTGGCGTTTCCCGAAAGCTCTGGTGTCAAAATAAGTGCAGATTCTATTAAAACAAAATTGTTACAAGAAGTAAAAAAAGAATCTGATTCTACTGCACTGTACACAAAGCACAGAAATTACCCTAAAAAGAAAATTAATATACATAATAAGCCCCGTGGTCCCCGTTGCTACAATTGCAATCAATATGGGCATATCAGTAAAAACTGTTTTTCTAACAGAAAAGAAAATTCAGATACTAACAGAAATTATGCTGCAGTTTTTTCAGCTTATTCTGCATTGGATAATAGTGATTGGTATGTGGATTCAGGTGCCTCCATGCACATGACAAGAAGATCTGATTGGCTATATGAAATTAAAACATCTCCGATACAAAGTATAAAGGTGGCCAATAATTCTTCAGTGACTGTACAGAAGATGGGAAATCTTGATCTCAATCTCTGCTGTAATGATGGTAATGTGAATCCAGTCCAGATTCTGGCATCAGGCATCAGACTACGACGCCCTACACTCCCGAGCAGAATGGCTTGAGTGAGAGAAAAAACCGTTCGCTTGTAGAACGAGCCAAATGTATGTTAAGTGATGCCAAAATGTCAAAAATGTATTGGGCTGAGGCTGTGTCAACAGCAGCCTATATCATAAATAGATCACCATCACGAGTACTTAATGACAGTACTCCAGAAGAGAAATGGTCTGGTAAAAGACATAATATTAGCCACATTAAAATATTTGGTTGCATGGCTATGGTTCATGTACCAAAACAACAGAGACAAAAATGGGATCCTAAGTCATCTGAAATGAGGTTTGTTGGTTATTGTCAAAATACAAAAGGTTATAGATTATTGGATATAAAAAAAGGTTTAATTGTGAAGAGTAGAGATGTTATATTCATAGAAGATAATTCAATAAATTCAGAACACACACACCCCATTACAAATCAAAATATTAAAATGATATCTATGAAGTTGGGATTGAATACACCAAGTACCGAAACAGACATGTCAACTCAGAGTGTGTCAAGGTCTCAATACGAGACATCTGTTCAAGATACTGAGAGATCTATGTCTGAGGTTGCATCAGATTCAAACGATATTACTTATACACCTTCCAGTGAAGAGACAAGTGATGATAGCACATTTGAGGATTGCTATTCTAACGTGACACTAAGACCTAGGCATCAATATTATGCGGACAGAAATGAAAATGGTAATGATTGTAATGACAATCTGTATCATGCATACATGACTTTATACAATGATCCAATAAGTCTAGAAGATGCTTTATCTTGCACAGATTCGCAGAAATGGGTAAATGCCATGGATGAAGAATATGACTCATTGTTGAATAATAACACCTGGGTACTAACCAAACTACCTTCTGGTAAGAAAGCAATTCCTTGTAAATGGGTGTATAAGACTAAAACGGATGAGAATGAAAGCATAACTAAATACAAAGCCAGATTGGTAATAAAAGTATGTGCTCAAAAAAGAGGCATTGACTATGATGAAGTTTACTCTCCAGTTATAAGATACACATCACTCCGTTACTTACTAGCACTGGCTACAAAATATGATTTAGATATTGATCAGATGGATGCTGTTTCTGCGTGCTTACAGGGTGACATTGAGGAGGATATATATATGCTACAACCACCTGGGTATGAGAATGGCAACAGCACAGAAGTCTTAGAAGGTATATGGGTTTGAATATAACGAGATCATTCCAAGTGTCCTTAAGAATATCTCCAGGCAAAGACAGAAGATCAGGAGAATAATTTTTAAAAGGAAAATGATCGCCAGAAATGATGGCTTCATTAGCAAGATGATCGGCTCTTTCGTTCCCTCTTATACCACAGTGGCTCGGGATCCAGATAAAAATAATATGGTATCCATCTTGTACAGTTTGGTTTCCAAGAAGACTGACCATTTTCTGTTGTTTTTTAATTAAGACGTCTAAGCTTTATAATCTCACCACAGCCTATAGGAATGGCTCCTTGACTTCCTCAAGAGGCCAATCTGCTGAAATCCCACGAATTATGTATGCCCATCCGTGTTACATTATATGATAGAATGAAAGCATTAAACTTATTAAGATGTAAACCCAGTTTGGTTCAAAAATGTCTTTATAATTACAAAATGCCAATGAAACACTGTTCCTACCGATTCTCTTTACACTGCCATTTATTCCTTCCTTTAAAAAGATTTCTCTTGATAAATTTTCCAAAGGCAATAGGGTGCAAAGTACTGCCATCATTTGGAGTATCTTGAATTTTTTGAACATGTACAACATATGGTGCACTGTCTGTTTCAATATATAGAGTACGGTATTTAATTTCAGAGATTTAGAACAGTCACATGTTCTATTGGACCTATTCCTTTATTTATTTCATTAATAGCAAGTTTCTGCATCTCTTTCGCTACGGGATAACAGCTGAAGTTATTTTAGAGATAATGCAGCGAACTAAGAGGATAATTTTACTACTTGTGCAGTATTTATCTTTATATCGTATCGTATCCTTGGCATTTAGAGGATTCGACATTTTCTCACATAATCTTTCAAAAATTGGACCAATTCGAATACCTGTAACGAATTTGTCCTTGACTCTGTCTTCAAATGTTTTGCCGAAATCACCACCTACTACCATTTCTCTTACTCTTGTGTAATGTCGAAATATTTTCGTTGTCGTTTTTTGATAATTTGTCGAATAGTGTTCTAGTTCTTATAGTAAGAAACTCTTTGTCTAAAGCGTAACTTGAGGGCTTCGCATAGTTCTTTATAGGTTTTTTCTTTTAGTAGCATAGGGTGAAAAATACTTTTAACGTTTTGTACTTTTTTTCATCTAATGACATGAGCAATACTGAGACTTGCTTAGTTCGGTTCACTGCATATGCAACATTCGGAATGTTACATTCCTTCTAAAAAATAATCAATATCGTCTCCTTCTTCAAAAGATTTTATTTGCGAGGTATTTGTTCTCGTCCGGGCCATCCGTGACACACACGGTGTCATGTACAGCCCGGACGAGATACAATTAAATAGTATAATCAAACAGTCTTTTTATATTTCTTAACAAACAACGCAATTTAACTTACTTAATTAGTTTTACAAACCCACTTAATCTATATTAATAATTTCGTCAAGGGGTACGGTAGACTCGAACGAAACCTTATGTGAATAACAAAACATAAAAAAATATTGTTTTCGAGTCGACAACATATATCCGCAAAATTCGTATTATGGAGTATTTCGTTAAATTCTTATGACACTGACAACCACACTGCGGTCGCCATCTTTTCATTTCACTAACTAACAACCAATCAACACATCGCGTGCGTTTACGCCAATAAGGCGCCAAAATTAATAAAATATAGGTATTCATAAATATATGGTTGTTGTATCAAAATAGAATTTTCTTATTTTTCACTAAAATAAAGACCTTTTTTATAAAACAAATGACCTTTTCATTGTGTCATATATTATGAAACTATTTAAATTATTTAGCTGATTGTAAGAAAAACAATATTGGTTTGTAAGTTAATACTGTAAAATTACTATTTGTACGGAAACGACAAAAATATATTTTTATGCTGCGACAAAAATAAATTATAAAATTCTGTTATGGAAACGTCATATTAAGCTTTAAAACTAATTTGCTAAAATAAAACTTTCCGATTAAACAAATCGGTATCGCAGGTATCACTACCCCGCTACAGGTGGTAACATTATTTGAAAATTTGACATTTCAACCTGTCAATTTAAATTAAAAAACAAACTATAACCAAGTATGGCACTTACAAACTAATTCCTAAGGGGCGACAGGGACACCAAGTAGTGGTGTCCCTGTCGCCCCGCGCCCCGAATGTTTATGGAGGCTCGACCCCAGAGTGGGGGCATAGCAAATGGCTAACGCGTATGAATTATATCTGAATCGTAATAGAATGGGTAACAAATCGTCTTGCACGACGTTCGTCATAAGTCACTTAACAATTTACCTGTGGATGTTTGAAACTATGCATTAAATACAGTACGCAAGTCGGGTTCTCTCTCTCACGCTAACATTCTAAATATCAGCGTTCTATACATGGTGTAGCACCATGTCTTAGGACTAGATTATATTAATTTTGTAGAAGATCAAAATGTAATTGATATTAATAGAATAAGATCTGAAACGCGAAGGGATCCTTATTCTTAGTTCAGTATTTAATATGATAAGATATGGTTTTCAAATAATGTAAGTGATGTATTTAAGCCATTTTTACAAAGGAAAGATGAGTTATGTATTGATAAAGGAGTAATCATGTGGGGTTATAGAGTTATAATTCCAAAAAAAATACAAATTTTGTTATTATAAGAGTTACATTCGACACATGAAGGTATTGTTAAGATGAAATCTTATGCTAGGTCATATTTTTGGTGGCCAAATTTGGACCATATGATTGAAAATTATATAAATAATTGTAACATATGTATGTCTATGCGTCCTGAACCACCAAAACCTAATGTTATTTCATGGCTAAAAACGTACATGCAGACTTTTTAGATCCAATTAAGGGTAAAAACATTTCACTAATTGTTAATACATATTCAAAGTGGCCAGAAGAAAGTATTCTAAATAAACAATAGAAAAATTTAGAAAAAGTTTAACACGGTATGGTTTACCAAAAATTCTAAACGTCACCACCATTCCATCCAGCAACCAATGGTTTTGCTGAAATGTCTGTAAAAAGTTTTAAATATGGAATGTTGAAAGCGTTAAAAGATGATTTAAATTGTAATAAATCTTTTCAAACATTAATGAAAAGGTACTGATTTCATTATAGAAATTCTATTCATATTGTCACAGGAGTTTGATCTTCTCAATTGATGTTTCAAAGGAAACTTAGATCTAGACTAGATTTATTATCTGTAAAGGAAGAAAAAGGGGAAAGGATTAAAAGAGGGAGTAGGCAGGATATATTTAAGGAAGAAGATTGGGTATACGGTAGGGATTATAGAAACCCAAATATAAAGGTTTTTGTAAAATGTATTATTGATGAGGTCTTGGGACAGAGAACTTATTTATGTAAAGTTGTAAATGAGAATTTAATATGGAAAAGACATTTAGACCAAACAATAAGCTCTCCATCCCAAAGTAATCAAGATTTTAATATTGAAAATTTAAATTCAGACAATATAACTTTAAAGGAACTATGCTCTGAAGTTGTAGTTCCTAATAATATATTTGATGAAAACATTTGTAAAGGACATTCTAGTAATAGTAATAATTTAAATAGATCTTTAGAAACTATTGTAACTTCTCAAGTAGAAGATTCTGATAGAAATAATATGTGTAGCAATGTTTCAAAAGATGATAATTCTATAATAGAGTCTAATTGTAATTCTGATACTGTTAGTTTAAGGGGCTCACAAAGAGCAAGAAAGCCTATTGTAAAACTCAATTTATAGGAGGAGTATTTGTGATGTATTTACACCCTCGTGTCAATGTCAAATTTGACACATTAATCTATATTTGTCATTGTCAAAATATATATAGAGTATGATTATTGCATAGTATTGTATAGAGACTAATTAGAATGGCGTTTTTGCGAATGTCCAATTGTTACGTTACATATTAATCAATAAATATCATTTAAAAGGCGTATTATTTTTATTCATCGTGTCATTAAAAGGCCTGGTACACCTTATATATATAACGGACAGAATGACATAGGTATGTCGTTTAGTTCATAAGAACTCAATGAGTTAATTGTAGGTATCCAATGCCTGTTTTTCGTTAATAAGATCAACTTTAATTTACAAATTTAATTTTTCTGGAGTATTCTTTATCCTTGTTGACCTAAGTAGCTCATGATTTGAGTCAGAAGTCAATCCATCATTTATTTGAACATCACTTTGATTTGAAATGTTCTTTATTTCCTTGTGGGCCTAATTCATTTGTACCAAGATTTAAAACTGTCTACACTGTAATCAATTGATGGTTGGATTGTTGGCTCCAACTCCTATGATTCCTGCCTTGTCTCAATTGTTGTTATAAAATCTGATTCAACCTCCATGCTGGCACTTACACAGGGTTTTAAAGATGATGCATGAAAATACTTATGAATCCCTTCCACATTTATAATGTATCTAATGTTACTTAATTTCTTTACAACTCTTCCCTTTTCATATTGTTTCCCTTTACTGAGTAGGGGAGAACAGGGGAATTGGCGCCACTTAAAGAAAAACTCAAATAACTTTTGTTCATAATCAGATTTTAAAAAAACTTTGCTTTGGCTTCCATTGCCGTCGGGTCGAGGTAATAAGAGCCAGACTATGGGGTAGTGAGATCCACCGGGGCAATTGAAGCCAAACTATAATATAAACAAACAAAACATTAAATATAGTATTTCACATTCACATTCATCTTAACAAACTTAGATTTATTACTTATGAAATGTAATTAAATTATCATTGTAGACATGCAAAATCACAATTAAGTGATCATCTGAAAAATAATTATTGTTTAATACAAAAATCACAAATATAATCTTTGGCCGAATCACTTCCTGAGCATTGAGCGTGTGCTCAGTCACCAGACAGTTTTTATTTGTTTTAGCTATGTATCTACTTGGATAATCATGATATTAATTTATTCATCGTCTATTTAGAAGGACGTGAGTTAGTAATAAATTGCTGAATATTGTTTCCTTTAGTAGATAAGCATGTGTACCACAATTCGTTAGATTTACCAGATTCACAACAAATCATACACATATTAGAGTCCTCATCGACATAATCGCTGCTACTGTCATCGCAGATAATCCCATCATTATCAGATTCTTCTGATGAGCTAGTTGTATCTTTAAACAGAAATTTCTTGCCGTTAATAGTTTTCTTAACATTTTTTTTCTTTTGCTCTTTACATTGTTTACCTTTTCCCTTAGGTGCTTTATTTGCTTTCATGAGACGTTTCTTCTTTTTTTCTTCTAGTATAGTTTTATTAGGGGTAGCAGTAATTATTTGCGAATGTTGTTTATATGTTCGTTTTCGTATATCTCGGGAAATTGACGGTTCTGGAGATACAAGTGCCAGGATAGAATTTAGTTCAGAAGAAGGAGAAAGGACATTTCTAATAGATTCATCAGTGCTCTATTGATTGCCACTGACCAAATTTTGGTCCATAGCAGCAGAATTGTTAATAACAGGAACTTCAGTGACATGTGCGTCTTCCGCTGATGTTTCTTGGACAAGATCCTTCATAACAGAGCTCTGGTTAGGCAGACTGAGAAGATTTGAATCCTCTATAGAGCTTATTCTCTACGTTGGAAGTGGCCGTATTTACAACATAAAAGTCATCACAACCAAAGAAATTAGTATTAATTGGGATTATACCGGTGGCACGGATACCACTTATGGCTTTGTCAATAGAAGCTACTCTGCTGTAGGCTTTCTGAAATAGGCCGGCTATATCATATGGAGTAATCTTTGTCTTTGAGATATAAATCACACTCATTGTTGTATGATCGTTTTAGAGGGCCAAAAAATGTGACATCCAGTGGTTGTAAACGATGCGAAGAGTGTGGCAGTGTAATGATAGACAACATCGTTATGTAGTTATTTTTACAAAACCGGTATACTTCTAATGTGGCGTGGCTGTTATAATTATCCAAAATTAGTAATATTTTATTATCTTCACTTGATTTTGTAAATTTCTTGAAGTGTTGTAACCATTCTAAAAACAGACCTTTTTCTTTCATTACAGCACTGATCGCACATACGGCAGTGACCGTTTTTCCTCTCTTCCAAGAAGTGGCACTGCCAACTTTCTTTTGACCTTTTTTTTATTAAACATAAAACCCTAGTAAAAGAGGTTTTTCCGAAACTGTTGTCCAAACTTATGAACAAACTTATGGAAAACAACACTGGGGCAAAAGACGTCATTGCAGGTTTTAACAAATGTGGGCTTTATCCAATCAACCCGGAAAGACCAAAGTCACGGCTGCCACACAGTCATGACTTACTACCCGAGGAAATTGAAACAGCTACAACTTCAGCTGTCATAGAACATCTGAAAGAAATGCGGGGGCTATCGGCTTTAGATGAGCCCAAAAGACGTAAAAAACGATGTAATGTTCCAGCAGGCAAAAGTATCACAGCACAGGACATTGAGCAAACGAAACCTAAAAAACCAAACCATGAAGATGAAATTTCTTCATCCGATTTATCTGAAATAATAGATATTTCAACAATTAACATACTAGAGCCAGACCCGTCCAAGCCAATAATCCAAACAAAAAGTACGAAGAAAAATATCACTAAAATGTGTAAAAAAGAATCTAATATACATAAGAACACCAAAAAAGGTAAAGGTATTGGAAAAAAGAGTAAAATTGGAAAAGAAAATCAAGATAAGGACATGAAATGCAAAGAAAACAGGAAAAAGAAATGTTTTGAAGAAAAAAACCGTGATAATGCACTGAAACAAAATAATGAAAATAAAAAGATAAAAAGAAATTGCAGAAAAACTTCAACGGACTCTACTACTTCTGAGTCACAGACTATAAGTATATACGAAGATTCAGATTGTATTGACGAAAACGTTGATATTGACAGAGATATGGATTTTAGAAATATGATTCTTTTTTCCTCGAGTCCAGTCACATTGACAGAAAATCAAGAGATAGTCCAATCTTTTGACAACAAGGAATCAGAAACACACAAGGAGTTAAGCACACTCGAAACTATAGAGGTAGGAAATCTTAAAATAACCCCACCTTCAGACAGCATAGAACCAGACATGACAACAAAGAATACAAGCTCAATCAGCATTTCAGAAAATCAAGGGATAGCCCAATCTTGTAACAACAGAGAACCGGAAATTTCAGACAAAGAGACAACAACCACTGATGAGACTAAAGAAAACCGAAACATGAGTGAATTTTATGACAGCAAAGAAGCAAAAATAACCACCAAAGAGAAATTACCAACAGAGAACACTGACAATACTATATCGAACCGAGAGATAACACTACCAGAAGAAGATATCAAGACCAATGTTAACAACCATGATTCAGAAAGTAGAAAGACAGAACAAGAAACAGAATATGAATTGAATGACCACGTCATTGTAAGATACTTCAACAAAAAGAAATGGAAGTATATATAGGAATCATTGAAAACATAAATGTGGAAAATGAAGAGCAACGTCTAACGGTTGCAGAAGGTGCGTTGATTTGGGAGGCAAGCACACAAATGAAATGTTTAGCTCTACACATTTTTTTAATACGTTTTCAGAAAAGTGTGATGAGAGATTATCACCTATAACAACTTTACGTCCAGGTTTCTTTTTAGCATATGGAACGATCACTGTTTCAAACCAATTCTCGAAACAAACCGAGTCAAACCATCCACTTTTCGAGCGATTGTATCGCGTGCGTGGAGGACCTCCTTCTAACCAGGTATCCCATAGGTGTTCTGCTTTGTACACGACGTAAACGGGTAATAAATGACCTTCGGCTGTAGCAGTAAACATTAGGGAAACAACCGTTTTCGAGGTATTTGTTACCCGTTCCGGGTATTTTACACCACGTTTATAAATGTATCTTTTATTACCTGGGTCGTCGTCGGTTTGTTTCGTCATATATGATTCGGTCAGGTGTTACACCATCGGTTGTTGGTCCAAAGTACTCAAAAAATGAGTCTATCGTTGATGCTGATACCTTTGCTCTATCGGTAGATATATTGGAAGCCATACGGTGCGTAAGGATATCCCTATGACGCCTTAAAAAGCTTCGAGCCCATTCTGAACCAGGCAAATTTTCTGGTAGTCCGTATATTGTTTTTCCGAGTTTATTTAAGTACCTTTGCGCGAAAATACGAAGATCAATAAGATCAAATGGGAATCCCCAGTCTGCCAAATTTACTACGTGTTCAATGAAGGTTTTCTCTTCTCTAGGTGAAAAAAGGGTAGGACGTCCTGCTTTTTCTTGTGAGCAATTAAGGTTTCTACATTTTCTTGATAACGTTGCTTTAGGTATTTGATATTTAGATGATGCTTCCCCCAGTGTTAAAGTCTTGTTTCTAACGTCTCGAATAGCTTCCTGTAAATTTTCGGAGCTGTAGTTAGTGTAAGGTAGGAAGGACTTTCCGTTCCTAGTATTCCGGTATTTTCTTATATATATGCGTGGCATTTTGATGCATATTCCTGCAATAAAATTAAAAAGTCTTTAAAATTATAACCGAAATAAAAAGAATTCGAACATCTTACCCTTAATAAACATTACATTACTTGTGAGTATAATTGGTATAGTCGTTCCAAATAACACCAGCAATGCATACATGGGATCACATTACTTGTGAGTATATTTGGAATAGTCGTTCCAAATAACACCATCATTGCATATATGGGGATATTTGGTACTACGGTATCAAATATCCTAAATTGCTGTTTCAAATAACCCCATGAGAATATTCGATCAAAATGGCGGGTAGGTAACACATACAATGATGACTAGAAGGGTTTAGGAATGCCGAGATATCACTCTTTTCTTTGCACAAAATAGGTTTTTACTTACTTTGATATCTTCAGAGCACCGTCCGAAATTTCAATGGTGAATTTTTCGCCGTTGTTTCACGGGATTTTTAAAATAATTCTCGTACACACACTTTTTACGGCAGCGCAACGTAACTTTTCAGAATAAAATTGACATGAGTGATAATGTTGCCAGAATTAAAGATCTCTTTTCTACCATTGCTATAACAAAAAATATTTGGGTCGCAATCTTAAAAATAAAAAATGCCAAATATACCCACGATTTTCAAATAACCCCATTTTACGGTACCATAGAATATGCAGCATTATGCCACAGTGTATATTATGTCAAATAATCTACCCAACAGATTGAACCTTAAAAGTGTGACCATACATACAAAGTTTCATTTTGTACAAACACCATGCAACTCTTTTTCAACCATACTGTAATTTTGTTTTGTTGAGGTCATACTTCTTGGCATATGAGACTGGGGATACTTGATACCTCCTTTTGTTTTTCATAGATAATTTCTTTAATGTAGATCAGATATTAAATATCTTGGTACCGAAATACGTGGAATTTGTTTGTCTATTAGTAAGTGCGATCACCAATGATGTCAATGTATAAATCTAGTAATCATTCTGATGAAAGTAAGGATACGGAATTGTATCAAGTATCCCACATATACGTCAGATTTGATCCCCCCATCTGGATGACTTGATCCTAGGGGATCAAACCTCCCATATTTGGGGCCATATGGTACTATTACAGAGGAACTAAAACAAAAGGCATAGAAATGTTAATATAACATTGATTTATTTCTGACTTGTAACAGTTTAACATAATAAATCACATAAGCCGTTCTGCCCTCAATTTTACTATCCTTTGATCAATAATGTAACTTTCTTTATAGGACAAAATTAAAAATATGAAACAAATTATGTATAACATCAAAACAAAATAATGTCTTCAGATCTCTTTTTCATTTATTCAATTTTGAACTTCCTTAATGATTTCAGGAATTCAAAGATAATCATCACTCGTCTTGACGACTATTTCACTTTACACTTGATATTTAGCTATAGCACTAATGTACAGTAGGCCACTTGAAATCTCGATCATTAATATTTTTAGCAAATTTAATGTCATATCCTTCTTGGCTTTCACGCAGAACTTGTCCAACATATCTATGTACTAGATTCTTTTGCCATATTAACTATTATCCAATCTCCACTGATGATTGTGGCTTAGTGTTATCTTCATGATCGGATTCACTATGAAAGTCTGTTTCATCTAACATACTTAAGTTTGAGTCTGAAAATAGCGGCAATTCTTCGTCTTCTGATGTTGTTACTTCTTGCTCCTGTAAATTTAGATTACATTTCACTACTTTGGCCTTAACTTTGCAAATCTTCTTTTCTTTTTTGCGTTTTCTAGCTTTCCATTCTTTTTCGATTACCAGTTTCTCAGGTGTGTCGATTAAAATTCTAGTATTACCTTTTTTTCTTCCCTTTGCCGTAACTTTCACGGCGAACATACGAGAGATGTTCCTGCAGATTAAGATACGAGAAGAGGATAGAGCAGCACAACAGTTTCTGTGGCGAGGGGACGACAGGATTAACCCGCCGCAGAAATACGTAATGACCTCAATGATTTTCGGGGCGAGGAGCTCGCTGTTCATCGCACACAGCGTTCAAGACAGGAACGCGGCAGAGCACTGAGAGTCGCACGTACACCAGCGTCAGCGTACACCGCCATAACAAGGAACCACTACATGGACGACTGGGTCGACAGCTTTGACTCCGAAGAGGAAGCAGCCCGCGCCATACGAGAGGTAGTAGAGGTTCATGGCGGGATAGGATTCACGCTGGCGGGTTGGAATACAAACCGACCGAGCCTGCTAGAGAACGTGAGTGAGGACCAGCGAGCGAGGACGCCGAAGGAACTGGGAGCCAACACACATCCGTACGGAAAGACATTGGGGTTATTGTGGATGTCAGCCGAAGACCAGCTGGCGTTCAACACCGGCATGCCACGCGTCCCACGAGAAGCGAAGCACGGCACGCGGATACCGACGAAAAGGGAAGCCCTAGTAGCGGTGATGTCATTGTTCGACCCGCTCGGGCTGCTGAGCCCTTACACCATCACGGCAAAAATCATCTTGCAGGTGCTGTGGGTGCAGAAGGTCGAATGGGATGACCCTCTGCCCGCCGAGGAAGCGCGGACGTTCCAGAAATGGAGAGACGACCTCGCCTGTATAGAGGAACTGAGATTGCCGCGATGGTATGGCACGAACGATAGCCAACGGTCACAACTGCACGTATTCACTGACGCAAGCGAACAGGCATATGCCATAGCCGCGTATTAGAGGACGGAACGCGAGGATCGTAGCGGTGACGTCGTCCTAGTAGCAGCCAAAGCGAGGGTAGCGTCCATGAAAGCGCAGAGTATACCCCGGATAGAGCTTCAGGTGAGCCTGATAGAAGCCCTACTGGCCGCTGACATATTGAAAGAACATAGTCGCGAGGCCGAAGTCTTCCTATGGACGGACTCGAAAACGGTGCTACACTGGATAAGGAACGACACCGTCAGATATACTCCATACGTTGCTCATCGTTTGGCAGTAATCGCCGAACTGACGAAACCGACAGAGGCGCTGGGTCCCGACCGCCCACAACGTAGCCGACGACGCGACCCGCACGGGATACACACAAATGACCGCTGCCGACAGATGGTTTGTCGGGCCGGCACGCTTTCTGTACGCTCCAGAGCAAGAATGGCCTCATGAGATCGAGCCCGTCCCAGCAGAGATGGTCGGGTCGACATTGCGCAACTGTTCGCAGATAAGCGATGGGCACAGATAGCTTCTGTGCCCGTCGCTTATCTGCGAACAGTAGCACAGAGCATTTCGCCGAAGCGCAGCGACTTATAATACGGCAGGCGCAACAGGATAGTTTCCCGAAGGAAACGCGGTGTCTACATGAAGGAAGGACCGTAGACAGGACAAGCCGTCTGTTCCGCCTGGATTCCGTATACAAGGATGGCATAATACGCTTGAACGGACATATAAACGCAGCACAGGTGCCGCTAGAAATGAAGAATCCGCCCATACTGGACGGAGCGCACCCGTTGGCGCAGATGATGATTAAGAGAGAACACAAGCTACATCATCATGCCGGCAGAGAACAGACGGTGAACACCCTGCGCCAATATGTGCGGATGCTGCGTTTAAGGCCGACCGTCAAGACCGTATTAGGCAAATGCACAACATGCGCCGTACGCCGTAGGAACCCCGACGTCCCAGTGAAAGGGAACTTGCCAAAGGAGCGACTCGACGCATACGCCCGGCCGTTTACAAGATGCGGTATGGATTGTTTCGGCCCTATGTGGGTGACGATAGGTCGCAGGCGAGAGAAGCGATGGGGGCTCCTATTCACGTGTATAATCACTCGGGCCGTGCATATAGAACTCATAGCGGGGTTATCGACCGACTCCGCTATAATGGCGATACGACGCAAGGCAGCGCGTCGCGGCTGGCCACGAACCTTTATATCGGACAACGGAACGAACTTTCGCGGAGCCGACGTGGAGCTTACGACTGTGTTTAAGGAATGGCTCCCTGAACTGGAAAAGTACGTCAGAAACAAGAGGGTAAACTGGCAATACAGCGACCCGGGCGCACCGAACCAAGGAGGTGCGTGGAAGCGACTGATAAGGAGCTTGAAGAGAGCGCTAGCAGTGGTACTGCACGAGCGGGCGCCAAGAGAAGAGGTGCTCGCAACGCTAATGACGGAAGCAGAACATACCGTCAATTCACGCCCCATAACCCACGTCTCAGTGCGACCCGAGGACGAAGAGGCGATGACCCCGAACCATTTTCTGATGGGCTCAGCCGTCGGCCTATCATACGTAGGTACCACAGACGTTGCCGACCGCAGAACGTGGCGCGCAGCACAGGCGCTCGCGGATAGATTCTGGCAGCGGTGATTACGAGAACCGACGCTGACGCCCAGAAACGACGTACGACGGAGCACGGCAAACATCAAGCCGGGCGACATGATTTTAATAGTGGACGAACTAGTACCTCGCAATCTGTGGCCGCGCGGGCAAGTGGAGCGCACCTATGAGGGGCCCGACGGCGTGGTGTGAAGTGCGGACGTGAGGACGCGAGGTGGAATATTTCGAAGGCCGACCCGAAGGGGTCCTCCCTAGGGATAAGGGCTGCGAAGATCTGCGCCGGGGGGAGGCTGTTGCGGACCACGAGTCGGCATCGAAAACATGTAAATAAATATTGTGTATAAATTTGTATTTTTCCCGTGTTTGACTATTGTTTAGGTTAGACTATTGTTTGTACCGTATACCCTTTGTAGCGGCATAGATACTGTGAATTCTATGTCCGCCCATTGTGTAAATTCTTAGGGATCACAGCTTTAGTTTAGCCTGAACACATGGCATTTAGTCGCACGTGGTTTTAATAGTTTTTATATTGTTATTATTGTATTTAGTTTTAAATGTGTATTTCGCTTATTTACATTTACTTGTTTACAATATAATACAATTTTTATATATTTCTATTGTCTGTAGTCCCCAAACTAGGTCATATTATTCGCTGTTCGCTTACGTATTCGCTGTTCCGCCCCGTCGGTCACCGACACGTGCAGGAATTATCGGGAGGGTGGGACGGCGGACGCGCACAACTCGGCGGGAGTGGGGAAGGACGCACTCGGGCGTCCGCAAAATGCGGGTTGGTTCTCGGTCGCGCCCTCTTACGCATACGCCACCGACGAAGAACCACCGCCGGCGCAACGACCAAGAAAACCCCACTCCGGCCGGAATTCATAGGACAAGAAACAAATTGAAATACAGATCTCATATTTTGAAAATCGAAGATCTTTTATTTTATGTACCCCACAATCGTTATACCAGTTTCGTCAACGTTCCAAATTTGGTCTGGACCCAAAATATATATTTGTAATAAGCTCTTCAATTTCTCAAAAAAATTGCAAACGTTGTGTCTGTTAAATGCCGTGGCGCGAGACAAGTTTGTGGCTTCAGGAACTGGTGACAATTCTTTGTGACGATTCATGAAACTATAGAACCAGTCATAGCTTACTTCCTTATTATCAGACCATTTTGGTGGTGTTATCTTATTGTTTTCAGTAGCATATTGAAAAGTTGTCGTACATTCTTGGGTGTTAATCCATGATATAATTTACTAGCCATTATTAAATAAAGAGCGCATATGTTGTATGCGTTCTTTCACAGCCGAAAAAAAATATGATTGTCGATAATTAGGAGTATAGTCAATGTCATGTTGTAGCATGTCATGTTCTACGTGCTACCCGTACGCTTTTGCAGTACCACGAATTCTTTTACCCGCGATAACACCATTCACAGCTGATCGCAAAGTTTCTTTATCGTTTGGTACTCTTTTACGTGCACCTTCTCTTGTTTTATACTGGCAAGTATACCGAAAAGCAGCTGAAGAACATGCCAAAGATGGTACAATAATTAGATCCCTGGCAAAAAAATATAATGTTTGTCATGTAACTTTATACAGATATATAAAAAAGTAAAAGCAGGAAATACTAGCACAATTGTGGGCTACCGTTGCATCAACCGTGTGTTTAGTATTGATGAGGAAAAATGTCTTCAGGACTATTTGATCGAGTGCTCTGGAGTTTACTTTGGGCTGTCTCCACCTGAAGTGCGAAAATTGGCATATGAGTTGCCGATAAAAAATGGAAAATCATTTCCTGAAAAGTGGCACGATACACAAATGGCTGGTAAGAAATGGTTGGCGGGTTTTTTAAAGCGACATCTGAGCCTCTCTTTCAGATGTCTGCAAGCAACAACCCTGTCGCGGCCCTGGAGTTGAATGAACATAACGTGAGTAAGTTTTATGATAACCTTGCTAATGTAATGGATAGGTATAAATTTGAGCCAAACGATATCTGGAATATGGATGAGACACGGGTGACCACTGACCACTGTCATCTGTCACTGACCGGCCTTTACAATTTAACAATGAAATTCCACCAAATGATCAGTTGACCAATTTTGACGCAATATCCTCCATTCAAGTTGATCCAGATACTCTAGTAGATAATATTCTACCATCGAGTGACCAGACTGTCCAGCGTACAATTAGCGATGATTTATCTGAAAGATCCAACTCGCCAGTACCAGGACCTAGCGGGCTATAACATGCAAATTCTTCTCAGCCATTTGATTTCACTCCTAGCGGGCCTCACCACAAGCGGGTCCGAGAACTACAATACATAAAGGACGTAAAAAACGTAAGACAGCAATATGGACGGACACGCCCAAAAAAAACGCAATTGAAGAAGAATACCAACAAAGAAATGAAGCCAAGAAAACGGTTTTACAACCCCATACTGGAAATGGCAAGAGTAAGATGACATTACGAAAGGGAAGGGAAAAGAAAAAAAACGAAGAACGCAGCTAAAGATAAGGAAAATAAATCTGACGACGAAGATTGCTTCTGTCTCGTTTGTTTAAAAATTTTAGCAACACTAAACGAAATGAGCAATGGACACAATGTACCCAATGTAAAATGTGGTCACATGTTGAATGCGTCAACGATGATGCAAATTATGTGTGCCATAATTGTGAGACTGACTAAAAAACTAATGCCAAATAGTCTTTTCAAAAAAAATATTACTATATAATAATTGATCTCATTACTTAAAGTAGTAGTTAGTAAGTAGTTAATAATTTAACTCAAATTGCTTATTTTTGTAGAATATATTTAAATGTTCTACAAAAATATAATATGGACAACAGTAAGTCATACACACAATAAATTAATATGTATTTTGAAATTTGAATTTAATAAGAGTTTTTAGATATAGGGAGTACCTTAGGAGAGGGCCTATATTATAAACGTAATGCTCAGTTGATGCTCAATTTATGCGGGAGATACTGAAACAAGGCGAAGGATTATGGAATAATATTTGCAGCTAGCATGTCTTTGCCACATTCTTTAAAGATGTTCTATGGTAAGATAATCACATCGACTCCAGTGGCCAAATTAAAATTTATATGAACACTATTAATATTAATTGACTGATATCATTGATCATAATCATTATTATAAATATAATCAACTTTAAAAGATTCGCATGTCCTGTTGTACAAATTCATTTACTCTATTGTTTAAATTTCTAAATGTTTAGCAAAAAGGTTCATTTTATTACAGTTAAAACATGGGTTTCCATATGCTGGACATTAATTTTACAGTGTAACAATCCACAATTGATGCAGTTGAAATTACGCTCACAAAAATATCCTTTTCGAATTGATTCTATTATCCTGCGGGGTAACTTGTATTTTTATTTGTTCAACTACTGGATGTATTTCCTTCATTTCTTTTTTGCTCTCTTCAAATGATCTGCATATTATAACAGTATTTTCTAAAGTTAGGTCAGATTCCCGTAAAAGCTCTATCGTTTACATGTTACATGTATAGACATGACATGCTTATAGAAGCATGACATTTTAAGTAACGATTGTTGCTAATTTCAAATTCATATTTATCTGATATTAATTTCAGTTCTGTGTAATAACTGTCACAGATTCCCTCATTTGCGTTCAATTAATAATTAAAGCTATGAAACACTGTATCTTTACCTTACCTTTAATGACAAATTGTCTTTCTTTTCTTTCGTATAATCAAATGCATTGTACGATATTTTTTAAGTGCTTCCGTCCCAATGCATGATAAAAATATTTTATGCGTTGATGGATTGAGTTCTAATGTCGACTGTCAGGTGGTTGATAATCAATAATTAGAGATTCCTGTACTTGTGGGACAAACATTTACCGAACAGATGCATGTTGCTATTTGTAAGACAGAGAAATTGGTTTCCGTCCGGGCCGTCCAAGGCCTAAATGTCTCTTCCTGATGCTAACCCAGAACATGACACATTATTCAAAATTGTAGCTAAAGGATATGTTATTCTTTACGGTCCTGCGAGTATCAGAGCCTCTCCAGAACCTCAGGTCGAGTGCGGTATTCGAATTAATAATGAAATTATCGGTAGACTTACAAAATATTTTCTTCTTTTGGGAGGTGTATATACATATAAATGGGTTGATCAACAATTCTACATCACCAATGTCTGTCATATCTCAGTTGTATTAAGACGGGGATGGTCATCAGTTGCGCGTTAAAAGTTAAGATTGTGAATAACATAATTATTACTGAAAATAAATATTATTCAAAATGAAATTAAATTGATAATACCACAGATAACATAATATTACATAATACTACTAAAGTGTATGTGTATATTGATGTTTCTCAACGACAAATACTTTTAGATTTGTTGTAAAGGTCATTGTTTTTATTGTTGGTGATATTAATATATACGTATGCAAATAATATATAATATACGTATGGTGTGAAAAACACCTTTACAACTTTTGTGGAGACGACAAAGAGAACCGCATTGTTCTTGTAACAGCAGTAATGCTGCTGGACAACTCACTCTCTCCCTATGATTGTATTCAAATATGAAAGAGTACCGGCACACAGACCCTTTTATGAATTTATTACTAATACAAAAGTCTGTATTGTTTTTCTTATAAGATCATAAATCACACCTTCATTCAACGTTGCATTTGTTGAATTTAATGTTCAGAAAGAAAATAGCATAGAATTATTATTAACCGAATTCGACACACATTCTAGGACCTATGGACTTGGCAGTGTTTTGTCCCTTAAAGGTAGCTTGGCAAAAAGAAGTTTCAAGATGACAACTAGATCACCTTGAACAAATATTAAAAAAAGGAACATTTTGCCCCCGTAATACGAAAGCTACGATCTCAAAAGACTGTATCCAAAGCGGATTCAGAGCTGAAGGTTTGTACCCGTTTGGATCGGATTGATTAAATATTTAGATAAAGAAATAATTGAAGTTTTTTCATCCCAAAAGTTAGAACTTAAAAAAAAATGTATTACAAGAACAGAGACACTTTCCAAGAAATTTTACACACAGACGATTTGATTTACGTACGTACAGCATTTGGCCTAAAAATTAACATTTGGACCAGAGCGTCATACAACTAGATCCGACATCTCACGACTAATTTAGCTGCAGTTTCAAATGAAGAGCAGCCTTCGACATAAGATACTGGCAATGTTATAGCTTCTAGCCACTTAAATAAAAGGTCCACAAACAACCATATAAGTTCAATGCCACAAGATGAACCTTTGGAACTGTATTAGATAAAGTTATTTCATATAGCCAGAGCGTAATCCAAGTGACGCTGACATCTCAGACAGACATTGCTGTCAATGAGGTGCAGCCTTCGACATCAGGCACTGAAAATGTTATAGTTCATTGCACAGTAAACGAAAATACCACGGAAGATCGTACAAGATCAAGGCCATAAAAGCACACGTTAGAAACTATATTAGGTGTGTTAATCCACCATCGTTTAAAAATAATCTTTTTTGGCCTGAAGAAGACATAAAATATTTTTTTTTAAGTTTAAAAGAAAACACATTAAAACTATTTTGATTGTAAAATGAGTCGGAAAGGAAATATTGTTAAAAAACTGTTTTTAAACGCCATTTCTCCAATATGGCGGGGCGAGCGGCAAGATACGAGGTGTCAAAGTTGAAATTCGCAAACAGCACATAGAAATCTATAAGATTACCAATTTAACTCCCTTATTTATCTTGAATGTTGAATCTTAACTCCCGGAAAACTTTCCAGGTAAAACTACCAAATGCTTGTACTAAACTAAGATTGGACGTCCGTTATTAAAACGTACAGTCTGGTAAAATAAATGGTCATACCGGACGGAAAGAAATCCCTCCAACGCAAAACTCGCGCGCGCTCCTCGCTCTCTGTCTGTATCTGCGTCTGCGGGCTCTCTGGGGCATACCCGTCACCCGTATCACTCACTCATACTCGCTGCGTGCCTGTCCACTGCACCTCACCCGCGCGCGCCCTGTGTGTTTTGTTTTCATTTTTCGTATTTTGTTTACCTATTCGATAATTAATGACTGATGACGACGTTCGGGAGTGTTTACGCAGTTAACCTAAGCAAACCAACCTACTCGTTGCAAAGCAAAGTTGTTCATCGTAATTGCATGTATGTTTGTGTGTTTAACTGTTTGTTGAGTTCTACACAAAGGTAATGGAAAATGGAGGAAGAACTCGTGGGAGTTCTGCAACACCGCCAAAGAAAACAAGGCGAATTGGCCATTATAAATGTAATGAGTGAAGTAAGATGGCGTTACGATTGTAAAAAAGAGATGTGGAGCAAATAAATTTATAAAAATTTAAGATAGTCTGATTTTCCGCCCACGACTTCCCACAAATTTTGGGGGCTCGTCCGGGATCTGAATAAAATAATAATTCAACATCGGGAGTGCATGTGCGCGAAAATAAGACGACGATGACGACGGACCGCGTGGCGTAAGTGCTATCGTACGACGTGGTGGCCTCATATCACGGAAAATAATACGAAGAAACAAACGACGACGATGGAAACCGGTACCATCACACCGTTTTCACACGACGACGACTGAAAAACGACGTATTTGCTCCATTACGACGAACGAAGTTTCACGCCACGTGTTTGACACCGGCACGGAACCTGAAACTACTACACTATGACGGACGGCGGTGAATCCTCAAAGTTCCAATCCCAGCAAGTGTACAGTCCTCATCAAAATTTAATGTTGGTAGAAGAAGCTATACCCAAGTTCACTGGCACGGACCCTACCTATACAGTTACAAAATGGGCGCAAGAAGTGGAGGACAACGCGGAAATATTCGGATTGTCTCCAACGCAAAAATTGCTTATCGCTAGACGGACATTGACCTCGACGGCGGCAGCGGGGCTACGTACAGAGAGAACGTTTAGAACCTACGAAGAGCTAAAATCCGCGTTAAGCAAGGAATTTCCGGATTTTATTAATACGAAGCAAATACACGAAATGATGAGCAAAAGAAAGAAGACAGAAGAACTTGTTACGATTACATGCTCAAAATGAAGGCGTTGGGAAAAAGAGGCAAACTCGCGGACTATATCTATAGATATTGGCTCTAAGTGGTAACCCTGATCTTGATATTCGTGCAAAAACACCACAAGATTTGACAGTTTGCCCTATGCCAGAGCTATCGTTACAGAATCGAATTTCAAAGGAACTTACGGCGTTCACTAGTCCTGGTCCAAGTTATTCAAGAACTTTTCTGACTATATCGCCGCAAGTTTTGAAACCTGATAACTGTTAATAGTGATGAAGATCGCATCTTCATCACTATCATCAAGAGAATGAATGTTTTTGTTTAGTCTGCTTGTCGCCATATTCTGCTAGCAAGTCTAGAGAGGTTTGGATCCAGTGCCAGGATTGTAAGTTATGGGCATACGAAGCATGCACGCCTGGGCAACGCAATTATATTTGCCAAAATTGTGATTCTGAATATTCAAACTGATTAACTATATTTTATTAGATTAGGCACTGATAATTAAAGATATAACGTCCAAAGAAAATAGTGAATATATGTATCTGAATGATAATATTTTTGTTACCAAACCGCGCCCTATCTTTCCTATGATGGCTGATTTACCTAGCCTGCGAATTACACCGGCTTTTAAGGCATTTAGTCATACAGGAACCGACTAGCCGGTCCTCTGATGTACACTCCCGTTCGCGCGACAGGTATGAAGAAGGTATGGTTGTGTGTTTTTACGTGTCTAACAACTCGCGTTGTTAGACACGTAAAAACACACAACCATACTTCTCGAAATGGCATACGATTTGTCCACAGATAGTTTTTTAAATGCATTAAAGCGTTTTTTATCACGCCGCGGACCAGTTAAGTGTATGTATTCCGATTTAGGAACCAACTTCGTTGGTGCTAGGTCGTATTTACGCGATTTATATAAGTTTATCGATAGTTATAAATATAAATTCCAGGAATAACTTTCTGATAACAGCGTGGACTGGAAAAATATTCCTCCCGCTTCGCCACACCATTCTGGTTGTGAAAATTGTAAAAAATCATTTATTTAAGGGGGTCTTCCTATGTGATAGGTTGAAAAAATCGATTTTTTTTTTCATAAATTGCTCCCTTAACATGTCTAGAATACGGTAGTAAAGCGATTTTAGAAAATTCGAAGTCGTTTTAAAGATACAGCAGGTAAAAGAAAGAGCGGTTCGGAGCGGTGAGTTGGCAGTTAGAGACCGGGCCTATTGTGTACCGTCGGCTTTATACCTGGCCTCCCTTTTATTAATATATTTGTTTATACAAGTTTAGACACGTTTCTACAGACTTAAACAGAAATTTCTATTGTTATAATATTTTACCGAAGTTATTTTAGTCTTGGTTGAACTTCGAAGAGAGCAACAGCTACAAATTATTTTTTTTCATAATGAGTGGACGGAAAGGAAGTACGAGTGGAAATGTTCATCCTGGTCGTAGTAAAAAAAGAAAGTTTAGTGGAAACCGTTTTACCCACCAAAAGAAGGCGAAGACAGTTGGTGTAAATGGCGTAAGGCTGAAGCTAATAATGAACTGGACCAATTTCATCACGATAAACCACCTCTAATTCCGCAAGTCCAAGAAGCTATCAAACCGGTTTTCGAAGATTTATCGAAAGACGAATTATTAATTCGTTGTTTAGGAGCAGAGACACAAAACAATAACGAATCTTTGAATTCTTTGATTTGGACTTTCGCTCCTAAACATCTTCATTCTGGTCCCAAAGTTGTTGAAATTGCTAGCTACTTAGCAGTTATTATCTTTAATGAAGGTTTTCAAGGTATTTTAAAAGTTATGTCGATTATGGGATGCCCTGTTGGTCGTGAAGCCCAAGCGTATGTTGAGAAACGGGATGAAAAGCGAATCTTACGCTCTGAGCGGCGCGTAAGTGATGTCGTTAAACAAGCCAGGATTGACTCAAGAGCTGAACAATCTGCTTTAAAAGAGTTTCACGAGGAAGAGGAAGGAATACTCTATGGACCAGGCATCTCCGATTGAGAGTAAGTTGATATTTTAATAGTTTTTAACGGACTTGAAACTTTAAACGCGTTTTTCTCAAAACTGTGTTTTTCAAACTTTCCTCCATTGTATCTCAGAAACGGCTGGACCGAATTACTTGAAATTTACAGGGCACACTCAATATATGTAAACGCATGGAATGAACTATTATCAATCGAAAATTTTCAAAACTTCGATTTTTTTATAGCAAAAAACAAAAAAAAAACGCCTAATTTGCAACTTTTATTTCAAATGTCTATCAAAAATCCAATTTTTTTTATATTCATTTGATTATAGGTCATTCCGTGCTTTTAAGCCTACAAATTAAAACGCCGTTTTTTTTTTTTCAGATAAGCCGATCAGCCGGAATCGTGGAGGAAGTGGGAGCTCTTTTTTTCGAGGCGGGGGTGTTCAGAGCGCTGTAACTCTAGTTTGACTGAATATTTTTAGCTGAAATTTTATATTTATACTGTCCAAATATGTGTTAATAAATGATAAAAAACTTGAAGCTCTAAATATTTACTGGTCGTAGAAAAAAAAATCCTAAAATATCCCTAAAAAACAGGCCGTCACATAGGAAGACCGCCTTAAAGTAATTGGTTAACAAATATTATCATTTTATGAGCTTTGCTTCTCGTTAAAATTGAGGCTTTATTACATTCAAGACCGCTTACCGCATTAATTGCAGACCCCAGTGATACAACCGCGCTTACTCCATCGCATTTCCTTCATACCGCACCGCTTGGCTCTACCGAACAAATAAGTGTGTTTTGGTGACCATCGGCCAGCAGTCTACTTTGCTGAATAGCAAGAAATACCACCAGCTCGCTGCGGAAGACCAGCAGCAAATTCAAAGTCAGTGGACTCCGCCCCGCCTCTTCTCCTAATTCCCTACATTTTCCCTAATCCCTATATTTATTTGACCTGCTCCTTCAAATTTAAAATTGAATCAGCACCTGATTGACAGGCACAGTTCCTATAAAAAAAAGAGGATTTTACTCCGCACCCCGCCGCCCCAGCCTCAAACAACCGAAACTAATATCGATTTCTCACCATTAGTAATTGAATCTCAAGTAAAAATTGCTAAAGCTGATACAGAACTTGCAAAATAAGGCTCAAGATGCCAACGTTTAGGCGAAGATACATGGAAAAGTATACGCTAGGCTGCTGTCCAGAAACAATTTCAGGCGACTCTGGTATTCACGTCACTTTAAGTTAACAGTCATTTAACACTCGCCCTTTCTGGCACAGCGTGTCTATACTCGAACGAATCGACAGTACACTGGCAGTTATAAGTCAGGTCTTCTACAACAACGTAAACACTTCGAACAATGTTGTCAAAGTTGTTTCAAGAATTTGATGACAATGACGTTAATAAAACATGTATTGAGACACTAGAAACAGAAAACAATGAAGAAATTTAAATAAATCTCAATAAATTAGTACACATTATCGAAAAATTAGACAACGCCGACAGGCCTAACAAAAAATATTTAGCGTAAATTGAGGATTTCCTTATAAAAGCGTCAACGCCTAGGCGCAAGGGTAAAATTTTATCGAAACATTCTAGTATTTATGTAATGACAAGCGATAAGTGGCTCGAGTGCGAAGAAATTAAACAAAAAGAAAAAGTTGTCACAGAAATCTATAAAAGAAAAAATATTGAGAAATTAGTAAGGATGTCAAATTATTAAAATAGAAAAGAGGAAACTCGAATAAAAACAAAGGAAAACTTCTTTAACGGAAAGAAATACTAATAAAGAGAAAAATGAGACTGAAACTTTATTAAGAAAAGAAATTAATTACAAATCTAAACATTATTACTGTAAAGGTTAGGCTGAAGTATCTATACATGAAAAACTTATCAAATGAAACTGAAACACTTCCTACAAAAAGAACTAAGAAAACAGAAACTAATTTAAATGCTATTGAGGACAAAATAATATTCAACCCAAATATGAACAACAAAATAGAAAATAGACCAAAAAATAATCCCGAAACAATATTATTAAATAATAATTCTATTAAAGCTCAAACTGAAACTATTTTAACAAGTAAAGTGACTGATAAAACACAGCCAAATGAAACTGAAACTAAGGTGGGTGGACCATGGAAGGCCACGCTCTTTTGAAGGCCAACTATTAAAAAGTCGTAGTTATTGACATGTAAATACATATTCCTTCTACTACACGCTAAGATCCATCAAACCCAAGACTTAACAAAATTAATAAAATGAAGGATGAAAGATTTGTTAGGTGCACTTAATCCGAAATATTATGATGTTATAGTGTCAGCTACAAAGGTTGTAGGTAAATACGATTCGAAAAAAATAGCTTTGATTCGCTTACATTTGCAATGAATAATTCTACTTGCATAAATCAGTGCTGCAATATAGCATTTATGCTTGCATTAAAAAAACAAGAGCCATACATGGAACTAAACTCTGCTAAAATAAAAGCGGCCCTCAAAACTTTGATAAACCTTATAGATTCTAATTGGAAATATGATGGTTAAATCTATAACGCAGACGAGAGTGGTCTCTTCTGGAGACTGTTGCCCAATAAAACATTCGTATCTTCAAAATAAGCAAGTGCACTAGGGCGTAAAGTGAGTAAAGATAGAATCACATTCATGGCGTGTTCAAATGCTACTAGAACGCACAAATTGGATTTGTTAGTGATTGGCTAAGCAAAAAATCCCAGAGCTTTCAAGAACATTTGTCTGCCAGTTTGTTACAAGAACCAAATTAGAAGTTGGGTCATGAGAGAGGTATTTAGCGAATGGTTTCAAGTTTCTCAGAAGTCAAGAAGTTTATGAAACGATCCAACTTGCCCGTAAAAGCTTTACTCGTACTTGACAATAAAGAGATGGAAGCAGATACACTAAGTAAGGCTTTGGCTGGACTGCGACTGGAGACATTGCGAAGTAGTTTGGGACTAACTTAATCACGACATGCATCGTGAAGAGGAGTGTTATTACTGGCACGGTACACTCAAAAAGTTGTGTCAACGATTTTACATTGTTTCTTCTATTTTATTATTCTTGTTACATTGCTTTGTACCAAATAAAATTTTCATTGAAACAGATGCCGTTTTCTACCCAAAAACCCTCACACTTTTCAGAATATGCAGAAGCATCAGGGATAGCACCGCAATTAGTATAATGCAAGCCTTATTACAATTTTCAACTCACCATGTACTACCACTAGACTACTACTACTAATAATAGCAACAGTCAATGGGACAGAATTTACAAATAAACTTTTTACTGAATTTACTAGACTACACACACCTTAGGCTATACATCAAATGACAATGGTAACATTGAACGATTACACCATACTACTTGAACAATCCGTACCTTTCGATTAAAACATAAAAATGAATCTGTCGTTTATCTCATACCTTATGCTTTAGCATATAAGAGTATCCACAGCTTCACATGATGTCGCCAAATCGACTTAATAACAGGACATTTTGATCCGTTATTAAGTCGATTAAGCCCTGAATCTGCAAACAGTGGCATCCCTGTCATATTGCCTCATCAATACCGCTCAGAAAGCGTTCCATGTTAGGTCCGCTTCTAAGAAAGTTGCCGAATCAAAGGCACCACCGTGAACACCTGACCTCCCTCGCCTAAGTGGACACCTCACAAAAAGACAGCAGATTTGATTCATCCATCGTGGGAGGATCACATAGTTTTAATTAATTATAAGAACATTAAATGTAACCATTTTATATTATAATTAAATATATATTTAGTAATTGCATTTTATTTGCAACCTCTGGCTGTGGCCTCCATAATTGACGCAGTCGGTAGGATCGTTGTAAAATTAGAATCAGTGAATAGATCACGACGAGCAGCGATCTGAAACCTACGAGAGCTACAATCCAGAGGCGTATCCAGAAATCGATACGGGCAGAATTATGCATATGTGAGTACCTAGATCTTACTAGAGTTGCTTTCCTTTATATTTTAATTTTTTGTGTGTTCCTTTTAACCATCCAAGATTTTCCATCCAAGGCAATCGAGGACCCCTAGGTTAAATATTAGATATAGTAGATTGGAAATAGATTTAAATAGAAATATAAATTTAACTGACGTACAAGAAATACTAGAATGAATTACGATGTCGGACGCTATCGTAGACCAAATTTATAAAGCTCTTCGATTAGTCCCTGAATTCGATGGGAATTCAAATGTACTGACCCGATTTATTAACTTATGTGATTAATTGGTTAGGCAGTAAGGTAGGTGCGGCCAATAAGGCCTGTCGGGCAAAAAGGCCTAAATAACAAAAATACAATTTAAAATTAGCGCCATCACTCGAGGTCACAGTCGTAGGTAGCTTAAAATGTAAGATGGCGCCCCGAACGTGTCACGACTCGCTAGCTCGCTCCCTGTCACCAGTGCGGCATCATTCATAGTGGCCAACGGAAGTTCCGTTTAAATTATAAAATTGCAGGAAATTCAAACGTAAGTATTTTTTGTAATACTACATTTTTCTACATAATGTTATTGTTTAATTGTTAATTAGTTCATGCTTGAGTAGCCTATGGTGTTATAATAGTATAATGTAAACTGAATAGTTTTATTTTTAACATTTCTTTGCAAAATTTGCCGGCGGTTATTAAGGCCTACAAAATTCGTGTATAGGCCTTATTATACTCCATCATGAAGTGACTGTCTTTCAGTTTATTTTACGCATTTAGAAATGTTATTTTAACTCTTTTCTTATTGGTTTATTGTTTTTAGGGCATTATAACAACAATGCCTCCGAAACGAGCGTTGTGGTCTGAGGAAAACCTGGAAGCGGCGGTACGAGCAGTACAGTGTGGACGGCTAAGCACTTACAAAGCTGCCGAAAGGTACAAAGTGCCCAGAAGAACTATCAGGAACCACCTTCAGACCGGCAGTTTAAAAAAAGTCTTGGGTCGGAAACCTTTACTTAACGACGAACAAGAGGCTGATCTTGTGAGTAGAATTTTGAGGTTTGCTGAAATAGGTGTACCTATGACACCAAGGATTCTCCGACGGTTAGTCTTCAAATTTTGCGAGCTAAATAACATCAAGCATCCCTTCAATCAACAAGATAAAGTTGCTGGTAAAGATTGGTTAAAGAAATTTATGGAGAGACATCCGGAGATGTGAGATCTCCGGATAGGCTCCGGATAGGATAGAAAGGCTCAGTTTATGAACCCAGCCAGGGCTCAAAAGCTGAATAAATTTATCGTAGACGATCACTTTAAGAGACTGAATGAAGTTTATGATAAATTGGATCTCAAAACTCATCCTGAAAAGATCTATAACATGGATGAGAAAGGTTGCCGCCTGACGATTCACCATCAGCAGACTGTATTGGCAAAAAAAGGGGCCAAAAGGGTCCATTTACAATCATCAGAACACGCTGAAAGCGTCACAATCGCCGGTTGTGTCAATGCACTTGGTAGTGCCCTACCACCCATGGTAATTTTTAAAGGCAAACGTTTGAAACCTGAATTATATGACAACTTACCACCAGGATCATTAGTAGAGAAATCTGCTAAGGGTTATATGACAAATGAACTATTCAAAGAGTTTTTGAAGCACCTAGCTCAATACAAAAGTCCAGGAAAGTGTCTTCTAATATTTGACGGGGCAGCTTCTCACTTAGACCTATCCATCGTGGAAGTTGCAGATTCACTCGACATAGCATTATACTGTTTGCCCTCAAACACCACGCATGAACTGCAACCACTCGATAAGGCGGTTTATCGATCATTTGAACATCATTGGGATGCAGAACTTTTGTTATTCATGGAACAAAATCCAGATAAAAAACTAACAAAGGCACGGTTCAATATTATCCTTTCTAATGTTTGGTCTAAATGCATGACACATAGAAACATAACAAGCGGTTTTAAAGCGACTGGTTTGTATCCATTTAATCCTCAAGCTATTCCGGAAACAGCATTTGCCCCGTCTGTACTAACAGAAGTACCAGCTCATGTATCTGATGCTGTTGATGTAGAAAATTTGCCGCCTTGCATCGCCCCCAGGCCAATAACCCCCGTGATCTCCAAACCATCGACGTCAATGCAGGAACAAAAAAGTTCCGACGACGACGAGGATAATATACCGCTTGCCCAAATTAAAGGAACAGCGTTTAAGCAGCTCATGCCTACACCTGCTAAGAACACTGAAAAAACACCAACAGTAAGAAGAAAGGCCATCAATTACAGAGGAACTCCAGTGACCAAAGACCTGTTCTACAAAAATAAAATAGAGAAAAAGACCAAAAAAATAAAAAAGATTAGAGATGATACTAGCACTAAAGAAAACAATGAGAGTTGGTACTGTCACGGATGTAACGAGGACGAAAAGGCTGCTATGAGGCAATGTTTTAAATGCAGCAAGTGGTATCATGAGGAGTGCGTTGGTTTGTCAGAGGAGGATGATGATAATTTTGAGTGTCCTGAATGTAACTAATCAAAAATTGTGTTATTTTTAAGTCTAAACACTGTGATTATTACTTAATTATTAATTATTGATCTCAATTTCCAAATATTAGACGTAAGTTTTGTTTAGTTTTGTATGTTACACTCTTAGTCCTTATTACCCTATTATAGTTTAATAAGGCCTAAATACAGTGTTTTCAAAAATACTTTATTTTGAATATGTTTATGGAAAATCCTCTGGTTTTCTGTTTATAATTGATGTTAATTGCTATAAATGTTTCATAAACATTAAAATTAGTTGATTTATGTCAGTATTTTTGTTTTTTTTCAATTCCCGCTTAGCTAGGCCTTATTGGCCGCACCTACCTTATATAACGGCGGAACCAGGCTATGAACTTAGTAATTTATTTATATTAATAAATGGCATATTAAATAAAATCACCGGGTCTGCGGCCCGGCCGTACTCGTGTTCAAAGGAGAATTTTGGACTTAAATTAGCCTTAGCCTACACTGAACATTTGTGACAATATTAATAATAAATTGGGGGTCTATTAACAATAAATTGGGGGTCTGTATATGATATATTTGCTTACCTCGATGATATAATCGTATTCGGTTGTTTATAACGTAAGTACTCTAAAATGTTTTGTTTTTGTTTGCGGTACGGAACCTTCGAGTGCGAATCCAATTCGTGCTTGGCCAATTTTTCGAATGGTATTCTATTCTATTCCACTATCCACCAACGAGTAAATGTGCGCGACAAAAGCCTCTAATCTTCAACTACAATACCTTCCTAATGGGCCTACAGCCTGCTGGTTCTATGCGACGATCGTCGCTTTGCTTACGAGTTTGAAGACGAAGAAAGAATTCTGAAATGGAGAACGATCCCGAGCTAAGATATCCAAATGAGCCAGACTTAGGAGCAAGTTCAAATATCGTAGTACGCTTATTAAAGTACATACCAAAGAATCAAAATTACAAATTATTTTTTGATAATTATTATACATCACCAGAATGATTGCGAATTTGGTTAAAGAAAGAATACAGTCGCTGGGAACTGTCAACAAAGGTCGTTAAGGAAAAGCTCTCAAAACACCTACCATAAAAGACTTACATATAAAATAAATTGCTTATTATTTTACAGAAGAATTGGCAAGGCAGCAACATACACCAACCCCAATGAAACAGGACTTCAAATTTGAAGCAGGGAAAAGTTTACGCATGTTTGGGTCATCGGTAAAAAAAAAGATGTAGACCAAGTTTATCCGCTGAAATAGGGCAGAAGTCAAATATATCAAAACTGTCAGAACCTTTGTGATATGTTAAAGAATATAACTCACAGTACAATTCTTGACACGTTACCTGAATCTTATTTTTCTTTTAAGTCCAGTTGGTTATTAATGTCGAAAAAGGTTAGAACTGTGGAAAATCTAACTAGTCAGTTGTGTGCTCATGAGCAAGTTCTTACAGTGTATAGGGTGTGATTTGGTTAAGATTTCTCGCTAGTGATATCTATTGCCACATCTGCATTTATTCGATATACCACCAACACTTGAAGAGCTGTTAAAGATTCAAGGTACGAATATCTTTAAGTAAAACCAACTCCTCGTGATGCCAGATGTGATGGGTTTCAGCATTTACCTGTTAGGGGTGAAAAAAGACAGCGACGCAAAGATCCTGATTGCAAATTGTATAAAAATTTAAAATATATAATAATTTTCTAATTTTGTTTACAAGAATATGTCACTTCAAAAAATTCAAAAATACTACGACAAACAAACAGATAGTAGTACGAAACTTGACATGTTAGAAAACGAGCGTGGAACAAGCCATTATGATTGTACAAACAAATGCACTCTTAACACAACTGATCAATTAGAAGATATAAGTACATATCTAATATTTCGGAAATATGGCCCACAAAACCCCTAAAATAAGTGCCGATCAAAATATTAATACATTAATGCCACATCAAAAAGTCGACGTTTTTGAATTAATGAAGCATAGACATATGAAAGTAGGAAACTGTGTTGGACCATCTTCTTTTAAAATAAATTTGCGTTGGCCAGAAGATGTAACCAAAGCAAACAAACGGAAATTTTAAGAAAAAATACCCTACGCAGATATTCAATAGGAAAAGTTGCCAAAGTTTCGAAAATGCCATTCTCAAGTCTACAGAAAAGATACAATAAAAAAAATAACTTGGCACCAAGTCTGGGACGGCTGACTGTGTTCAGCGCTGAACAAGAAAAGCAATTAGCGGATTTGTTAAAGATGACGGCGAACATTTTTTATGGATGCACAGCTACACAAATAAAAAAAAGTGGCGTTTGAATACGCTGAAAACATGAACTTAAAACACAATTTTAATCGGTTTTCTAAAATGTCTGGTCGCGTCTGGTTGGCATCATTATGGTCAGAAATTATATATCTGTTAGAAATCCAGATGGCACCAGCATAAATGGATTATGACATTCAATAAAAAAGAACTGAAGTTATTTTATCAGCTGCTGGGCGAACTGATGGCAAAACATAAATCTGTAGCCAAAAATATATATAATTGCGATGAAACCGGAATTACTACCGTCCAACCACCTGAAAAAATACTAGCAGCTAAAGGGCAAAGAAGAGTAGGTTCAATCAGAAGCTGGCATAGAGGAAAGAATATAACTTTAATGTGTGCAATGAACGCTGCTGGTGGATTCATTCCACCCATGTTAAATGTCCCCCAGAAAAGACTGAGTCCACTTCTTGAAAAGGAGCTCTATATATATGCTCAGGTAATGGCTGGATAAATGTGCAGCTATTTTTGAATGGCTTTCGCACTTCAATCACCACGCTAAACCTTCTGCTGAAGAACCAGTCCTGCTAAGAATGGACAATCATGCCAGTCATATATCGCTTCCTGTGCATGAATTTTGCAAACTCCACCGTATCCATATGCTGTCTTTACCCCCGCATACGTCGCATAAACTCCAACCACTTGTCGTTTCGTTTTTTGGAACATTGTCGTTATTTGGTCATACAAAATGGAATACGACTTATACATGAAAAGTCACCTGGCTGAAAAAATTACACCTTAGGAAGTCGCGTCCTTATTACGGGAAAGCATTTAACAACGTAGCGTCCATTAGTAAAAGCAAGACAGGATTTAGTTAGTTAGTTAGTTAGCTAATGGCTATAATCCAATGAATCCTGACGTATTTTGTGATGAAGATTTTCTACCAGCCGAACTGCTCCAGTTGGGAGAACCTATGGCCATTCAAGATCATGAAGTGGCAATTGATGATCCAGCACCTGGCCCAGTCATTAGTGCCTGGCACATTACGTCAAGATGATTCTGCAGTCTCTATTCTTGATTTTGTATCGCAACTACTTAATTCGCTAGAAAAAATCGATACTCACAATACAAGACAAAATAGTAAGAAGCAGCATGCAACCATTACATCAATATCAACACCAATAAAGGAAAACCTAATAGAAAAAGAAAACAGACTGCCTATCCAAAGAAAAAGATAGGGGAAAGGTAAAAAATATAACTAAGGGCAAGGGCAAAGGAAAGAAGTCGAAAATACCAAGGAAGGGGACTGAAAGAGTAAAGAGGAAAGTTCTTCAGGAATCAAACGATTCTACCTCTGTATCGGACGTAACTCTATCTATGCTGATGATGTAGGAAATTTGTGTCTATTGTGTCTGGAGCAAAACCATAAGAAACTTGTTCAATATTCCACTATACATAAGTAACAAGCTTATGTATATGGACACAAACTTAAACACTGTCAAACAGGAAATACAATCCTACAGTAGAAAGCTACCAGTCTAGACTAAATAGACACAGAAATGAAGTGGCCCCGCACAACTGTAGGGATCGGGGAGTTTAAGATTCTCTCGACTCTCGACTGGATGTACATATTTACAGACAGCGCCTAAAGGGTGACTCATTGGAGCAGCTTTATTAATTTAAAATGAAAATACAATTCAAGAAAAAAGCCCACAGATTGGACTATTGTATATGAAAAGCATATTGCCAATTATGCAGTATTCAAAAGGAAAAAATAATAATAATATATATGGCAAAACAGTTTGCCGAAACCGCTAGTAGTACTCTAAATTATAATTATAATACTCTGAATGGATAAATGAAAACTTATTATTGATTGGCTACACCACTTTATTTCTTTTGCAATGCCTTCTAAAGAAAATCCAATTTAATTAATTTTAGACAATCTCGGGAGTAGGGTTCATGATTTCTCGAACTTTTCAATTTCTCGGGTCTCGAGAATTCTCGAGGTTAATTTCTCGGGTTGTCGAGAAATTTACATTTACGTACATACGTACGTTACGTAAATTTCAATTTCAAATTTATACGGCTATTCACTCATGCATTTGTTTTTCGAAAACCGTAATACATATGCTTGGTTTTTTCTTTGGGTCACTCAGCTTATAAAATGGAAAACTTAAAATATCGCGTCATTTACAAGTACAAGTACGAGTTCCACCATGGCACTAGTGCTGCAGAAACGGCTCGAAGGATTAATGATGTGTATGGTGGTGGTGTCGCAAAAGAAAACACAATGCATTTTTGGTTGCAACGTTTTCGTTCTGGAAATTTCGACCTGTAAAACCGTGGGCGGCTGGAGTCCAAGGTTGGTAATGAAGAATTGAAGGCTATTATGATAGCAGATCCATCGCAAACCACGTCCGAGTTAGTTGTAGGTTGCGGTGTTAGTGACAAAACTGTATTAATCCACTTGTAGCAAATTGATGATTACGGCAGATGTGTGTTGTCAGCAATTGAGAAACCATAATGGAAAAGCTAGCTGCTAACCAACCGAGGATGGTCAATGGCCGTAGGCTACTGCTGCTTCAGGACAACGCTAGACCACACACTGCACAACTGACATTTACCAAATTAGAAGACATTCAATTGTAATGTCTAAGACTTTACAATTGCTCCCCGGATCTTGCTCCAACAGATTACCATTTTTTTTCGAAATTTGGATAACTTACTGGGACAAAATTCAAATCCGATGGGGCAGTCCAAAGTCCAAAGATTTTATTGATATGTCCAAATGTTCCCGTTCAAATGTTTTTTTCAGTAAAGGGATCAATGAAGTACCTATAAGATGTCAAAAGTGCATAAATAGCAATGGTACATAGTTTGATTAAATAAACATGTTATATTTTGTAAAAAAATACTTCAGGTTACTCCCTTACAAAACACCACTTTCATATGTTAGGACCTAATATTATTCAGACTTACAGCACCATTTTTGGCTGGTTATTTAGAAAAAATCTACCTTAAACTTGTAAACAAAAATAGGTATGTAAATGTAAAGGTTTCTGTAAAACAAAAAAAAATACATGAAAGAAAACCTTAATATCTTGTATTATTGCGCCGCCACGCAATACAACAAACGTCAATTTAATTTCGATATAGGTACTTGATTTCTCGAGTTCTCGACTTTTCTCGACCCGAGAATTCCAGGGAAATCGCTGGATGGAAATAAACCCTACTCGGGAGTCATGTCACTCTTAATGCATTATACTCGACAAACAAACTTCACATAAACTTCAGCCACTGGTTTTGGCTTTTTTGATCCTCTAAAATACTCTAACAAAATATATAATCAAGAATGTGATAATTACTTGTCAGATCGTTTTGGGAAGCCGATTACACAGTGCGAAATCGTTGAATTGACACAAATACTTTTAAACGGCGCAGTAACCTAGAAAAAGCAGCAAGTGGTTTTAGGTCTGCAGGTACATATGCCTTGCACCCTAATGAATTTGATTCAATTAAGTCATACGTTTCCCTTAATAATAATCTACAAACAATAATATTGCCCGCACAAAGTCATATAGATACTGGGCCTCCAAATAATTAAGAAACCGACATTCAAAGGAACAATCAACAAGCCGTCAATGATGACGCTGAACCTTTTGATATCAAAGCCATTGTTGATACACAGATTGTACAATCAAGAGAAAATACGTTAGTTTCACTATCCAAAATCAATGTTGCATTGCCTATACCTCCCAAAATATCTATATGCAATATTAGAAAGAGAAAATCGATCATTCTAACAAGCAACCCCGAAAAGTACTGCACCAAAATGGAAAATAGAAAGTGAGCAAAAATTAATACTGAAAGAACAGATTAAAACTTAATGATAGAAAATATACAACCAATGAGATTAAAGAGTATTGAAAATTTTCAAAAACTGAAAGTGTCAGAAGACTGGTGAAAAAAGTAAGAAGGAAAATTATACATACTTATGAAATATGCAATAGGATAATTGGATATATATCCATCCCTCTGAAGAAGATTGTATTATGTGCTACAAATGTGAAGATTGGGCATGAAAAATGTACAGATGGACAGTCAACATCGGTGGTTATAAATGTGATCACAATTTTTCTTTCAGTTACTTAATGTTTCATTTTATTGAAAAATTATAAGTGTTGATTAGTCAATTAGTTAGATAGATAAGCAAACTTGATTCTAAAGCAATTAAATTTTGTATCCAAATTACGCTGTTTTATTTAAGTTTGTAATTTAATTTTATATAAGAGAGTGAAAGTAATAGAAAAACTATTAAATGTTGTTTAGTTATTTCAATAAAATCGTCGTTAATTTAATATCTTTATTTAATATCTTCTAAATTGCTTTTTAAATCTTTCATAATGGTAATCATCAGTAGCTCTCTCCCCTTTAGCCTTTTTCACTATTTTATCTACATTATCATCTATTACATTTGTTTCAGTCTTTATAACTTCTGGTTTTTCTTTCTTCCTTTTCTTAGAACTATCATTATCTATATTAAATCTATTGTGTTGTACAAAGTTAACAGCCATGTTTGTAGGAACAAACTGCGATGGCCCATCCTTTTTGTTATGTCTCTCCCATAATAATTTCATTTTAGCTTCTTCTGTAGCTTCTATATTTTTTATTTTAGCATCAATACCTAAATCTACTTCAGGAATGCCACTTAACATTTGGTTTGACAACATTTCCTCCGATCTGTGTGTTGAAGTAACTCTTAAATGTTCTGGCAAAGATAGCAATGCTGCTTCTTCAGGTGACAAATACTTTAAAGATTCATTTTGATCTAAGTCCTTCTGGGTTTTATTGTGTCCCTCTAGAAAATAAAAAACAATCAATACATATCACATAGGGGCCGTTCAAGTATTACGTAAGCACTATAGGGGGCGGGAGGTCTTTTCTTTGCTTATTTTGGATGACATGGGGGTGGGGGAGTCTGTATGATGATTACGTCATCGGTCGTAATTTACTTTTTTACACGAATGGCAACCCTCACATTGTCTTTGGTAAAAAAACAATACATTAATTGAAAAATGTTTACGTGCCTGGGGGGAGGGGTAAGAGCTTTGCTTACTTTTGCTGACAACGGGGGATGAGGGGTAAATAATTGTGATAAATCTGCTTACGTAATACTTGAACAGCCCCATACTATAATAATATATTACTTATTAACATTCATATAATGTATGTCTATTAAACTTATATATACAAAAAAGTCAGAATGTTGTTATAGGTAAAGAAATTAATTCATAGTTCTGTGATTTTAATAGTGTAGGTAATGTAGTTAGTGTAGTAGTAGATATAGCAGTGAAATTAGTTACTTCAGTCCTTCTGAATTGCAACACTTTATGGTAACATTGAATGGTACTACCACACATCAGATGAAGATGTGAAGTCTGTGGTGCTGTTCAAGCATATAGTGGACTGTCGCTACTTTCCACCACCACCTTTCTTTGTTTGCTATTCCAGTTATATAGTAGAAAATATAAAAAAAGTTATTAATATTTTTCTACTCTGTTTGCATACATGGGGGTTTTACTGTGGCTAATACCAGATAGAAATCAGACATCCTAAAAGTTTATTATAACCTGATGATTTTGCAATTTTAGGTTACATACATACATATACAAATACAGACACATCGAAAACATATGACATAGAGATAGAGCTAATATCTAATAGAGCAATTAAATTATCTCAATCAAAATTCAATATCAATTCTGTATATAACAGACTTTATAGAACTATAAAGTCCTTCTAGTTTCTAATTAAAGAGGTGGGTCTAATTTTGTTAACATGTGTATCTATCCTCTATATCTGAACAGATAAAAACCATGGCTCCTACGGATACCTTCTAATTCTAGTCTCTGAAAAAGGACAAGCACAATAGATCTATGCAGGTTACAGCACTACAGATCTTAGCACTGAAAAATCCTCAATAAAACTAATAATTTTTGGACCTGAGTAATTTTTAGGTTTTTTTTTAATTATAGCTATTTCTATTATGTATATTATTATTTATTAAAAATTATATAATAATTTTGTTTCTATTAAAGACTTGAATTGAATAATCACTTATTGAACAATAGAGTATAGAATAAGTCCAACCTAACCTAACTACCCAAACAATCACATAAATGATGCACAAATTATGGTAAAGATGGTAAATGTTACCTTTTCGTTTAACCAGCTGCTCCTCAATGTACTTCATCATTTCTTCATCTTCATCCCTCTTGTTCGTTTCAGCCGAGAATTGCGTACCAATACCAGTATCATAGGCGTCATCGACCTGTTTGACTTTACCACTTTTCAAAGCCTGCATATTAACCATACCACCAGCCTTCACTTTAAATGGATCCTTGAAGGTCATATCCTCCTCAACTGCAGCTTTTTTACCTGTAGCTAAAGCAACCACACTCACGCCATTAGGCCTTTCCCGTAGTTTCTGAATCTCTTTAGCTTCTTCCAACTTCGCCAAGATGTGTTCTTCGTCATCAGATTCGTCGTCTTTTATACGTTGCCGCAAACTCTTGGGCCTTTTAGGTTTAAATTTTACTTCTACAGTATCATTTTGTATATCTGTTTCGGCCATATTACTGATGACAGTGCTTACTGGCAGTCTTACTTCTACTATAGACAAAGGTTTACCATTGCTTTACCCACAGTAATTATTTACGCGAGATAACATAATATATTCTCAATCAAAAGCCAAAGAGTATACTATATATACCAGAGGATACAGTACAATAATAAAAAATCTGTTCGCAACACAATAAAATATACAGCTTTACAGAGCGAGAAATAGAAAAGTCTTAACTTTGGTCTTAACAACGAGATAGTGATGTCAATTCGAGTTGTGCTAAATTCGAGTTAACTTGAGTTGTATCCTTTCTAATTATGATTGAGGCTGGCGACAAATAAACGAATCAAACGAACGAAAAAACGATTGGTTTGGTATATAGAATATATGTTGTTAAAAATACTTTTAAGAATGTTAAGTTGCAAGAAAATATTTTAGTTTCTTTTTTCAGAAAATACTTTATACCAAATGTTTCTTAGTAAAAAGTATGTAATATTATGTAAAGTATGTAACTGTGGTAAAACGTATTTTCTAGATGTAGTTTCAATGTTGATTATGAAATTAAATAATGTTGTATTATTATAATAGAGTAAAAGTTGATTAAGACTTATTGTTATAAAAATTAATAGCATATTATAAAGTATTGATATGATTGTGTGATTTATATACTTAACTAGTTTTGTTAAATCCAAAAATCAATAAGTAATAACTGTGACTTTCTCATTACTTCGCTAATTTAAATATGTAAACTATAAAAAACATTTTTATTTCAATACCACCTAGGAATTTTGGATATGATAATTGTCCTAACAAAGAGTTGTATTAATGAACAAATATGCCAAAAGGTTTTTGTAACAATTTAACTCAGATTCTGCCTGCTAACTCAAATTTTGTAACTCGAGTAATTTCGATAGATTTTTTCTCTGTGGTACATCACTAAGGAGGAATAGTATGGAATGAATCATTGATTTTTTTTCTATTTATTTATCGTTTAGGAAAAACAAAGGGGACTGTACCCATACAGCCATAGGTAGAATTGATAAGTGCATGAATGGGCGATATTCTGTATACTCATGTAGACTGACGTTTTAATGTGTTTAGAATGATGTAGAATGACTAAAATGATCTAATAAAAGAAAACAATATTTCCACACATTTTTGAATTTTCAATAATTTTATCAACTTTTATAAAATGAATGAATACATATTTATGTAGTTAGCTAGAATTGTGTCCTTAAACTATTACGTATAATTAGTTTATTAAAAATTAAATTAAATTAATTGCCACACATCCCTGAAAGTCATCTTTGAAATTATCAAAAAACTACTTATCAGAAGTTATTACAAAGCAAGCGCAAACGTTTTGTTTGTTCACAGTATTTAAAGGCTCGCTGACGGACATTCGTATCAGTTGTATTATCTCTACGAAACATATAACCCGTATTGTTTATGTGATAACTAGGAAATGTCTAATATTATACTACTGCAATCTCCGCCACCGAAGTTGGAAGTTGTACAGAAGAATATATTTCGAAAAGAAGCATTGGAATTTATTGCTGAGCTGCATAATGAATTCGACGTACAAATTGAGACACTATATAAACAGAGGCTCTTGCGATCACTTGAGGCTAAAAGCAATGCAAATTTAGACTTTAAGACATCACCAGAGAGAAGCGACAAATTATGGAGAATTGCAGAATTACCGTCCAGACTGGAGTAAGTTTCGAATGTTTGAATAAACTGAAACTCATGAATAGAAAACCATAATTGAAACTCAATGTTAATTATTCAAGTCAACCATTACAGATGCCTATGCAAATAAAATATATGAAATTTTTTTTAGACTAATGTATTCTTTTTCAGTATAAACTCGTACTTGCGTTCTAGTACTGGTACTTCTCTGTTTAATATTAAGTAAAAGTATATAATAATATATTTATGAGTTGCATTTAAAGAACATATATCATTTCATGATGTCAAACTAAAAAGTATTATATTTATAATACTTTTCAAAAGTATTATTATATTTGGTGTTAACTCTTTAAGGAATGCTAATAAATTAAGTAAGAGAATTATAATTGCATGGTTTGATGTAAAATAATGATAACCCTCATTAACTCAACAATGCCAAGATAAACAGAGTTAATAAGTATAATAACAACTGATGTACATTTTTACATACACATATATACACAATAACACATACATAATTTATTTTGTTTTAAATATTTTTCTCTAAATACATTCATAGTATACATTGATGGCACCAAGAATAAAAAAAAACCAATCGTAGTCTAGAATACAAATCTATTGTGTGAGAATTCAAATTGGGCAAAATTTGCCAATGTAAGAAACAAAATCAAAACTTATGTGTGTAACATAATAAATTATTTTCTGTGATTATTTCTGCACACATATATATAGATAAATAAATACCTTGATATGACTGAGTAATAATGTGATTATCTATATTATCTATTGAGTTGTTATTCTAGTAAAGAAATAATATTATTATTATTATCAATGCACCTACATTTTCTTTGTAGTATATGATTTATTTATATTATTATAATAATAAACAGCCTTCAGAAAAGAAACTAAAAGAAATTGGTATCACAAGCAAATCTTTATTGCTAGAAATTGCATGAAAGTATTGATGATTTTTTTTCACAATAGTTGCAGTTGCAGTGGATCATAAAATTTGGACCACTATAATAAGGTACTTCTGGGTGCAGTGTTAACACTAGACAAATCTATTCAAACTAATATTATAAAGAGATTTGTAATTATTAATTAACTTTTTTAATCAATAATTTTGAAAACTAGATTATAGCTTAGTGACATGGCCTGTTTATTTCTTAAATAATTAGATGTTCCTACAATAAATGCACCTATTTATAGCTAGAGACTCTGTATTTAAGTATTTTGCTTTTATTATTTTTTGTTACTTAAATATGAAGTATGTGGTTTTAGAAATCGTCACTTAGACCTTGGGGATGTGTCAGCATCAAACACAGCTCATTTTGTATCAGCACTCAATTCAGATGTTCAGGGTATTCAAGTGGATTTTGATGATGGGCATTGTCCGACATGGAAAAATCAGCTTGTGGCATTCCAGAATATCAGTCTGGCAGTTAATGGGAGACTTCTTGGTGCTCCACTCAGTATTGTCACATCACCAGTATTGATGTTGAGACCGAGGGCTTGGAATATGTTAGAACATAATATTTTGGTAATTAATTACTATAATGTTATGAATGAATTTATTAATTGAATTGTACAATTTTGATGTATGTGTATGTCACCAAATATTTTTGCTAATACAAAGCTATTTATTTTAATTATTCTTCTGCTATCCTAAGGGTTCACTGACTTGTCTCAAGTATTCTTACTAATTATGTTAAAATTTATATTTTTTATATGGAAAGAAAAAAAATACAATGACATTAATAATAGTCTAAAATATGTGATTTTAGAATATTATTGAAAATAAACAATGTAAATATAGCTTGGTATGTATAGATAAAACAATTTATATTAAAAATATTTGGAAATAACAAATTTTGTACCTATATATTATATGTTAAAAATTAGTACTATTATAAATTTTATATTCGTACTATTCCCACTGTTGTACAATAGACAGAAACTTGTTATTGTATTTGATTTTTGGTAAACCTATTTATTTCAGATTATTATATTATATATAAAACTAATTAAATGACTGGACTTCTTTCAGATTGATGGCAAAGAAGCTATTGGTGCTCTTGTTGATTTTGGCATATTAATGTATCATAATGCCAAGAAACTCCATGAAGCAAATAGTGGTCCATATTTCTACCTCTCCAAACTGGAAGGTGCTTCAGAAGCGAAATTATGGAATGACATATTTATATGGTCACAAGAAGCTCTAGGGATACCACAAGGAACAATCAAAGCATGTGTTTTGATTGAAAATATATATTCAACTTTTGAATTGGATGAGATATTATATGCACTCAGAGAGCATTCTTTAGGGCTCAACTGTGGTATTTGGGATTATTGTGCGTCCATTATTGCAAAATTTGGTAATCATTGCCTTTTATTATTTATATTATTAGCACACAAAACAGATTACAATCGGTACAAGAATTTGATTAGGAGCGTTAATACAAAACTGGATTGTAATCCAACACTTGTATGCCTGAAAGCTAAATTATATAGATGCATGAAATATACACTAGATAAGCCATATAGAAAGTAATATGGAACTACATAGTACTATGAAACATTTTGTTAATAGAAATTTATTTATATAAAAAAATAGTTACAATATATAACATAATTTAACAGCACTTTAAATTGATTGTGTATGGTGGAACTTCAACTGTCTCCAGAATTGGAGCAGTGTTGAATGGAAGGTTTCCAGGAAGAACCATATGGAGGTCAAACTGAAATGGTGCATAGCAATAGGATCTGGGATCTTCAGTCAAACAACCCCCTTTCCCTCCAACTTGCCTATTATCTTACTGTATATCAGCGGCCTTAGACTTGCGTGAGTCAGTAGCTGACCTGGTGCGCTATACAATTTCAAAAGGTCTAGTATATAGCCATGTCCAGAGTTCAACTCATTATCACACACGCGTTGTGAACGATCGCGCGTCTGTCTAAAAATAAAATACACTTATTCAACAAGATAATAAAATGGCCTACTTATACAAGACTATACTCTGAAATACATATCATGTACGACTCCAGACATAAAATTCTTTATAAATCATTTACTGACCAGCCAGCCTAGCACGATTGCAATTTTTGTTGTTTTATTTTTCATAATAAAATACAGATCATATTACATAATTGATTCCGAAATGTGAAATATATTTAAAAAAAATTGGGTTTATCAATTACAAATAAAAAAGACATAATTTCTCTTTATAACATTAGTTTAAGGAGAGGACGACTGAAGAAAAGATAAATGCACTGTGTGAAAGATGATACGCACATAAGGAGATTAAGCTTATATGTAACGGCTGATAGGGTCCGGACCCCAAATAATGATGGATATAATTAAGTTTAGACAGTCTCAGTATTTACTTGTATATTATAATCCTATAGTATATGAGCACCTTTGACTAAGAAATTAACAAGTTCTAATGGCAGCGCCATACTTTTTAGTTAGTCTTGTATAATTCAGTTATTTATTTATACATATTTATATTGTGTTTGTATAAAAATGCGCCTTTATGAATTTATATATTTTCGACAGGCGACCGCAAAGAGTTCATGCTGCCAGATAGAAACAAATATGTAAACATAGATCTGCACTTCCTGAGCAGCTACATGAAACTAGTTGTGAGTACGTGCCACGCTCGGGGAGCTCCTGCCACCGGTGGGATGGCTGCCGCAATGTTGCGGTCAGGCTACGATGGCACGGACAGAGAGTGAGTCAATTTTGTTTATTTTATTTATATACTCTTTCTTGCATAAGATATATTACAGGAAACGAAATTAACAGAGTAATAATATAAAAAAATATGATTTCTTAATAAATTATATGTTAAATAATTACACAAATGTAATTTTGTGACTCCTTGATAAGACTGCTCACTGACTGACGCAGGGTGATGACCACGTTGTACCTCTACGACAATTTGAGCAGCTCCTTAGAACTGTGAGCGAACATTTTATAATGTTACTTATTGTAGTGTTTTTCAATCGTGAAAATATTTTCATCGGTAAAGAGGATATTTCTGTGCCTTTCGCCTGCGTATCGCGACAGAAAGCGTTTTGATCGATCCACTCTCTTTAATTGTAAAGATTGATTTAGGGCATGTCCTGTATATCGATGATAAGCATCGAGCTTCAGGTCTTGTTTTATAACACGCGATCGACAGAGTTCTAGCAGGAATCTTCATTTCTCACAATAAGATGTTTAGCTTCCTACTGTGATTTCGACGAATTCTGGCTTTAACAGCATTAACAACCTTTGTAGTTCTAACAGTACGCGGCCGCCCCAATCTTTTCTGGTCTTCGATAGACGAAGTGTTGTTGTAGCTATTGATAATACGATATATGAACGTACGGCTGATACCAAGTTTTGAAGTGTCTAGAATATAATCGACGGCTCCATACCCAGTTTGTGCAAGACGATCCCTGCAATCCTATTTTCTTTAACACCCCATTCCATATTGTAATTTGATAATGAATAAAAAATATGTGAAATGGCGCAAAAAAGAAGGAAGTTTTTAAGATAATATGCATGTTACAAATTCAAAATAATTGAAAAAAAAAAACAAGTTTTTATGTAACAGTATTTATGGCCAGATTAGTTAGAGTTACCTATATATATTTTTGAAAATACATACTTGATTTTATAGTGCAATTAGCACTATAAAATCAATCAAAAATTGTGAAGCATCATATAGTTAAGTGTACTAAACAGCTAAATCACCGAGGTCGTCGGTAAAAATTAAGTTGTTATGGTATTTCAGATCTAAAGCGATTATTAATAGGATCCTTGAAGCGAAACTAAAAGAAATTGAAACAGGTGTCGATGGTTTCATGGTATACGATTCACGCGTGGTGCCGTACGTTAATGAGGTATGTAACGACAATTTCTTATTACATCTTATTTATAGACATTAGTTTTTGAGATGTTGTGTAGCAAATCTTATGATAGAATCTTTTTGTCTGTTTTCAATAAAATCTGAATTATTCAATTCTGCCTCATTGGGGATAACAGTCTGGCAAGTATATTCTTTTCGAGATTTTTATACTTCATTATTGATTTTTGGTGTGATGTGTTAGAGTGAGGATATAAAAGTGAGTGAGTGAGTGTTGAGGATATAAAATCCTCAAATAGGAACTTTATTATGATTGTTTTTGTTTAAGATATATCATTAAATTTAAGATTTTTGTTAGTTTTAAAGTGTTGTTATTTTTTTTAACTCTATAATAGTTTAAAAACTCTATTTTACACAGCTTTGGAAGAAAAATGGTGCGATGTCGAATCAAATTCATCGCAAGTTTAATTTCAATATCACCGCCAAAGATCTACTCACAATACCAAGCGGAGGTGTAACACTGCAAGGGTTGCGGCACAACGTAGCCGTCTCCATACTTTTCATATATCACTGGTTGGCAGGGGTTGGGCATTTCTTCTACAGCGGCAATGTTGAGGATTCGGCTACGGCAGAGATTTCTAGAAGTCAAATCTGGCAGTGGATTCGATTCTCGGTTAGTAAATAAATATTTATTGATTTCAAATTAACAGCCTTTCACTAAATACATATATGTTACTTACATAAAAAAAGTTTTTTTTGTCTGTATGTTTGTTCTTGCTAATCTCTGAAACGGCTTTTACGATTTTGTCGGGACTTTCAGCCGCAGGTAGCTAATGTTTAAGGAGTAACTTAGGCTAATTATTTTTTAATTTTTTTTAATTAAAAAATCCACGCGGACTAAGTTGCGGGTAACAGTTAGTAATGAATATTAACGGTGTTTCAACTAATATTATAAACGCGAGAGTGAGTTTGTTTAACATTAACGTAACTAACAATCAACGGCTTAACAAATTATCATAAACTTTAGCATATAGGCAGCAAAAGTGTTGGATAACGACATTCAATTAATTTAATTTTTTTAATGACTTAACAACGCCCGCTATAGCAAATAGAGTTTACCATAACGTGGTCATGGCTGGGTACTATTTTCTATAGAGGCCAACGTGTAGTATTAGTATTTTAATTTTAAATGTGTCAATATGAGTTAATACAATTGTTCAATTGCTAATTAGAGTCTGTACCGAATAATTTATATTCAAAGTTCAGTATTCTGTTATAATTGTCTGTTTAGTCACAACCGTAAAACAAGGTCAACATTAATTCTACAATTCTTTTCAAACGTAAAATTGAAGGTTAAAAGGAAAAGGAAGAAAATTCGTATTTATGCAGCTTTGCAATAAATGGAATTGGATTTTTTTTGTTATTCATGAATAACATTGATATTTTTTTGTAATTCTTGCAAACATTTGTTTATTTTATTAGAATACAAATCAATACATGCTTCTTAGTAGCACCCAATTTTCAAATTGTTAAAAATATAGTTTAAGAACGATTTCACTACTTTAATTTGACTTTCCTTTTTACAAAATCTGCGCTCTCTTTATAATATTAATGTAGATCACGTAGTTATCATCCTTTAAAGTTTATGCTTTCTCCAAAAGAGTTTCGCTAAGACTATTACGACCTATGGCATGTATTTGTAATTTCTTTATTGTAGTGTAGGACCAACAAATATTTGTCTTGCGATCGCCCGGGGCTGGATTAATTGGCCAACTAAAGGTTGCAAACAACAGTTAAAAGACATAGATTAAACTGGTGGTAACTTGAATATGTAACTCTATTGGTATGAGTTGTAATAAAAATTTCCTTTCCAGGCTACCTTAGAAGACGACCCAAATATATGCGTCACAGCTAAATTGGTGGAGAGAAAGGCAACTCATTTTGCAAACCACGCACACAGGAACCTCTGTCGTTCAAATGCCGAGAGGAAACGACTTACAGCTGCAAAGTATATGAGCATGGAGTTATTCCTTATGCGGAACCCACCGGAATTTATAACTAGTTATCTGAATGATAATCATAAGTACAGAACGTTGCATAACAAAGCGTTATTAAGTAATTTGTAATGCCTAATGATATGAGGTCAGTCTTAAGGAAATCCAAAGCATGTGCGAAAATGCCTATTTATTCTAGACAATAAAATCTCTGGAAACTAATTCAATACGACATTAGATTGTGCCGATTCACAATTTTTTATGCTCTTGAATTATACACTAACGTTTTAGTGGAATTTCGTGCTCAATTAAATAATTGACTGATGTTGTAATTGGTTAAGTCTCCATTGTGTTTCAAAGAACAGTATAGAACTGGATTTCTTGGATGGATGGAAATCTATATTGAGGTCACATTCCAGAGTAGACTTGCTGAATTACAGTAGCACTTAATCAGATGAGAGTCATAAATAAAAACCAAGACAATCATAACTAAACAGTACATCAATTTCCTTTGCATATCATATGCATCTTGCATTTATCAATTTCAAAATAGATTCATATGTGTAAATGAATACTTTTGTGAATACTCCACCTGAGATTACAGTCGTGAAAATATTCACGTTTAGTCCAACATGTAGGTATTGTGTAATCAACCACAGTTCGAGTTGTGTCTTTATAGATCTTTTTGGAATTATTAAGTTATATTAGAAGATAATTTTGGTTGTGGAAGGTAAAATGTACCTATGGTAACCTTTAAAGGTCGTATGAAAAAGTAAATATATTAATATAAGATTATGTAAGTACCAGTGCTCAATTTCTATCGCAGAATTAAAAGATTTTATATATCTTTACGCGGTCCTTTACGGAATACGCAGAGCCAAATGCCATAAGCTTCTACCTTTATATACAACTGTAGAAGATTATACTATTTTATTTAGTTACCTATTTTGCCAAAGAACGTCCCAATACCATATATATTAGCAATGAGGATACCCTGTAGTTGATGTGAGAATAACCAATGATTCATATATGTATATTGTTTAGTGGTAGTCCAAACTCACGCCCACGCGTGAACAAATCTCGTCTGACTACCTTATTTATATATACGGTGTATCATAACTAAGAACTTCATCAATGAATACTTGCAAACTTAAATACAATTTTTCAATATGAAACCAATAACATGATTTTTATAATTTGGCGTTTGTTTGATATAAAGGTTATATTAACACATAAAACAAAAATACCTTCATTCTATTACACTCTGTATACGTGACTTTTTAATATTTGGTTATAAGTTCAATATAGTTTGTATGGAATTAGATTTTATGATTGTACCGCTCTTATCGCATTAATGAAACATAATACTGTTGTAGTAATGGAATGTATTTAGCATCTATTTTATATAGCTAACATCTCAAATAGTAGTCATGCTAATATGAACATTAAACTACAAATTACCTTTTTGTCTATAACAATGTTTAATGCTATGACATTATTCAATCCCGCTTAAATAGCGGAACAAATTAGAATAAAATCGAACTTTTATATATGTAGATCATCTGTTGATTTAACAGAAATAAGTATGTATAAGTTTATTTGCACGGACCAATATACACGTATAATTCAATTTATCGACTGATGCCTATTTGGAACACCATACATTTGGTAAGTAATAGCAAATATTTGCCAATAATTTTGTTATTGAAAGTAAAAAATACTATCTAAATCTTGTGATGAACTTCGTACCTAGATTGTTGAAAATATATTATTATGTACATTGTTTAAAATGTTCCGAATGCGCTACTTAATCCATATGTACTGTGATATTATGTTATTCTGATTTAGTAAATTATTTTATGACCGATTTGTATCCACATTGCTGTGATATTTTATATATGTGCCTGTTATTATACATTATTGTTAATAAAATAATAAAAATATTAACTGTTTTATTGCAATACTAAGATTAACTATTTCATTATAATATAGATAGGTTGTCGTATTTGTTTTCGTCAAATCGCATACATTGAACTAGATGTTGCGAAAATTTAGATTCATTACAGACACTTATTTAAATCTACCGTCAGTTATAGTTTGAGCTGAGAACTGACAAACACTCTTATAAAATGATAATAGTGTAAGAAAAAGGTTCCAAATGTTCCTTACATTCATTGAATAACTTTAAACAATGCTTCTATGACCCTGTCAACCAAAAAGATTTGTATGCTTCCAATATAATTTCAGGAAAATCTATCATTACATAATTAGGTATAGTATGGGGAAAGTATGATTCATGTGGCTTACTAATATAAATAATTACGACTTACTAGTGAAATAAAACTACAACGGCAATATTTCAACAATTATAATTATCTCAAAAATATTATATTTCAAAGGTAAATCTTAACTTATTGGTGAACACAGCACGAAGCTAGGTGTAGTCTCATATAACATTAAAACTCGTTATGTATGCGAGTTTCATTATTAATAATATTCAAATTGTCATAGTTAAAATACAAATAAAGTAACAGCAATTGCCTTTAAAATACTGTTTAGTGGCCAATGCTAATAGTGACAAGTAAAATATTCTAAAATTCTTACATATCTCATACAGTTGACTTGACTGCAAATAACTTGAACAAAACGAAGCGCACATTGTTATTTTAGGTAAAATTGTTATTACGCAACGCAATTCATGTCGTAAAAACAATGCTCAAATTATTTGTCGTTGTCTATACTATTTACTCAACAACGGTATATTAGTGTTTTTCAAACTTTTCCAGCAACAAGTAACAGAGGTTGTGTACCCACGTCAGTGATTTTTTTAATGTATTACAGTAACTATCTAGGTGCTGACGTTGCTATTTTTTATACTCATAACACGCAAAAATTACTTCATTAGGCAAATATTGAAAAACACTAACCTATTACAGAACAATCATCACACATTGCAATAAACAATCATTCATGAGGATATGTTGATTCTTTAACATATGTATTTAATTCTTTTGCAGTTTGAGGGGACTTTGACAAATTTTCGACCCCTTTAACCTCGGCTTCCTTAATCTCAAGTGTAATTTTTCACGTTATATGGTCAGTGGTGGCTAAACTAGTGAGAGATGATTGTGTTATTATTATACTTGCGTTCAAATAAAAAAACATGTATTGAATACTAATCAGTCATATTTAAGTGGATAAACATGCTTTACTTAATTTAACCCAGTTTACTTGCAATAGTTAATATTATTTTTTGCGGAAAGAAATTACGTAATATTTGCTGAGACCCTTCTCTCCCCCGTGAGATTGGGCGAGATTCGGAACCCCCGAGACCCTAGATTGGACCAATTATCATGCTGTTTTGTTTTCTTCGCGACCTGAACTGATCGATATGATTATGGTTAAGTTATCACTTGTTAGACATTTAATTTATTCGGAGATTACGTCAAATATTAAATTTTATAATGATGATTAACATAATTATCAGTCCTGTTATTATTTTAATAGTAATATTTATTCTATATTTCAAATTTAGATACAGTTACTAGCGACATCTATCATCAATTTAGGCTTACAAATATATAGAGAAGAGCTAGGCATCATAGTAATGTTGGTATTCATGTACATATATAAAATTTTATATTGTAAGAAATATTGAATGAATTTAGAACTGAAAAAGAGAAAGATAGGATCTTTTCTATTTTCAGTTCAAAGTCCGTATATGTTAAATTATCGCTCAAATTGTACAATAAGATATAACTATCAATTTTTCCACTTTTCCAGTGGTAAGGTAAAGCGAAATTCTTATTTCTGCTAGACCAACTAAATTCTCTAATTCATTAGGAAATCCCTAGCATACTTCTCACTTATATATAAATTGTACCCAATAGTAATCGATGTTACATTTATCTTGATATACCACTCTCTATATTTGTTTTTTGGTCTATCTGTCAACTTTGAATCCGTAGATATGAGAGTTTGAAATTACATGAGCATTATTCACAGCTGCAGCTGAATAATTTGCTATTTTACTAAGTTTAATTAGTGTGATACTGTAATGTTGCTAAGATATCGAACATCTTGAATTTTGTTCACCCCCAACGCGTTGTCTGGCTAGAGCTCGTGCAAAGTTATTATCTTCTGCATGGTTTGCGTTTTGTTCCTGCAATGACAATGCAAGCGCATGCGCTAGTGCTTCGTCTTCAGTCTGAAATGATATATATGATGAATATAATATTGTGCAAACTAATAACAAAAAACTACTCTTATGAAAAAAATATATAAAAGGGGAACATAATGCGATTGAGATATACCAAGTGGTATTTAGTGAGCAAGAATGTCACACACCTTGTTTAAGATTGACAAGGCGCATGTTTTAGCAAGTTTCTTTAATCGTTAATAAAAGTGTATAGTATTGAGTGAGGTAATAAAACGTGAAATGATAGTTACCATATTCCCTTGTACGTCATTGAATGACGCAACATTTGTGGCGATTTGCGAATTTGAAATCTTGTTTTCGGTTGCTTTTCGACGTGCTATAGCTGCATTACTGAAATAAATACAATATACTAAGTATGTACTACTTTATGAGCTAGTTCAGATAATGTAGAGGAAAAAATATGAAATCAATGCTGAGATTAGCTAAATATATGCTGTTAATCAAGTTATTGTCTAGATTTTCCTTGTAAAGCATGTGAAGACACAAACATCCGAATGTGAGGCTCAATACAGAAAACAGAGTGCAATTTATATATCGTGTCTATTTTTTTATAGTAATAAACTAAGTGGTCTGGCAACTTGTTGCCAGTCTAGTTATTTACTTAAAAACAATAGGTTCGAAACATAAATTGGACTCTTTGTTTTCTATATATATATGAACAATGAAAGGAACTGATCACATCGTCGGGTGAGGCCTGTGGTACTTATGGATTGCTTAAGTATAAATTGTCAAGACTTTTATTATAAAATGCTGTCCTATTCGCGTACCCCCTATGTAACATGTAAAATTAATGAAAGAAACAATAAAATAAATCTTATTTTTAACTAGCTGTACACGCGACTTTGTCTACGTGGATTTAACTTTATTTTTCTAAAATAATAGTAGCCCAAGTTACTTCTTGTTCCATCAGCTACCTGCCCATAAAAGTCCCGTCAAAATTGGTCCAGCCATTTCAGACATTAGCCGGAACAAACAGACGACAGACAGACAAAAATTATAAAAAATGTTATTTTGGTGTATGTACCATATTTATATTCATATGCATGTAGTAAAAATGATTATTTCAATATTTCAAACAGACACTCTAATTTTATTTATATGTATAGATGTAGAGATATATACTTACGCTGCCTGTCTTCTTTTGGCCGCTAGTTTACCCTCACAGGAATGATCAGTTGTGTGGCGATGTCTCAAGCAAAAGTTCAGAGTGCATTCACCACATACCAGCGGTACCATTTCTTTCGTTTTACACCCTTTAAATGAACATTTATTTGTGAAAACCTGAAATATAGATGAAAAAAATGTTTAGGTGTATATAAAAATAATATCGGTAATTAATGGGACAATCAAACATTAATTTGAGGAATTTGAAACTAGTAAAAATAATCTGAGAATATATAAGCCATCTGTGGACCATATATAATTTAAATACAAAGGATAAAACATATTTTATTCTAACAAAATACTTTTTATGCAAAATGAGGTTCCACAACATATCTGTTAAAGGCCATTTGCAGGATATATATACTGATATAAATAAAAATGAGGTTAGTGCCACCACATATAACTACCAATAAATAAGATAAAGATGTATAAATAGCAGGGATGTTATAGATATGAAATTTCAGATAGGGATAGGTTTCGGATATAGGAATGATTATTATACCGGATATGGATGGGGATATGAAATTATTTCGGATTATCCATTAGTTTCGATTACGGATATAATTTTTTTAAGGAATTTCAAAAATAAAATACAAATGGTTACATAACATCTCTCAATTAAGCTCCGCCTCTATCCAATAATATCCAACACATTCATATTGGATTCAGATACGGATATTTCTTCACATCGGATATCCGATAGTTTTGTTTATGGTTATGGAGCTCCCTAACATCACTAATAGATAGTAGCACTTTGTATAGTATGCAAGGAAAATGCCACAAAATTGTATTATAATACCTTATTCCTTCTTTCTCTGGCTGGATCTGATGTGCACTGGTTGTCTATGTGTGCTCCTACAGCCACATCAGGTGGTTCGCCACGCCGGCCTGGCACTGGTGCACTACATAATGGGCATACAGGCACCTGAATATCTCGAGTATTTGGTTCAGGACACTCATGTTTTGCATATGCAAAATGGTCAGAGCTGAAAAATAAAAGGAGTCTTATTATAGATTTATGAATTTTCATAACTTTTAGATTATGTTTTTGAGGTGCATCTATTTTTTTTATTGTAAATATTTCATTACTGTTTGAAATATTAGTTGACTTAAAACAAAGATTTTTAACACATGCAATTGATATTGCAATTAAAAATGGTAAATCTAAATTGATAAACAATAACTATATAACAGAACATCTATTGTATAGTATATTTATAGGCAATAAAAATGTAACCAATAACTGAACCATGAATGATTTATAAAAAAAAATATTGGTGGACTTTGTAACTCTAATAGAAACCAAAAAAAATAATCATTAATTGTGTAAATTAATGATTATTTTTTTGTCTGGTTTTCAAGTGGATTTTTGCTTGTTTATCTATAACACAGCACAGTCAATTTCGTTGTGGTTATCACTAATGTACTGTGGTTCTAAATTTAAATTTCGGTTCAGTTTTATTAAAATCAGTTTCCAAACAAAGTTATAAGGTTTACAGGCACCGCTAATACTGTAAATATTGATAGGCTCTATGTTCAAGTGGTTTAGGATATCACCATATTCTGATAATTGTGGATTCTATTCCTCACACAATGCAAACATTTTTATTCATAAGTATGATTATGTATAATGGTCTGGGTGTTTTCTATTTATATTAAAAATACATATATAAAAGTACAGTTATCTAGTACACAACTCAAGCTCTTCTTAGCTAGGGACTTGCGAAGGGTTATAATTACACAATTATATCATGTTGAATATACTACAAACAACAATAAGAACAAGACTGATGTAGTTGATACAAACTAGTTTAATTATAATATTTGTATAATTGTAAGATTATTTAATTATATTCAAATGTTGTGCAATCATTTGAATAAAATTAAATAATTATAATATTTATATATTTATTATATTTCAAAGAAAATTTATTACTAATACTCAGTTGATGACTATGCTAATTTGGATATTAGGTGTAAATAATTTTGTTACTTATTTTAAATATTGTTTAGTGTCTGGATACTGAATTTATATCCATTCTTATATATAAATAATGATTGTGGTGTACCTACCAGAATACTTCACGACAAGCACCACATTTCATAGGTAGGAAGTCTGGAAAATATACATATTATATCATTACAACATAGGGGCATTGTGGGTCTAGAATATTAAAATTTAGTTTACAGTGAGCTATAGAAAGGATTCAACATTAAATTTGGGCTAACCAGTGTCATTTGCATATGGTGATGATGAAATATTTCTCGGTCAGTGGGTCGTTCGTTCTGCATAATCATTACTTCTTCATACAGTAAGAAAACATCATCATTATGACGAAAAGCGTTAAAAAACTATTTAAAAGTAAAAATTTACCACCACAGATTGCTGGTAAACTTTCAGTAAAAGAACTAGGAAACAAAAGGGTTTATTTACAAAACACTCACCTAATTTATTGCATGATTGGTACGAACAATTCTTGCCAATATGAGGAAATTCCATTTTAAACAAAGATGAAACGATGTAAGGTTCAAACAAGTTTGAGGTCACCAAAACAATAACGTAGTTTGTAAATGTCTACACTTTATATATTTCTATCACATGAATAGTAATGAGTCATTCACGTCATGAAATTCACAATCATAATTCGTAATTCACTTTTAATTCTCGAACACTCGAATCTAAATGATTAATGAAATGACAGAATTCAAACGAATAAATAAATGATGACAAACGATACATGTGACATTGACAGCAAACATCTGTCAGACTCCCTGAATTTTGACTACATGAATGATGTCCAAACTGACGACAAATGGCTGTATAGTTCCCTTTGTCTTTTCATAAAGTATAAATATACTCAAAAAAAGAAACATGTCAACACATACTCTAGCAGTCAAACAAAAAGTCAAAAGGTCATACACTTTTTCAACTTACTCCGAATAATACGAAATATTCAACGATTTAATTTGAATTGAAAATTTTGTGATCTCCCGGCCAGGATAAATAACAATTGTCACTCAGTTTGTGTCATTAAATAATCCTGGGCTTAACAGAAAAGTTAATGGGCATAATGAGTAAAATTATCCCATCTGCCGCTAAACTTTTGGCTACAAACACTATCCCGGTATGTAAATTTATTTTATAGGATTCGCTAACTATAAATTTAATTGTCTAATGTGTTAGAATAGATAATTTAGAATAACACACATATTTTAAAAATCCTTATTACAGAAATCAGCTGTTTCGATTGTTCCCATAACAGCAAAATATAGTACTAAAAATGAAGCAACATTTGAAATTAAGGTAAGTAACCCATCAAAATCCTTTAACTAAAATAAATTTTTATTGATATTATCATAAGATTCGTATTGTTCATTAATAATTAAATTTGATTTAATTATGTAACTTTCCTTTAACCTTCAAGTGTCAACCTGTGTTGATAATCTCAGTATCTTAGCACGTGTTTAGCATATAATTCTGGTTGATTGTTAAGGGAATACAAATTATTTATAACATCCTAAAGATGTAGAATCTTACCCAACAATTATAAAATATATTTATTTTTATTTTAAATTCTAATTGACCTTCCTTTACTACTTAGCCAAAGACATTATTCCATTTTTAAATTATAGTCTAAAATACAATATAAAAATTTGAAATCTTTTAATTAGTCTGTGTTTTAATTATTTGGATAGTTGTTTAATTTGTATACATGGTATAAATTACTTAAATATTCTAAATTAATTGGTCTATAAATATTAAAACTTAAAAATATGTAATGGCAACAAACTTTTCACTGTATAATAAAATTATCACCACTTAAATTTTATTTCAATTTACATTAAATAATGAATATTCCTAATTTTTATAATAATTGATATCACTATTGTAACTTGCAAGTAATTACATTCGTATATTGTTAACATAGGTACTTACTATTGTATGAAGTTACAATTATATGAAAAATATATAATAATTAAAAAAACAAACATTTTTAAAAATACAAACATAGATTTTTTATTCAGTTATGAGTACACTTTATTATCTATATGTATTTATACTAGTTATTATGTAAAAATGATTATAAATTTTAATTGATGGTACATTATAATTAGTTTTTAATCAGTATGTTAAAAATCTTCAAATACTTAATATAATTTTAGCCATATAAACTTCATAAATTGGAAAAGGGTCCTGCAACATCAGCAACTCTAACTGCAGAAGATGCAATCAAGATATATGAAAAGCTAGCAGTGCTACGAAGAATTGAAACTGCAGCAGGAAATCTGTACAAGGAAAAAATAATCCGTGGCTTCTGTCATTTATATTCAGGTAATTGAGGTCATTTAATTATAATATATATTTTCTAATATACCCAGCAAAATTAGGGCGTATTAAGTGTTATATTCATGAACAATATTGTTTTTGATGTCAGGGTGAAGCCCGATTGTCTAGTATAAAAAAAAAATAAAAACACAGCTGACTGCCCCATTAAAGATAGCAGTTAGCCCTTATATATATATATTTATATTAAATAGTTTTATATTGCCTACTGCCTGTGACATCACCACAGAATTGTTAAGAACTATTTGTTTTTAATGTAAAAACTTATAAGATAAAATATTTTTTTTTTATTGACATTTGCTTGACATTTTATTCAAAAAGGTTTGGTAAGATTTAAAAATACATTTGTACTAAATTCAGGACTGTATATATGTATATATATATATACACATAAAAAATACTTTTCCTTATTATTAATATACATGAATAGTTGTAGTTTGATAATATATATTAGTAGTTTGGTTTGAGATAAGTAATTTAGGTATAGCACTGCTTATTTTATTTCTACAATTATATATTAACAAACAGTAAATTGGGTTTTCTATACTGCCATATATTGACCATTATTGTGGATAAAAAGTAGCATATATCCATCTCATTCCAGTAGTATACATGTGTATATACATGTTGACACATTACTTGATTTAACATGACATTATGTGTATATGTACTTGATAATATGGAACAGAACAGTTCTGTACCATTACTATGACATTTTTCATTTGAATAAATTACTGTTATATACTCCTAAGATAAGATTAAGATAAAGTGAATTGTGTGACTTATTTTTACATTCATAATATTGAATACTATGAGAGTATGTACCTACAGTTAGTTTTTTTTACTACTCTAACACTGTTGGTCGCATCTGGCCATTACAGCTTTACTAGACGATATTCACAGATTTGACAGTTAGTTGTGCATCTTATTGATATTCCCAATATACAAGATTCATAATATATATAATATCAGTCAAAATATATAATCATTCTTATATATTTTGACTTTTTTAAACTGTTATGACTTCCATATATAGTCTAACAGTTATCTGTACTAATATATAATGATATTTAGAACTATTAGTTGGTGTCGCGTACCAAGCAGTAACAAAACGCAATACAAAGGGAGCGTTCTGATTGGACCGCACACCCATCCAATTTTAAATACGCAACGTAACGTACAGACTCAAAATATCAACCGATCGATCTAACGTACTTTTGCTCACTCCACCAAATTTGTAATTAATAGTATATTGACCATTAAATTTAAGATAGTACGTAAATTCTATCATTTTCAACAACCCTGTAATCTGCTGAAGCCATCAAACCTACCGTCTATCATTCAAGCCGCAATATCATCTACCATCTGAGCATTCGAGCCGCATCATCACATACCAGTTGGATTTGAAAACTAATATGCATACTTAAGGATTCTGGCATTTTTATTGCAAATGAGCAATGTAACAGATTAGAAGTAATAGTCAGAATGGTTCATGCTTATTTGGTCATAAGGAGGAAGTAAGAGAATTGCCACCATTTTTTTATCATCTTTCTAGGTCAAGAAGCAGTTGCTGTGGGCATGCGTACAGCTATGCGAGATGCTGACTCAGTAATCACAGCTTACCGTTGTCACGGATGGACATACCTGATGGGTGTTAGCACAGTAGGAGTTCTAGCGGAATTAACTGGTCGCAAGTCGGGCTGCTCACGAGGTAAAGGTGGATCTATGCATCTGTATGGAAGGAATTTTTACGGTGGCAACGGTATTGTTGGCGCTCAGGTAATTTTGATTTTTTTTAATATGATGCCCTTAATATAAATGACAAAATATTTTATTCACATTTTGAATTCGCAATATTGCGGCAGTCTTTACAGTGTTGTATTGTATTTTATGTTGGAATCTATTTTCCATCTTTAGCCTCCTATTTGAGACTAGAAAAGTAGCTAGTAGCTAGTCAAACTCCTCTCGGAAGCGCAGGAGAAACAAATAAAATGAGTTGTAATAACAGAATTTGTATTATCAGGTACCATTAGGTGCAGGTGTCGCGTTCGCTCACAAATACAATGGGGACGGTGGCGTCAACTTTGCTTTGTACGGCGACGGCGCCGCGAACCAGGGACAATTGTATGAGGCATACAATATGGCTAAACTGTGGAATTTACCTTGTGTCTTCGTCTGCGAGAATAATGGATACGGTGAGTATTTAGTAGGAGTGGCTTGGGGTGGAGGGAGTATTTTTATTAATGAAAATAGCTTTCCTAGCGCCATAGTCAGTAGATACTATAACAAACAGAGTCAAAGTTTAACTTTCTTGTTTAATACACATTATTTATATTGTCATCGGGATCATTATTTTAACTCATATGATTACGTGACACCTGGGTAGGTTATTAACACAAAAAACATATTAACTTGTACAACGTTGTAGTGACAAGAACACTGCATTGTTTTTTCTTCCCTTTGCATTTGGAATATGGCGGTAGAATTTAAAAAATGTTAATTCAAAAATGTTTATATTAAATTTATTTTAATAAATATTATTTAATGTTAAAGTGCCCGTAGTGCAGTTCATATATATGTATATGCGACGGTTACCATTTATTATTCTGTCAGGTTTTGCCATTACAGTTATATACAAAAAAAACTAAGAAACAATTTTTCTTCTAGGCATGGGTACTAGTGTAGACCGTTCCTCCGCGAGCACAGAATATTATTCGCGCGGTGACTACATTCCTGGCATATGGGTGGATGGTATGGATGTACTAGCAACCAGAGAGGCCACGCGGTTTGCTATTGATTACTGTACCAGTGGTAAAGGTAAGAAGTCCACATTTGTGTTGTTGTAATATTAATTGCGAGCGTTGTGGCTTTATGGTTTACTGTACTAACTTCTAGATATCAACGATCGTGAGTTTGAATCTGTCAGGTATAAAAATTTTGTGTGTGTTAATTAACCGAGTGATGAATGTGAGCTTATTGAATATTATGTTTGACAGTGCCACACCCTGTCAACATTGTAGTACTGATGTAACAATAAAAATATACAGACCAATACAAACAATCATACTCATAAGTAACAAATGTTTGTAGCGTGCGAGAAATCGAACCAGCGATCTATTAGAGTAAGGCAGTGTGCTAAACCGCTAAACTACCGAGGCAGTCTAACATGGTATGATTTCCTCATTCAGGTCCACTACTAATGGAAATGGAGACATACCGGTACTCTGGTCACTCGATGTCAGATCCTGGCACGTCGTACCGTACCCGAGACGAGGTTCAGGAGGTTAGACAGACGAGGGATCCCATAACCTCATTCAAGGAGAAGATCATCAGCAATGAGCTGGCCACCCCTGATCAACTTAAGGTATTTCTTTATTTTTTACTATTACTATATAGTATAATACAAGTATTTATATGTTAACTTCGTTCAATCGTTCAGTTGAGTTCCTTGCCAGTTCTTCTCAATTGAATCTGTTTACTGTACTGTACGGTAGGCAAAAAGTTTAACGTTCGTAAGCTACTAAAATGGCCTACATTAATGAATGATTTCTGATTAGATTTTATTTTATATAGCTAAAAAAATAATGATCTATTTAATAATAATGCCAATTCCAGCCACATTGACATTATTAAAGTTTATAGGCGTTTATAAATTTATTGTATTTAGCCAGTTTGCTTGTTAAGCCTCATTATTCGTCATATATTAATTCATATATTTAAGAAATGCTTGTGTTAAAACAGGAAATTGACACAAGAGTACGTAAAGAAGTAGAAGAAGCAACCAAAATAGCCAAGTCGGACAGTGAAATAGACCTCGAGGAGCTCTCCGGAGATGTATACTACAATAATTTAGAATCTGAAATCCGCGGTGTCTGTCCTGACACGCCTTTACAGCATATCGAGGTTGTCGCACGCAATTAATGCTTTTATTTATAAGATAATAAGGCCTGTAATTAGAATACTGATTCTAAAGTTAAACAAGAATATATTCTTTTAATCATGGCATCCTTTTTTACTCTAAGAGGCTAAAAGAAGATGGAATAGTTTGCATCGTTATAAAAGGTCTGATAGAATCAGCATAATACCATTGTATGCTCGGTAGGAGTTGGGTATGCCTAGATATTTTATAAAAATATATACACATGAAATATTTCATTATTATATTACAAATGAAACATTGATTGTATGAGATTATAAACTGTTTTGTTTTAAAAGTAAACAGAATACAATCAAAATAAGAATTTATAGTTTCGCTATATCGTAATATGTTACGTATAAAATAATCGGATTAAGGAGTGTTTAATTAAAAAAATACCATTAAAATCAAGTAGACAGAGATCACTGACACTCCTATTCTAATTTTGTACAGATAGTACATTTATTACATTATATATATTATATACGATAATATCTATATATACCTAATTACATAAAATTAACAAGACAATAAGGGACATTACCCATATATGTTGAATCTATAAAATATTTATTTTCGAAATAAGTTATTGATAGTATACAACAATCTATGTCAAATTATATTTTTATTTATATAATAGAACCATTCGGCAAATTGTTACTGTTACAGAATTATAAGTGCACAAATTATAATTTTTATTTATATGTATATAAATATGTATTATAAATGTAGCTTAAGAGAATGTGATACTGCCAAAATCATAATAAATAGTTATAATTACATACAGTTGAATTAATATTATTTATGAAACATATGCCTGTTTTTTATTTATAAATAAGAATGTTGGTTATGTGCTATTATTTAGATGACTAATTTTTAATAATATTATTATAATAATTTTGCTTATACAGCGAAACCTGTAGAAGTGAGAAATCTCCACAATTGATAATAACAACAAATTATAATGAGGTCTCGTCACTTTCGCATTCAGATTACTTAAAATGAGATACCTCTAGCATTGGGATTGGATTATGTACATCATGGAGGTGCCTAATAAACACATACATTTATAATAATAATTTAAATATACATACATTGTCGACATCATTTGACCCCATATAAGCTATTTATGTGGGACGCTATATAAATAAAATACGAATATAAACCTGCTTTATTGTAGAACTGCATAAATAAAAACTTCTCCACTTTCCAATTCTGCTTATACAGGTTTCAGTATGTTTAAGTTTTCATTTGTAAAACATAATTTTTACGTTTAGCCTATGTTAATATTAATGACAAATTTGTTTTTTTTAAATTTGGAATGAGTTAATGAGTTGTTAAAGTTGCATTAGCTATGTAATAATGATCGAATTGATTATTGTTTTGATCAATATATTAAAAGACATAATTTCAATGTTATTTTCTTAATTTTGACCTATTTTACTCAAATATCTTATGTTGAAATATACATTAAAAATATATAAGAATGTCAAAGCTGCGATAGTCTGCAGTCTATTTCCAATGAAACTGTTGCAATCGCTGAGTGCATCTGCCAGTGTCTTATATCTTTATACATAATAAATAAATAACCTTGGTCAATAAACACAGCGCCATCTAGTTCCTTACTAAATAGTGCTTGTCTTACGGGTAGTAGTCAAAGGTGATAGTCAGATGGATGAAACCAGCAAAAGCTGAGATAAGAGATAATACTACTAATAATAATAATAATTTCAGGACAATTCACACAGCGCCATCTAGACCCAAGTTAAGCTAGGTAAAGCTTGTGTTATGGGTATCTATTACCCATAACACAAGGTTTACCTGATACAAAGATACATAGAAACACCCAGATCGATACATACAATCGTACTCATGAATACAAAATGTTTGTGCCATGCGAGGAATCGAACTCGCGAACATCGGAAATAAGGCAGCGTGCTAAACCGCTAGAGCACCAAGGCCGTCGTACAAGACTCAAACTTACGACTATCGAAAGTATGGCGTAACCTACATTGTATGTTTACACTTACTTGTCTAGATTAATTTGTATTTCTAGCAGGTAAATAAGTAAAAACTATTTGGTATATAAATTAATATCAATGCAATTTGACATATTTCATTAAATTTCATTACTTTTACAATTTTCGTTTAGATTTTGTGATTAAATTTTATGAATGAACATTTAAACGTACACCAACGTAAAATATTTTGGAAAGCTTTGAAGAGATTTTAATAATAATATTAGTAATTTTCAAATAGGGAGTTAGATGTTTTGATATTAAAAATGATGAAAACAGTTTCCACTTTTATCAGTAAACACTTCATACAGGTATATACATATGTAGTGGCTTAAATGTATATAGGTACAGTTATTTTAGAGTCTTACTGACTTTTGAAAAACTTTAAATGTAGAAATAACGCTGTACTATTTTTATATATATAAAAATATACTTTTTACTAAGAAGTAATAATGAATATTTTTTACAGACATTAGCATTTAGGAGAAGCGTTAAATATAGTACTAAACAGGAGGCTACTTTTGATATTAAGGTTAACAATGTTATTGTTGTTGGCTAGAATGCATTTGTTAAACCGTTAATTACTATAAAAACAATTATGTACCAAATAATACGAGTATATGACTTGATTTTTACGGTCTCGGTAGTCTAGCAGTTTAGTACACCGCATTACTACCAATGGTCGCGGGTTCGATTCCTCGCACGGTGCAAACATTTGTATTCATGAGTGTGATTGTATCGGTCTGGATGTTTTCTAAGTATATTATGTATGTATTTACAAAATCGAAGTATTTATATCAGTTGTCTAGTACCCATAACAAGCTCTGCTTACTAGATGACCATCTGTTAACTGTCCAAGCTTATTTATTTAATATTTACTTATTAAATAAAATTCGTAGCTCAAGAAGCATTGGCCCGCCGTGTAGATGGTGTACGGCAGGCCTTATCTCGTCCTACTCAATTATGGAAGCATGTGGGTACACGCGTGGTTAGGGTCCTGCCTCTCTCAAAGACAGCACCCCGTCACTACTTGGGGATGGAGTTGGGGCGGAGTTGGGTACGCCTCTGCCTCTAAGCCGGATAACTGTAGCGGAAGAATCAGACATCCGCTCCCCCTCCGCCGCCTCTTTCCGCGAGATAACTCCCTCGCAGAAGGCGTTTACCGCCAGCCACGACCTCTCGTTACTCACTATACTCCGAATTATATTCGGCAGTGACAGGACCCCACCCAACCCTGGGAGTACTAAAAAAAACACCTGTGACAGAGGGAAGGGGGTGAAAATAATTTCTGTGACATAATTTATGGAACCATTTGAACGTGTTTTTTAGCCATTCAAACTGCATAAACTAGACAGAGGCCCTGCATCTACGTCCACCCTTACTGCGGATGATGCATTGAAAATGTATGAAAATCTGGTTGTATTACGACGGTTAGAGAGTGCTTCAGGAAACCTGTACCAGGAGAAGGCTATCCGCGGATTTTGTCATCTATACTCAGGTTTGTCCGATACTGAAAATTTACAGTTTAATACTAAAGGTCAGATAAAAAAGTATACGTGTTAAAAGGAGCTAGTACTTACTTCATATAATTTATGACTGACCCAATCTCAGATGTTTAAAGGTACCGAACCGAGCCTTAGAAGTGAACGAAGTGTTCACTTCTAAGGCTGTTAATATACATACAGTACCTAGCTACTAGAAGATAGGCGCTAATTTGTCACTTTGATTGCTACATCGCCCATGTCCAACGAGGACGAGAAACTTTAGCCTCATTCAGGCAATCTGACAACTAATTCGAATGTGTATTAACAGACTTACATTATATTTCAAAGTAGTAGGCATTAATTTAATGACGTAATCTAATCTCTCATTACAAGTCATTAAGGTGTAAAATCAAACAAACTTACTATGTCTTGTATTAATATACCTATTAGTTAAGATGTAACAGTTCGAATTATTAGCTACGTACCTATCTCTAGGTGCTTACCTATCTTAATATTTTTTTATGTGATACTACAGTAACAAATTTACACTTATTTTAGATTATATATTTTTGGTAATTTTACTAGGCCAAGAAGCGGTAGCTATAGGCATGCGAGCAGCAATGCGTAATGTAGACACGCTAATCACGTCATACAGATGTCACAGCTGGGCCTATTTGATGGGGGTTAGTGCGTTGGGAGTGCTAGCAGAACTCACCGGCCGCAAGACAGGCTGCTCCAGAGGCAAAGGAGGCTCTATGCATATGTACGCTAAAAACTTTTTTGGAGGCAATGGCATCGTCGGAGCTCAGGTATCCTGATACTAATTAATTTTCCAGTTAGTTTCCAGTTAGGATTTTTGCTCAAAATTTCTCGAGTCGAGGAAAACCGGGAAATCGACGTAAAAGTCGAGATGAGAAAAATCACTGAAGAATTATATACATATAATATCAATGGAGATCGATACCTATTGAGAACTATTGACAGACATAAAATGCTTTAGTATTTTATTTTAATACTTTATTAGAGTTTTTTTTGTTATTGTACTAATTAGACTAGTAAATTAATCCTAAGATAAAAATTTATCTCACAAATAGACAATAAATATTATATTGATTTTAAAATTTGTTTGTTTTATTCTCGAACAACTTGAGAAACTCGAGAAATTAGTATCGAGAAATTTAACGTAAGCGGGCCCCATTCGTGTTCTCATGCATCGTGCTCTACTATTTATGAAATCTCAGGCGTGTTTTAATTTCTCTACACTCTTTGCAATAAATGGTCACCAGGTACCTCTAGGCGCTGGTGCAGGGCTCGCTCACAAATATAATGATGATGGTGGTGTCAACTTTTGCCTATATGGCGATGGAGCGGCGAATCAGGGCCAGTTATTCGAAGCCTTCAATATGGCGAAACTATGGAGTTTGCCCTGTGTTTTTGTTTGCGAAAATAATAGATATGGTAATATGTTTATGGTATGGTATAATGTTTTTGTAAATTGATATAGACTTGACTATGACTATGAGACTTGTTTGTGATATAGGTATATAGATAATTTCTACATGTTTATTTTCATTCATAAAAATCTTACTTTGTGAATGAGTACTCAAATAAAAAATTAAGTGTTAAGATTATTTGAACAATGATTATTCGTATTCTGCTAGTCTATTCTATTTTTGCATTGAGAGGCCTCAGTAATGAGAAGGTCTTCATGTTCCTAAGGTATGGGTACAAGTGCCAATCGGTCATCAGCGTCCACTGAGTATTACACACGCGGAGACTACGTGCCCGGGCTGTGGGTGGATGCTATGGACGTACTTACGACGAAAGAGGCGACAAAATTCGGCATTGAACATTGTACCAGCGGTAAAGGTCAGTGAACAATTAAGGTGCATATGAAATTTAATACTTATCCTTCATTCAGAAGAAAAAATATCTTATAAATACATTTTTAATTTTAATAAAACTTTTTAAAAAGTCGTCTGCGTCAGTGTTTCCTAATGGAGCCGCCAAGGAGCTTGGTTTGTAAGTTGTGTTTCTGTTGAGAAAAGGTAGTGAAATTACAGTGTAAGAGGTAAGTGAATTTAGTTTTCCGTAATAGCATGTGATATTACGGGCGTTGCGTCACATAATGACGTGATAGTCGTAATGCCGTTCAAGTATACAGATGATGGTTACTGTTGCTGGACAGCAATACGATGTCGTCGGTTGAGACGATGGTTTCAGATGATAGAGAACAGATAAAATGTACATAAAAATATTGATCTTATGTACTAAATACCAATAGAAAAAAAGCAAGGTGGGTTGAGACACTTTATACAATATACATATAATTTGTTTTACTCGTCATAATTAATTGCAATTATTATCTTTAAGATTACTTGGTATCTAGATATTAATCTAGATACCAAGTTTATAGTGTAGTTACTTAAGTAAGTGTGTGTACAGTGTAAGTCTAGGTACTTAACTGTGTCCCATAGTTACCATTTACCATTAGGTGGGCAGTTTTCAATCAAAGTCAATTTGTTTGCTCTTTCAATTACATAAAACACCATAAACTTGGTATCTAGATAGATTATAAAGAATATTTAAATGTCAGGTCCGCTAGTAATGGAAATGTCGACATATCGTTTCCACGGGCACTCCATGTCTGACCCTGGCACATCCTATCGCAGTCGTGAAGAGGTGCAGCAAATGCGGCAAACTAAGGATCCTATCACAACCTTTAAAGAGCAAATTACTAAGGAACTCGTCACGGCTGGTCAGCTGAAGGTATAGCCTATTTGCAAAGATATTGTAACTGATAGATATTATAAAAACGTTAGTATGTTACCCTTTCCCATTTCAACTAATTGTCGTGAAATTTCCCACATATAGCATTTGGGATAAAGAAAGACATTTGCTACTCTATAGCTAATCTGTAATAGTAATGCGGATAAAATTGCGGAAATATGCTAGTACATATAAAATACCTATCTTGTCTGAGTAATTTCATTAAACATTAAAAATTGTGTATACTTAAGTATAACCTTCAAGGTTAAGGTTTCTTTTAACACTTTATTTTCTCAATTACTAGGGATACCACAGTAGATATTATATCTATAGAGTCGATATAAAACTAAAATAGATAAGAAATTGACTGTAAAAACGTTTTAGGAAATTGATATTAAAGTTAAAAAGGAAATAGAGGAAGCAACACAACAATCTAAGAAAGATCCAGAGGTAGATGTAGAAGAATTAGCTGCCGATATATATTATAAGAATTACGAGTCAAAGATTCGCAACGTTAGGCCAGACCAGGTTCTTTCACATGTCGAAGTTGCCCCACGGAAATGAGATGGAAAACAAATTTATATCTTTTAATTATTACCATTACTATCAAAGGTACAATTTTGAAGAATATATATGATATCATATTTACGAAAATTATCTCTCTCAACTTTTTTATTCAACTTCGTACTCACCGATTGAAATAAAGGAAAAGTTATTTATATTAAAGGATAAGAAATGATGACTACAATTTATGTCTTTTTAATTATATTTAAATATTAATATACTCTATACAACTTTTTAAATATGTTTTTATAATTCAGGAATTAACACGCGTTCATATATAACGATATAAAAATAACAATTTGGTTGTTTTAATTGAGCACACTTTGGAAATCCATAATAAAGTTAGGTACTTATAGATTTTCTTTACCTACCGCTAGAAAATGCTAAGAAGATGCTTGCAGAATACTGAAGTAAAATTGAATAAGATTAACAATATTATGTTATATGCCACTGTATAACATGTGACAATAAATACATACTTTCTTATTAGATATAATACAATATTGTAACAATCGAAGGCACACTTGATGCAAAAAATATGTCTTTGTACATTGAGTAACATTAAATTAGAACTACAGTAGGATTAATGGATTAATAAATTGAAATAAATTATGTTAGGTTTTTAAACTAATATTTTAGTATTCGTGGGAATGTTCCGGGTTCAGGAATAAAAGGGAATGTTTGGATTCTATTCTATTAAGGTACTAAATTATAAATAGATTTCAACGCACATACTTATTTTTTATACTTAGAATATAGTATCTATTTGAAAGAATTTGGCAGTCTCTACGATGACTAGTTTATTTAATTTAACACATATGTTTACATACAAGTATAATATAATTTTCAGCAACTCGACGATAGGCATACGCACGAAATAATCTCACCTTAGCCATGATTTTTAAAGTCTGATAAATGTTGTTAGGTACCAGTTTGTATATAATTTTAGTGTGCATGAATGAAACCATTTAATAGCAATGTTAATTACGTTGTTTGACAAAACTTTAGGTACATATTTTATTTTTTTAAATATAATGGAGTGAATTGCGGCCCTAATGCCGCAATTGACTGTAATATATATGTATTATCACTTATGAATATATATATGAATGTGAAATTAAAGAATGATTTTAAAATCATTCTTTAATTTCATATTCATATAAGTGATAATTGAGTTTTGTATCTTGTTACAAAATAAGACCTTATGAGATTTTTTTGCGATTCCATCTTTCCAAATCCATGGTATACTTACAAAGCCTCATAGATTTTGATTTTACCAATATGCAAACAAACAGATATAGACCATAAATACATGCCCACAAATTCTCAAATTAAGCAGCCGCAGTTTCTAAATTCTCATCACTTTCCTCCACGAATCCACACTGAAGTTCATACAGTTTGGCGTATATCCCCTTGCTGGCTATGAGCTGGTCGTGGGTTCCGGTCTCGGCCACCACACCGCGGTCAAGGACGCAAATCATGTCGGCGTTCTGTATGGTCGCCAGGCGGTGGGCGATGATCAGACATGTTCGACCTTCGCTAGCACGGTCCAGGGCTTCTTGTACTATCTGAATGTGAAAATTTAAATCGAAGTGTATTCTGAAGAACCATATAAAATTGGTAGGTTTTTGATACCACTGTATAGACAAAGACAGTGGTATCAAAAACCTAGCAATTGTATATTTCTATACATAGATATTTAAATGCATTTATTTTCTTTATTTTTTCGTCAGCATACATTTATGGCAGATGCCATACATGTGAGCTGACGAGAAATGAAACTGATTTTTATGTTAAGTATTTGAGTTTCTGTACTCGACGTGTCGCGGTCAAATAATATGTACCCATATTATTCGACCACGACGAGGTAAAGACAGACTATATATTTTATTTAAATTATTATACGGGTCTTAACACGAATAATTTTATGGCAAATAAAGGTATTTATCTCTACCTTAAATAATGTATATTAAACACGAAAGTTTAAAAGACTATATATTACAGATTTATACATAGGTATTGCCTTTCCTTTGATTAATATATTCTTCAAACACAAATTTTCGTATGTTGATATATAATATTTACATGCCATTGATATGATATTATATATTATTATATATATATAAAACTAAGATTTACCTACATATTTTTCTACTTACAACTTCAATCAAACTATATCATACGCAGTTTGAATAGCTCATTTAAAGAATATGTACAGGATTTTGTACACCTTTTTGTATACCTTTTCACTATGTGTATCTAAGGCGGACGTGGCTTCATCCAATAGCAAAACTCGAGGATTCCGCACCAGTGCCCGTGCAATGGCAATTCTCTGCTTCTGTCCGCCAGACAGTTGAGATGCACGCGCCCCAATTCTTGTATCGTAGCCCTGATAGTAAACAGCAGATTAACAACAGATTTTATAAACTTAACTGGCAATAGTTTCTTTTACACTTAGGTATAATTAAGATAGTCGTTCTTTTTCTTTCTTCTTCATTTTCACATGAATAATTATCCTTGCTCGTCATTTTAAGTTATTAGCACTTTAGATCAAAAACGTTGCATTGTCCCATTTGTTCCTATATTTACCATTGGATTAATACCAGCAAATAGGTAGAAGTCCGACAAAGTCGAGAACAAAAGTTTGAATGTCAAGTGCTTTCCCAAAGATGGTTATAGTCACAATTGTCTTGTGTAGTCGAACACAGGCTCCATCTATAGAAGCAAATAACTCCGTAAAAGCAAATAACTCCGTAACCCCAACCTTCATTGATATTATTTTACTTGATCATAAATTAAATTCCAGTCCAATTAAGTAGCATAGTTATCAACACAAGCAGTTTGGTAAGTTGTGTGAAAGATAAGGCATTGGAATTACTGACTTGGTATTTTATGTTCTCTAGATTAGCACAAGTTTGCTCGCCATTTTAGTTCATAAAGAAATAATAATAAAATATCTACAAGGAAATGATAGAACAGATCAATAGCTTAAAGAAGTAGAGGAATAAGAAAGTGAGTATATAGATAGATGAGATGTTTATTTGAATTATGAAGTAGCACAACTCACCGTCGGTAATGCCGATATGAATGAATGTACATTAGCAGCCTTAGCTGCCGTAACGATCTCTTCAATAGTGACTACCCTAGTATTGTCACCGTAGGCTATGTTTTCTGCTATCGTCCGATCAAATAATACCGGCTCTTGTGACACTATACCCAGATTCTTACGTAGAGTTGTGAGTCGCATGTCATTTGTGATGCTGTAGTCGTCCAAGTACTAAGGGAATGTAGAATTAATGGATTATAAATTTATTTGTATAAAAAAGTCATTGTTACATTAGATATAGCAATAAAATCGTATTGATTACGTCGGTCATCAAAATTTCACAACTCTAAAAAATAAAAAATAAAATTTAGGGGTGGACTACCCCTAACATTTAGGGGGATAAAAAAAGATGTTGGCCGATTCTCAGACCTACTCAATACGCTCACAAAATACTAATTTGTTAATAGCAGCCCTAGTTTTTAAGATATTACAATATTTCACATTTAATCACATTGATTCATATTAATTTCAGTTTTGTTGTACCTTATATTATATACCTAACAGTAAACAACAAATACTAGATTATTTGTAATTTATTTCCAGTTTTTATTATTATAAATTACTGTTAATAGACAAAATTTTAGAAAATAGGAATATTGCTACATATAATTTTGGTTCGAAATCATATTCCGAATTGACCATTGATTTTACTTATCATAAGTCTCTGGTATTAAACTTACATGAATAAAAATATTTTAATTTTGTTTGGACTTACCACATTGCCATCATCAGGATCGTAAAGCCTTTGCAACAGTTGTATGAGGGTGGATTTGCCGCAGCCACTTGGTCCCACTAAAGCGACTCGCTTTCCACTTGGTATCGATAACGAAAGCCCACGAAGTACTTCCACTTCTCTCCTTGTAGGATAACGGAATTTTATGTTTTTGTACTGAATCTTACCGTCGGCAACCTGGAAATACCGTGTTACGATTTGTTTCAAAGAAATAAAATTGCTCAAGTGTAAAAATAAACTTGTTCGTTACTTTGTAAGTTCTTGTAACCAGACCAGCTTGTTTTATGTAACGGGAATGGCAAAGAAACCGACCGCCCATCTATCACCTACATATATAAATATCAGCATAATATTATCGCCAATTATTTGCTTCCAATCATGCAGATGAAATTGCGATATAAAACTAGTATGTAATAATAAAAAGTAAAAGTAATATTGGAAGCATATATCCACAACAACAACAAGAGCTGAATACTAACATAGTTCTCTGCTATAGCGGGCGCATGAGTGCTCTCGACGAGCGGACGTCGCTGAAGTAGCGTCATCACGCGGCCCGCTGCGCTCACAGCTGCGCCGAAGTTCGGAGCGAACGCCAGAGCTTGGCCCATCATCCATGCGCCGAATATCAGAGCCTCTGATACTCTGCCGAACAACGAGACCATCGGTTTTTATCAGAGGCTTAGTGAAAATTTATCAATTGGGACATTTCAATACACTACTATAAGTTACGCTAATGTTACCCAGTCAATACTAGTTATGACACGCTGGGTCGATTGATAGAGACCTCTTATAGAAGGAAATCCATCTTTGCTCAAATTGTCTATAATATTGTCTTTAAGATTGTGACTGTATTTCAAAGTGAAATAAAGAATATGTATAAAATTGACGGTAAGGGGAGGGACGTGGTTAAAATTGCTGACAGTCTTAGAAAAAATGGTTAATTCGTACTAAATGACAAGTGTATATGTGATTATACTGGTTAGTGTAATCACTCATAGTAGAGCTAAAGGCGATAGAGATGGCCTCAAATTTATCCGGTCTTATTATAATCTGTACCGTCACGCATTATGACTATGACGGCTTATTACCACTCATTACAATTATCGTAGTCCATTCGCAGAAATTTATTACGATGATTTCCATGAAGACAGACTGGCACCTCCTCTCTTTGTTAGCAATGTTGCTGATAGTCCGCTATTTTAAGAAGACTTCCTATCCGCCAGCCCAATTGGAATCCGAAATCTTACACACTATATGACTATATGTATTCTATGTACATACAATGTATTAGATCGAATATAGACTTAAGTCTGTTGAAACCTTCAATCAGTTCAGGCGATCTTAATATGTGAACTCACTTGATGACGTCCTTATAATGTACTTGCTTGTTAGCGACGAGTACACCCCCGTACCAGAGGGAGAGGGCGTAACCGGCGACGGGGGCTGTCTGTCCAAATGAAAACACTGATCCACGCCACCTCATACTCTTAATAGCTTTGTTACGAGCCTCTATGCCTGCCTTCTGGTATCGACTTAGAACTCCATCTTCACCACCTGAAATATTTTGGTATTAACTACTGCCAGTATTGTTTAAACGCTAATCACTGCAGATATAATCTCATCGATGTGGTATATACTTGCTAGTAAAATATTTTATGCGTTATAGGCATATGCCTTACTTTTGATGGTCGCGGGTTCAATTTCTCGCATAGTACAAACATTTAAATTCATAATATTATATCGTATCCTCATATTATGCATATTATGTACCTACATATTTACAATAAAATATATTTCAGTATTTATATTAGTTATATGGTACCCATAATATAAGCTGAATAACTTGGAACTAGAAAGCGCTGTGTGAATTGTCCCGGAGTTATTATTATTCATCAATGAAATAATGTAAAATTCTTGTGATGAAATGTGATAGCAAAGTAACTTTCAATTCCAATTGCCAATTAATACTTAGCATGTACTTACAAAATGCGGACACCGTCCTAATATTGGTAATGGCTTCGGTGGCGATGGTTGTTGCTTTATTTGACGATTCTCTGACACTATCCATCCCCGCTGAGAGCACCCTGCCTTCCAGGAGTACAGCCACAATGACCATAGGCACAGATACTAGTGATACTAGTGTCATCTGCCACGTATAGTACATGGACAATGTTATACCAATGGCAATGGTGGCTGTCGCTTGCATCAGTGCACCGATACGGGAGCCTGTAGCCTGGATAATACGAATAAAGTGATAGTAGGCTCAAAAAGGCTCTTGTCTATGCTAGAGAGAAATTGTACAAAGACGTATGCTTGAGCATTTTTTTAGATATCAGCTAACATTGTCGTAGGTTCAAATAAGCACGAATTGCAAAGGTTGCATGTAATTTAATACTTATTTTGTGACATCCACATGAATAGGTAAATGTCCGTCTTTCCCATCAGGGATTGTGGTCGTATAAAAAAGGTTTTGATTGTATCTACTAGTTTATTACGCTATTACTAATTTGCCCCCTTTTGATAATAAAGGATAATAAAGTATAAGTACATGCGCGCTATATTGTGTTCATCACAGAATTAGATATTATTTTCATCCATACTTACACCTTGGACAGCAGCTGCGTCAGCTGCTAGTCGAGAACACAGAGCACCGATTCCATTAAGTGGGTCGTCGAACCATCCTATTTCTTGTTTCAACATCGTTTCAAAGGCTGCCACTCTGAAATAAATAAACACCTCTATATACTTTGTACAACCAGATTAAAAATAGAGTTACAATAGTGACTCTGATGAGGAACATTTCCTTAGAAAACAACAGTGACTGTGATAAACAAAATGTCCTTAGATTATTTTGATTCATCTGTACTTAATATAGATCAAAATTAAACTTGTTTATATTTCTATTATTTTCTTATGTACATTGCGGGAGATCCATTAGTTAAGTGATAGTTTTCCTGGAACTGAATACATTGGGCAGATCAGATATCTATAGAAATTCCACTTTTTTTACTGTATGGGGTACTTTATATACTTCGATAAATGCTAACATTAAATTGTGATTTAGTATGCCAACCAGGATTAAATCTATCAAAATATTCTTAGAAATAAAAGTAACTTACCTGAGCCTAGCTGTCAGCCTTACGCCAGTTAAATTGAATATGAATATTTGGAAGAAAATGCCGACTCCAGTCATTACACCCACTATTAGGAACAAAATGGCAATGAAATTTGTCTCGCCACGCACCCAGTTATCATCTTTGCTTTCTAATAACTGAAAAAGATGAATTGTCCATACAGTCTATATATTATACATTTACGTCCTATTATATATGTATGTACGTAGGTTCTTGCTCATGAGCTCACGCTGATCATCTCTAGTTGTATGTATATGAAAGAATAGATTTAACATAAAAATAAACTACTTACGCCAAATGTTTCGCCGAACAGCACCGCGAACATAGGAAAGCTTGATCCGACAGCAAAAGCGGCCAATACACCAACCACCATCCAATACTTCTCTGGCTCACACAATTTCATTATTTCCCATGTAGTTGGCTTCAATTCTTGTTGTTTGTCGTCTTCCAAAACCAAACTGTCCTCAGAGTCAGAATCCCCATCTGTCATGGTACTCATTATGGATTCCACTGAAGCCAACTTTTGTAATTTCGGACGGTGAAGTTTAGCATCTATAAAATATTTTAAATACGTTGTAAAATTTATTTAATAATTGAATAGTTACTAAAGCTTCGATATATTTAGTATAGGTAGTATAGGCATATGTAATTTTAACGAACTATGTTATTTGTTTGTAGTTGTATTTTTTATGTCAAGGTAGAATTAATATTTTATTAGGTAATTTATTAATCTCTTAAAAATACATTAAAATATAGGTATACTTATTCTTAAAAATATATATTACATGAAACAAAGTAGTTTATTTGAAATTACAATATACAGTCTTGAAAATATTGCTTTGAGGAAAAAGGCGGCCTTATTATATTTATACATGAGTTCTTTAATATACCTATTGTTTATATTTTCTTTACTATATATTACAAATAAAGTACAATCTATCTATCTACAATATACAGATTCGTTAAGAGTATGTGGAATTCGAGTAAAAAGATTGTGTGCAGTATATGTATATGTAATAACGAATCAGATCAAACCGCACACAAAGCATCATGCAGTCTCTAAAATAATGAAAGTAGGAGTAAGTAAACCAGTGGAACTGGATAAATAACATACAGAAAAAATATGTAAGAAGAACATTACACTGAACAAGGAACATTAAACGGAAATATCTGCCATAAACCTCCTTACAGACGCAGAAGTTATATATGGACAAGACTCTATATAGATAGATATCTATGTAGATATAAGCATTAGGTAAGTTTAAAACTTAAATATATTTCTTATAAAGCAATATAAAACTTTTGAAATGTGATCAGAACAGAAAAGTGAACAGAAAAACAATTATGGAATAACATTTGGTAGCATGCTTATTATATTATTAGAATGTAGCTGGAGAGAGAATTAGGAGATTTGTATAAATATAAAGAATGAAACATTTTCCAAACACTTTGGAATGAAACTGAAATCTGAATCCCACCTTTTTCCAATTCTCCATTTGCAGTATCTACAACATTAAAAGAAAAATTAGACCAAGTACAATAGTACAAAATGATAAAAAATATCTTAACTTTGCTTGTATTAATAATTTTTATCGTTACAAAATAAAAGAGGTTGGCACTAAGTTTTAAAATAAATCAGGATCTTTTATGTTCGAGACTAAAAAAAATCGTCTTAGCATATCCACCTGACATCATTGTACTTTATATTATAAAAGTCAGAATATATTATTATGCATACGTTTTGTTACGTTATTATTAGCGGATTGCGGTGCCATGCTGGGTTCGTTCTCCAGAACCAAGTGATAATATCTGCCTTTTTGTTGGATTAACTCTTCATGTGTACCTTCTTCCACCACTTCTCCTTTATCGATGAATATAATGCGGTTTGCATTCAGAACTGTAGCTAGCCTACAATATTAATAAATAATAAAGTCATACTAAATATCAAATACTCGTACACTGACACGAAGAGGTAAATTATTGTATTTATTTACGCTCTTTTCTTGAACGTAAATTCTAAGTTACAACAATTTGTTTCAAACAGCATTAGAGTAGTAGAGGTCCTATTTGATACTCTAGATATCTTTCTATCTACCTCTCTCTAGTCTATTAGAGATACATTTCTCATTGCAATGACCATACTTTTTAATAAAGTTATTTTAAAGAAACATGATCAACACGAACCGTTTATATCTACCTGTGGCTCACCATGACAGTGGTTCTTCCATGAGCGGCTGCGTCTAACGCTCTTTGAACCTTCGCTTCACTGTGCGAGTCTAGAGCTGAAGTGGCCTCGTCTAGCAGTAAGATCTTGGGCCTCCGGACAAGAGCCCGTGCGATGGCGATACGCTGCTTCTGTCCACCTGACAGTTGGGCACCACGTTCGCCGATTAATGTGTCGTAGCCCTGAAGTTTAAGTTGTGGTATATCCAAGTTTTGATAGATTTTAATGTAGGAAGAAAATAATTATATACTAACTCTAGTACTGCTAGTTACAGTTAACCTACGCGAAAACAAAAATATTAATTATTTAATTTTTCGTCTATATTTACTTGTAAGTGTAGCTAAACTTTTAATTATCAGATTTATGACCTTAGATGTTGATGTATTGTAGCCATATTAATTGAATCTACCTTCAGACATAATAGAAGTTTTATTATTAGTGGGTATCAGAGTGTACTACTTGTGATCTTACATATAATAATAAAAAATATTTGCCATACCTACCTCGGGTAATTTTTGGATAAATTTATGACAATATGCCTGTTTAGCAGCGACAATTATTTCTTCATCTGTACAAGATGGGTTACTCATTCTGAAAATAATTAGGGATTGTTTTGATTTTTGAGCGAATGAATATCATAAGCTATCGGACTACTCGAAAAATACTTAAGGAAAGATTATAAAACAAAGTCCGATCCATTTTAAAAAGGTTTTTTTGCAATATCCAGTAAGTAGTTAAAGAAACTTGCTACCATAAAATATCGTGCATGTTTTATTAACTACTGGTATTGGATACGAAATTGCGAAGACGTTACTAAGTAATTGGAATGTAAAAATGTTCAATTATAGAATTCAATGATTTTTGTTATTATTGAATTTTAAAAGTTTAGTATTATTCGATAAGTATTTAAATATGTTAAAATATCATGATATACCTAATATTGTCCTTTATTGTACCAGCAAATAGTACTGGTTCCTGGCCGACCACGGCTATATGGTTTCGTAAGTGTCTAACATTGATGTTCCTTAAGTCATTTCCTGATGCAGTCACGGATCCCGTTTCGGGATCGTACATGCGCTGCAACAGCTGCAATACGGTCGACTTGCCACAACCACTCGAGCCCACTAACGCAACCGTTTCATTTCGGTTTAATTTCAAATTGATTCCATTTAAAACCTGAAATTATATTAAAGCTATTGAACTTGATTTTTTGCCCTAAATACAATATCAGAGATTGTCCTTATCCCAATCTGTATTATCCATTTTTGTATTATGATATATAATGCAAAAACTATCTAACAATTTTTAGAGGAAGTAATAATCAGCTCAATCCCCTAAAACTTTACTTCCTGATGGCTCCAACGACTTTTTCATTTACACTAAGATAACTACTCTCGTGCGCGGTGACGCGATATATCTTTACAGATTTATGGTAGTTCTCGTTTGCTGTTTCTTTCTCTTTTTTTTAATTCTTACTTTAAATCAACAAGCAAAACTCTCAATGTTCTTTGTATTTTTATACAACAATTAAAATTATAAGATATTAAATATTTCACATACCTGTACATCTGGCCTAGCCGGGTATTTGAAGTAAACGTCCTTTAATTCCAGGTCTCCTGTGAGTTCCGGCTTATCTCCTTCGTTGGAGAGACTATCTATAACGGGTTTCCTATCTAGAACAGAGAATATAGCCCCAGCAGACGCTCGGGCACTTGTTATAGCTTCCATGTGAGGGGACGTCAGTCCTACATTTTGTGCGCCTTGCAGGACGCTGAAGAATATCTGTGGAAAGGCGGTTTTACTTTATATTTTATTCTTTTTATATTAGAGAATAACTATTATAAATCCTGTATTAATCATTTATAATATATTAATAATGTACATTTCATATTATATCTCACTCAATCTCTTTGAAATATTTTTTTATATTTATGTAGGAATTTCATGAACTTATTGTTTTCGTCTTTCAAATACCTATTTCGACTTCATATAAGGTTTCCTAACCAACAACGACGGATACATAGTGCACATTATTACTAATAAATTTTAAAATCAATTATCTGTAATGCAAACGTCTTTAACTATTTTAAGCTTACAATCATTAGCACAGCAGGCGTATAGACGGGTTTTGCTTCTTGTCTGCTCTCTAAGATGAGGCCGACACCATACCAAAAGGCCAATGAATAAGTGCAGTATATGATGAACCACATAACACCACTGCCTAGTCCCGACCATATTCCCTTTTTGGTCCCCATTTTCTTGGCTGGATCTAATCGTGCGCTATAGCTGAAAATTTAGAAATTATTATTAAAAAACTGAATATCCGTCATTTAGAAAGAGTTATGCATATTCGAAGTAAAACAGTATATTAAAAGTAAAAATAGTATGTAAAAAGTAGTACAATATACTGCATTGAAAAAGGAAATATAATAGAAAATATATAGAGTAATTCTGCAAAACACCGAAATTATAGTATATATGGAAATATATGTATGATATACTATTGTAATTAAGTAGGATTACAACTTGTTTGCATTCAAGTTACGTAAAAAATTGTTTGTCGATAAACTACATCCGACAATTTTGATGTTATTTTTTGTTACATACCGTGCAATTTCTTTTTTTTCTCCACCAAATGCAACAACTGTTCTTATTGCTGACAACACTTCTTCGGCAACGACACCCGCCACACTGTATGCTGATAGTTCTTGACTTGTTAAAGACGCCTGAATCTACAATTTTTTTACAAGGTTTTTTTAAACATAATGTAATAATGTAATAATAATATACCAAAATTACAAATTGAACACGGTTTTAGGGGAAAGAAGATTGTTAGTAATGTGGTCTGATGACCTTATTGCTAGCAATGTACCATGTCAGGTTGACCACTATGTGGTTCCGCCTGGAAACAATCGTGATAAATTCTTGATGAATTTGTCATGATGAACTAACTGACCTAACCTCTAGTGGTACCCCTCTAGCGTAAACCGTTTGCGCAGGCGGGTGCACAATTCCATTATCATCCATAAAAAAAATTGAGCACGTAAACTTACGACATCAGAAATGACATCCAGGTATTCAGTAATCGCAACTAATGAAACCGGAACAGATATATAGGTATCTCTATATAAAATTTCTTTAGGAACTGTATTTCCATGTAGTCGTGAAGAGGTAAAAACACATTCACATTTATAATAGGTAGCAAATAATTAGCTGAGATATCATCTGCTATTACGCATTCATAATTTCATAACAATTACCTTAGCAACGACAGCTGTGGTGGCAATAATGACAGGCGCACATGACAGGATGATCAGGGTGAGCTCCCAGCCATAGCAGAACGAAATAATAACGGCAGTTACAAACGACATAACCAGGTATACTAACATGGGGACCTTCTCACCTATACCTTCACGATACTTCTCTACATCACTGCAAATAAAAAACTTGTAATTAGTTATTAGGATTAGGTTGTGGCGTAACAGATGGACACCAACACAGAACACGATCTCTGCTTTGGCAGGTACCTAATTAGGTACCTATAGGGTTTTAATCAATTTAAACTGGGATCGAAATTACTACGGCCTCAGCCGAGCTTGGAACCCCTAGTGGTGCCCTCAGACTAAAGTCGTATCCGTCATGCGGGAGTTGGTCTTCAGCCGCTTCATAAGTCCTTCCGCTGGTCTGGAGTGCCATCTGCACTCGCTCCCTATCGTCCGGTGAAGCTGTAAAGGCCATCTGCGGCCAACAGCAATAGAGTAGTCCGAAAAAAAAAGATTTTAATTATGATTTCTTTTCTTTTTGTAATTTGTTTAAATAGTTGCCTGTTACTGGTGCTATCTTGCTAATGAAATAAAATTATAGTAATGATACTTCCATTACTACACGGAAAAATATAGATATCTTTTTTATATGTCATTTAATAATTTGAAAAATAAACTTACTCGGAAACCTTGGTAGCAAAATTCATTGTCGTGTTCAGATCATACCAAGTGATGTCTTGACGAAGCACTGATTGCAGGAATCTTTGTTTCACTCTCTCAATCTGCAAAATAAGATACAATAATCAAACAAATTTGTATTTTTTTGTTCTTTAAAACATAAGGTAATTTCTCAGATATTTTGGCCTATTTTATGTTTAGTACATTCTTATAAGAAAATTGTTTTGTGAAAACGTTGGGTTCTTCCTACATTCTACTGCCAGTACTTCATAATTTTTATTAAGGTGACTTATATTTTTTGAATATATCTTAATAATCTTAAAGATAGATTGTATAACGAAAACGGACATCTTTTATCTCAAATAAATATCTAGAAGCGGTGAAATAAGGGTGAAATATTATTATTTCTATTATTAATATTAATATTATTCTTTTCTCTATTATTAAATATTATTATAATTAATTAGGTAGATCAAGCTTCAGTCCAATTTTCAATGAAACTGTCTATTTTAATACATAGGCTGTCCTATCCTGTATTGGGGTACACATTGATTGCTGTTTTTAATCCCCTTTCCAATTCTAACATATGTGGCAGATATAAAGTTCAATTGGAACTACACATGATGAAATGATAGTATGCGTACCAAGTCGCGGGCTATACCTAGTACATCATATTTGAACCTATTGCAAAGATACCTGTCTAAGTGCGGCAAAGTTGAAGAGATCAACGCTGATTGCACCCACGACGAACTGCAATACCGAGAATACAAAGCATCCAATGCCGAACGCTTGTGAGTCTTCAATCAACGCCAGTCTGTTCTCCTCCGCACTTGCGTTTGTTCTGCAAATCACATCGTCATGCCATCAGCTCTGATTTTATAAAACATATGTATCATAACTATGATTATTTTCATTATTTTTAGATATTAGAATTACTTTTGGGTTGTTATTGATTCGACAGTAGATTCTCAGGGCTCGGAAAATCAGGTATATGTAAGTATCTAGTCATATCTAAACTGCGCATTTTTTACGATGCTTCGTTTTCACTAATTATTCGAATTAGGATTCTTTAGTTAATTTCATAACGACCACTAAAGGATAAAAGTGGTATTTTTTTGTATTTTATGTAATTTTCTTTCACAAATTACATTAGTACAATTATTTCATACTATTTGTTTTTTAAATTTCAAACATCGGCGAAAATCTCCACAAAATTTACAATACCTAGTTTTCAACTAATGGTTCCAAGGAACTGCATTTTGTATGTAAACGGTAAAGACTACTGTGACTTATACTTTATAAGTCACAATAATATAGCAAAAGAAAAACAAATTTTAGGAGAGGTTAGCTACCGTTATGGGGTTGTCAAGATTAATATGTTCTAAACACTAGTGATTTACAATTTCTATGACAAATGAGCAAAATATTCAGATCCTCGACGGAACTATAAATTGACTTACAGTATCCTGCCACCGCCGAAAAGAGATATGGTTAGAGTGGCAGCTGAAGTACCCGTCATCACTGTCCGTTCTATTAGTAGCGCTGTGAATTCTCCGTATATTATGACGCCGATTGGCACAAACAAGCCGTTCACTGAGGCTAGAATGATGCCTATAAGTAGCAGTAGCAGCTCCCATGTCTTCGCAAACCTGAACTGTAGAATTTTATTTTAAAAAGAAATACTACTGTAAATTTAAAATGAATTAATAGCTGTTAGGTAATTACATTATAGTATATATGGTAAGATAAAATATTTATTTATAAGTAACATAAGTTTTTGGAAGATGGTAACGGTATACAATAGATATAATACTTACTAATTTAAACCAAGAAACTGGAGCTGCTTGGAGTTTTTCCTCTGCGCTGAAATAAAATAATAGCCATGGTGCATGATGAGAAATCTAAAAATAATTTTATATTTAATACTTGTGTTCCTTTAACTAGTATATTAGTTATAAAATGTTACATATGTTAAGGAATATAATTTTTAATAGAATAACAGCAGAATAAAAGAAGAGTATGTCTGACATTTTCCCGCGCAAATTAATGTTACCACAGGTTATTATTATTACGCACAGCTAGCTGCTTATTATGCTGTATATTCAATTATCAGCCTTAACACTGGTGCCATTGTTACCAAGTTAATATTGGTGTCCTTCTATATTATTGTAGACTAGCTGTACTCGCGACTTCGTCCGCGTGGAATTTAACTTTATTTTTCTAAATTAAAAGTGGTCTAAGTTACTCCTTGTTACAGCTACTGGCCAAGAAAAGTCCCGTCAAAATCGGTCCAGCCATTTCACAGATTAGCCGGAACAAACAGACGGACAGACTGACAAAAATTAACCCTATTTATATTCATATGCATGTATTAAAAACAGTTATTTTAATATTACAAACAGACACTCCAATTTTATATGTATAGATGAAATCACATCATGTTCATCGAATTATATTAGGATTAAATTTATACTACAAATATTGTTTGATATTTAGCTAAACAAAAACATTGCTCAGTAACTAATTACAACAGTATACCTTTCTCTATCTCTGAAAGCTTTCTCAGCTAAATAAGCGGATTGCTGGGCAAGTGTGCTTATAGTAAGTGAATTCTGTCGCCAACCGAGCGTGAGCGCCGGCCGTGTCTCACTCAGGCGACGCCCCGACGTGAACTTGGTGACGCTTTTTAAGGATTCATCGCGTTTCATTCTCGGATCACCCGCTCTGAAAATTTTAAGCAGATTATTCAAGATTTTATTACACATAAATCAATCAAATAATACTTTTACTTGTTGATCGAAAAGTACTATACCTACGTATGGTAAAAAAGATATGTTTTTTGTCCACGTGGTACTGACTAAAATTTAAAGAAAGGCAAAGAATAAAAATCTTGACCTAAAATATATATATATATACCTATAGATATTGAGTTATTATCTAATGATTATGTGTTTAATTTTCATAATGTTAAGGAATTGTTGGGAAAACTCGCATCGAGAAAATTTGTATAGGTGAGTAACTAAGAACTGTAAGAAAGGTACTTAAGTACCTTTCTTACAGTTCTTAGTTACAAATCTTTACAATATCTTTACAATAAAGATCAAATTAACTTATAAATATATGGAAGTTTTTCAAAACAGAAGCTAAATCTTAGTAATATTACAATAATTTTTTCTACTTGTGTTCCCATAAAACATCGTAATTAATTATTTTTTCTACTTCTGTAAATAAACTTACACTGTTAAATTTGACAATGGCCTATAGGTATATAATAGCTATGTCTAATCTACTTGACAATATTGATTAATGTTTTTTTTATAACATCCGATTTTAATGGTAGAGTTTCTATTTTACTATCACCTTCTGAAATAACACTTTATAGAATAGAAACCCGCGATTCGAACCAGCAATACTGAGCCAGGTTGAGTAATTTGGACATAAACTCAATCAATTGCAAATACAGATATTATAGTCTGTGCAACTTAGCGAATTACTGTGTGATATACATACAAAAATACAGTCCGATCGATTTCGAAGTAACTTGAAGGAAATATGTTTTCTTTATGAATGAAATTAATATGCCATTAGAAATTCATTAAGACTAGTGACCTAAATTAAAAAGCAATTTATAATACTATAACAATAATAATATTTGTAGGTATCTCATTAGCGCACATCATCGTAATTTCCACCACATTAAAGGAGTCATGTGTAATTGTATAAAAGTACGCATTTACCCGCTACAAATCTGCTGTTACCATGGGAATTTAGAGTAATCAATAATCGAGTAGTAAATAAATGATTACGTACATAATAAAAAAAGTTATTTATACCCGTATATTTCTATGAATATAGCTAAGGATATCTTCGTAGAAAAATCAGCCAGGAGAAGTCTCTGTTCACGTAATTATATAGGTACATTTATAAACTAAATGTATTTTTCTTTTCGTAACACTGAATTCTAATACTGGCTAGAAATGATGAAAAATATATTACAAACTATGCAGTACAGACCTAGAGGTTAGACCACTGCAATGCGGCGTATGTAGCGTGCTTCAATATTATGAATTTACAAAGGAATGATAAACACAGAATATTGAGCAATGCTCTTGTTTTACCATTTTAAATGAGTGATTTTGTATAATTGTTCACAATAATCTTACTAATATTATAAACGCGAAAGTTTGTGAGAATAGATGGATGTTTGTTACTCTTTCATGTAAAACTACTGAATTTAATTAAACTTTACAATAATATCGCTTATAGATCAGAAGAAGACATAGGCTATCCACGTGAAATTGGATGAAATCGTGAGCTTAGCTAGTCATTTTATAATTTGAAGTTGGTATTTACCAAGTGAATACCTAATATAAAGTAGCAAAAAGAATAGATACATGTACTTTTTAAAATCTTGTGTTGGTGCTGTACATGTAATTAATGTATGCCACTTCATTTACAATGTTCCAAAATTATTTTCGCTATTTCAATAAATTAAAATAAAGGATATTTTTAATGATTTTATTTTTAGAAAAACATTACCTCATTCTGCATTTTGTATATGAGAACCTTGAACCAGTCTGTACATTACAGTAATTAAAATAAAGTAATCTACGTATATAGTAAGTTACAGTAAGTTTCAGCGGATCGTGTTAGGTCAAGGTCACTTGGAAAGAATATGTAGTCTAATTTGTTTCTTATATGAGCGGGAGATTTTATATTCAATGTTTGATTCCAGGAATGACTTAGTATATGCCTGTCTACTTTGTATCCATAATTTTTCATCAGGTAAGGAAGGTTAAGGTTAGTAAAAATAGGTAAATATTTTGTTTTTTTTAAGTTTTGCAGACAGTTTAAATTTTGATAGTAATATTACAGACCATTTTCATTAATAGGTATTTTGGTTGTACAGTATTCTATTAAATCACCTCAAAAATTCTTATATATATATGATACGTACATAATAAAAAAGGATCACAAGTCACAAATTTCACAAACGAAGTAGAGCTGTACTCAAAGAATGAAAACAGATTGTGGTTATAAATAGGTAACACAAATGGTAAAATGCAGGTTACCCTTTAATAAACGGCTTTATAATGTATCAGTAAAAATTTAGAGACACACGTCTTAGCACACACGATTTGATTGCTTTGTAATAGTTGGTAGACAGCACAGCATTTAAGAGTAGGTATATTTCTTTCCCCGTCCGTTATATTAAGTATAGTTAAATTGAAAAACAGATTTCGTTCGTCACTAAATGACTATGTACTAGTAGTAAATTCATATCAATCGGATGAAATGCAAATTCTCTTAGTCTCTTATTTTCCAGGGGAGTAAAATGTCTCCCCTTTCTTGTACTTTTAGTCTCTTTCTCTCAGCTGAAACACAACTTGCAGGAGCAGGACATTATCGACTACATACGGATCAGGAGTAACCTGACATTGAGGTTGACGCAGCTGGAGTCGAGTCACAACGCGAGTTTCAAAAGCGTTTGTGGCCCGGGTTCCCACCAACATGCTGCCTACCTTCATGAAGGAGGACTACTGATCGAAAGGGGTGGTGTATAGACGCTACCGTAGCAGATTGCCGTGACCAATTTCAATATATTAGTATTATAATATTAATTCATACGTATGTTATTCTATAAGGTATAATGTGGATCTAGTAGTCTGAAATAAATAAAATAAAAAATCAATATCTGAAAAACAAGTCTGAAATAGGTGAAACTGGAGGTACCCATGTAGACACTGGTTTTTAACCTATAAGAATAATATTTTAAGAATATTCCTGTGTCATCACATATTTCATGAAATAAAATGTTAATCGACGTCTTTGCTAAAATAGAATAGATTTCAAAGAGTCTAGCAATCAACAGAGTTTACTATCATAACAAATTATATTTGTATTTGAAAGTGTATATGTATCTGTAACTTAAATACACATTTCTCATTTAAGAGTAATCAGCTGTTAATTTAACAAGTTTTTAATTTGAAGATCATTCAAAAGCTATTATTATTCGCTTATTGGCTCGAGGATAGTGATGTAGTAGGTATTTACTTAATATCTGTATCGATATAGATTGATAATAAAAAGTGAAATTAATTTCTAATTACTACTAAATTATATAAGACAATATAGCGGAAGTGTGCATCATCTCCGAAGTAGTCAGATCACGCTTGTATAACACTAAATGTGAACAATTTCCAACTACATGTCTGTAAAAGAAATATTATAACATTCAGGTGATAAACTGTCAATATACTCAATTAATGAAAGAGAAGGCTGTAAAATCACTTGCTTACTTTTTGTGAATATCGAGTTTTTTAGTGCAATAGTGCAATTATAACACCAACTTATTTAAAGAAAATTTTACAAGTGTGTAATAACAATAATTACCTTATCCTATATGGTTAGACAAAAATTAATCGAGAATAATTAATTTTCTACATTAACTAATTAGTTATTGCAGAAAATTCTCATTGTAACACGTTTTGTAGGGGGGAAGGGGATTGTTAGTAATGTGGACTCATGACCCCATTGCTAGCAATGTACCATTCCAGGTTGACCTCCACGCGGTTCCCCCCGGAAACCATAGTGATAAATTCCTTGTGAATTTGTCACGATAACTAACCTGACCTCATGTTCCTCTTATCATCCTCCACTGGTGCCCCGCCAGCGTAAACCGTCAGCGCAGGCGGGTGCATTATTCCATTATCATCCATACAAAAAAACATGTTTTGTATGTAGAGGGTTAAGGGACACGCAGTCTTAATAATATTTAATCATTCCATCAAATTGGTATTGTTTGTTTTCAATATACTGTTTGACAGATAACAGATATTTGCACATTGTAATGTGTCATTTGTATTAATATTTGAACAAATTCTAATCTACGTACCTTGTCGTATATGTATTGTTTATAATAACAAAATGAGTATCCGCAAATAAATCATCTATGTCTATATCTTTAAAGTAAGTACCTTTTATGTATTGTCTAACACCTGTCATAAAAAGATAAATAACAAATAGGTAAGTACGGCGTAATTATCATTCTCATCATTATTGTACCTATTATATGAACTATAACTATTGACAAACAATGAAAGACAATGATTTTACTAAATTAATTTCCTAGTGAGGAAAGTAGTGAAATCTGATGTTGGAAAAAAAGAGGGAACTTCTAAAAACGTAGTTGGTCTGAGTAGTAAAGTTTCTTTGTAAATTTAATAAAATACCAATATTGAATATGCCTATATTAGTTATAATTATGTGATTTAAATTTCTTCAAAGAAATGTCAAATTTCATTGTAGTATACTACAATGAAAATGAAATATTGTAAGTCAATTTATGTATAAACACTTGAACTTTTCTTGGAACTGAGTGATTCCTGAACCTAGACGAGTGGTGCCCGTGACTGCGTGAGTACTCGACTATATTTGTAAAATGTCATCTATTAATAGTGATCAAATGACTATAACAAATAATACGCCGTCTACTTTTGATACATTTATGAATGATTAATAAAATTGTGTTTGGCGTATTGTAATTTTCATGTAATTAATTATTGACCGTTTTTTTCTTAACTTTCTTTAGGCTATGTTTAATAACATATCCTGTTAAAATATTATCTTAATTCCCCAAACCCTTTTTACGTGAAACATTAATACACAGACAGTTTTGGTCTTGTCTCTATATTAATTATAATTTAACTCAAATTATTGTATGAAAGTTTAGCCTTAATTAATACCAATATTTTAAAGTTGCAATTACGGAGCGTGCACTTAAATTTTTTGTTAACTGCAACTTTTTAATACTTTAAATAATTTCAAAACTGAGAACTGATAGCAACAAATTCAAGTCTGGCACAATTAGGAACTTGGTTTGTGAGTTCACTTGTGTGTGGATTCATTATGTTGTCTGTAAAACAAGTATTACAATAATCCATTCTAGTTCATTCTACTATTACAAAATATTATTATAAAAATATATCTGTGTGTCAGTCAGATAGATTGTGTCACGAGGACTCTCTCTAAGATCTTTTATCTCATAAGAGTCGACATAATCACAGGTACCTGCTGCATGTAATACTAAAATAAAACATTATATATACGCAAAGTAACTTGTTTCTTTAAGCTATATGATCATAAGCAAGTATTCCCGAAGCCCGTCACATGCTCCATTAATTTCTGTCATAAGTTACGTAAACTCATGTTAACTTATTTTTCCATATATTGACATTAAAATTAATTATAAAAAATGTTACTATTTTTGTAGTAAGTATGTATACTTACTGTAAATGTCCACTAAGACGTTTGGCCCTATTAAAACTAATTTTTATGTATCGATATCTTGGACGAAATTGTAAAAAAACAGAGATCACCTAAGTACTTACATTATTATAATTTTAATTTTATTTTACGAATTGAAAAGAAATTATAGAAAATTGATATGAGTTGTATTTATACGTTTCTGTTTACTCCATAAAGGATTATACCCATTCCTTTATAGAGTAAACAGACACACAGACGTGTAAATATAGCGCTTTCTACAGTAATTTAATATTTATTGGAGACAAAAGAATAAAAAAGTAGCTAATAAACATATATAAAATAATAAGTTGTCGTTATATTTCAAAATTGTGTTTAATAATTAAAATTATAATAATAGATGGGAAATGCAGTTGCAAATCTATGAACGGCGTAGGACGGCTACGGGATTAGCACACCGCACCGCACCCGCTGCGGTTTCGATTCCTCGCTCGATAGAAACTTTTCTATTCATGATTATAACTGTTTGTATTTTTTTTTTGTGGATGATAATGGAGTGGTGCACCCGCCTGCGCTAACGGTTTACGCTGGCGGGGCACCAGTGGAGGATGATAAGATGAGCATGAGGTCAGGTCAGTTAGCCCATCGTGACAAATTCACCAGGAATTTAACACGATGGTTTCCAGGGGGAACCGCGTGGAGGTCGACCTGACAAAGTACATTGCTAGCAATGGGGTTGTCAATCCCCTCTAAACTGTTTGTATTTATTGGACAGGGTATTTTCCTTATATCTTATATGTATATACTTAAGTTTTTTAGTATCCATAACACAAACTATGCACTTGGGACTAGATGGAGCTGTTTGATTTGTCCACGATTATTAGTAATACTATTATTATTTATTAAGCATAAAGCACACAGTAACCTATGAATAAAATATCATCTAGATCAAGGGCCAACTAGACTGTCCCCATTAGTTTAAAATGGGATATCGTTACAAGCCAAGTACATTTGCCAGTAAGACTATGCTATTATTATAATTATTTAATCGTGTCAAATTGCACCTTATGCCATTGTACTAATGATATGGGGTTAGACACACAATTCATTCACAGACGTAAGCGTCTGTGCATTCGTGAAATTGCACTTGGTGATCATCAGGTGTTATATTGTGCAACGTTCGTTGACGTATGTTATGTAATTTTTTTCGTAGTTCCTTTGACGTCATTTTTACGTCATATCATCCCTTGTAGGAATTTCGGGTGTTTGGTTAAATTAATTACGGCTAAGCATGACAATTGTGGTGTAAATGATTATTTACTAACACATTGCTTACAATATTCATACACTAGTGGTTGGTTTGTTATATATATCCATACAATATTCATACTGTAGCTCGACAGAATCTCTTTTATAGTTACATTCATTATACATATGTTCGTTAGCACTTGAACCTTCCTTTATCGTATAAAAGCTACTAAATTATTTATAATAAAAAAAATATACTTCTTTTCTATCTGTCAATAAGATCTACCATTTATTATTAATAATAGTTATTATGATGTTAAATGTACAAAAAGTAAATCACGGGTACAACACAAACAATATTAAGGTATTATGCCAATTATTTCTACTTCTTATTTATATATAATGATGATGACCTATTAGAAAATGTACATTATGGTCACATAAATTAATAACAATAATATCATCTCTATATATAACGTTTTACACAGTTTTTAATAAACAAGTAAGAATATATATAGTTAGAGAGTCTATATGAGATAGTTGTAATTAAATAGTAGAAGAGTAGAAATAATTATTTTTCCATTCTTTTTTTAATCTACTAAATACCTAAGTTATTACTAAAATATATTGTGAGTATACATAATTTTATGGTCTGTAATAATAGTCATATTAATATACATAAGGTGAAGACAAAATCGTTCGTTGAGTACATAATAATTCGGTCGTAATCTTGGTCCCCGCCATTCTGTCGCCGCTTCGCTCCTAGCTCCATGGCAACCATAGAGGCCTTTAACCTCCTTTGTGAAATATTTGGGTATATAAAAGTATAGTTTTAACCAATTTTCGAAATAGATTATGTTCTTAATTGTTTTTTATTTTTTTGTATTATAAATTTGTTATCCCAAATGTGGTAGTCAGAGCCATTATCAACTGTCGATGTCTTATGTTAACACAACATTTCATATGTTCATAACATAACGAGACAGGGGCGAACCTACCTCTTTCTATATTATTTTGGTCTGTTTACGGAGTTTCCACCGCAAGAGTGTACACTTGCGGTGGAACAGTACATTTATGAAAATATTATGTATACAAGGAAAAACTTAGATAGTTTCAAGAAACTTAACGACTGTACAAGTAGAAACTTACGCAATAAAAATAAGGTCATTTTACCTAAATACCGTCTACACAAAGTTACTAAGCTAGTACAGCAAGTTTCTTGCTTATTCTTCGTGATACAGCTTTCCGAAAATCGGTAGATTTAAAAAAAAATTGTTGACTATTCAAAAGTGCTTAAATTAAGTTTATTTGAAGAAATGATTTTCTATTCTATTCTATTCTATTCTATTGGTAAATTGAAATTGCTTAGTTATATTCTAGTATATGTAGGTACTTACGTTCTTTATGCTGTATTAAAAGACAGGAAAATAACAACTTATTACATATAAGAAAACAATACGATGTAGGTAATAACAATAGACATTTCGTTGTACCTACTTACAACTAAACATCGATTGTTATTATATCTATACATAGCAAACATTATTAAGAATCGATCCAGAAATACCCGTACTTCAAACGGCGAAGAAAGTAACAATTGTAATAACAAGGTGGAGGGAAAGAAATGATATTCACGTTATGTTTATTTTTAAACCTTATATTCCTTTTTAGCTGATATCGGAAGAGGTTGTGTGTATAATGCCTCATGTCGTTATTCAGGCCCTTTCTTGCCATATCATCTTTTATACTGTCCAAATATCTTTTTTTCATCATCATGAAGTAAAATGGAAATCAGTAAAGGAATTTTATACTATTCGTATTAAATTGAATCGTAATTTGCATGTTGTATGAAGATGAGTTTGCAATTTATTTCAAAAACTTATTCTGTTCCATCCACTGTCTTTCGGCTTCGTATATTTTGTACGACTAACCATGCGTTGTAGTAGCAATAGGCAATTGTTGTCAGAAACTTGAGATGGGTGTAAGATTTGACATGACTTATTCATGTCAAATCTTACACCCATCTCAAGTACTCTCACATGTATATTCTGACAGGAGTGAGGATTGGACATACACATTGTTCAATCACAATGTTGTGTTATGAGCACTGAGTGTCACATAATAGAGTTGATGAGCAGATGACTTGAAAATATTATAATTCCAATCAATTTTTAATAGAATTAAATAAACCTATACTCCATGAGCCACATTATAGTCTTAGACATCATTTAGCCTTAATTAGGCTTAAGTATCTTCTCTCAAGACTAAGCATGTAGTGTTTAGATCGCCAACGTGCACTTATACAACTTATGTTTCCGCTTAATACAATGTTACGTTAAAATGTTACGGACTATTCTATATGTGTTTAGTGTTACAGCTTTTTGGAGAAGTACGAAAGTAAGTGGGTGAAGTTGTAATATCTTGAGGATACAATTATTAGTAATACGATTAATGAAATTATTGTAATATATTATGTTGGATACAGTAAATAATCCGTATACAATATAGGTCAGTAAAGTCATTACAGTATTAAAAGGGAAAAAACTCTTTAACAGATTGATTCTGTATTCAGAATTCTGTGCGTAATATACACACCCTGCCAGACAAAGGCCAACCTTGAAGTTATAAGCACCATGTATGTTCAATGTTATTTTTGTTCGTGCTAGCAAAATGTGTACAGAAACTAGAAAGGTTTCTTCGAATCGACAGCGCCTATTTGATACTCCTAATTAATGGTGGACGTTCTTATTTAACGGTTACGATAATCAGGCGAACCGTAACCTTTTTTTCACATCCACATTGAACAGGAATTGCTAGGTATTATTATGCAGGTACTTATAAGGATTACATAAAAAATCCAGTGAAATTTAAAGACTAATAGAAGGTTCGTTAAATTATTCAAACTCTTTAAGTCATAATTTAATTTCAATAGATATAGGTGATTCTATAGACGTGCAATAGACGTGCATAGGCTACGGTAACCATTTGCGATCAGATGGGCCGTATTTGCCACCCTCGTAGTATATTAAAAAACAATAGAGTATAGGTAGTATAAATATCATCGTACATATGATACAAACATATAGTAAATATATGTAGATACATATATTAAATATATATTACAGTTTGACTTACAATTGAAATGTAGAAATATCTTTACAGAACTCTACCTCCTAGTAGAGTCTAGCCAATTTACATTTTAACAGCTGTTAGTTTTTTGAGATAAAAAATAGACTACAGATATGCGTCCTTGCGTGCTATGGTTAACTGCTTACTCACTTACTTACTTACGTCACTTACACAATTTCATTCAGATCGGTTCTGCCATTATGTCGTGATAAACTAACAGACAGACAGACTTTCGCAATTATAATATTAAGTATAGATATGCCTTTGGATCTTATGTAAATAAGAATATAAAAAAAATTGGTATCGACTATTTCATTCATTCGAAATGAAAAAGCTATGTGTTTCTTGGAAAACTGCCAAGCGCCGTAACCTTTTCGGTGTTTTCGTGTTACTCTTTTAACCCTTACCTACAATGTGTACAAAGTAAATATATACTTAACTACTGTTTTATTTACAATGTCAGTAAATGAGTATATGGACTTATATTCTAAACTAGCTGTACTCGCGACTTCGTCCGCGTGAAAATTAACTTTATTTTTCTAAAATAAAAGTAGCCTTAGTTACTTCTTATTACATCAGCTACTTGCCAAAAAAAGTCCCGTCAAAATCGGTCCTGCCATTTCGGACATTAGCCGGAACAAACAAGCAGACAGACAAAAATTGTAAAAAAAATTATTTTGGTGTATGTACGCAATTACCTATATTCATATGCATGTAGTAAATAACGATTATTTCAATATTACAAACAGATACTCCAATTTTATTTATATGTATAGATTTAAATAAAATACTATATATTTAATAAACAATTTCGTACTTACCGAATATTTTGTGAAAAATATCCAAGTTATATGAGCACTTCGTGTGTTCACAATCACCCTCAACAATTATTGTCTGCATAGAGCCACGTTATAATATTGAAATGCATGGGACACGCGGTAATATTTCTATAGGGGCGGTTGCGGATATTATGAGTAGGTACGTCAACCCTGCACAGCTATTGGCGCCAGACTGGGTGGTTTTTGGCACACGACAAGTTGAGGACTTATCAACCCGATATGCAGTGGTGCAATATAAATCACAGCTGCATTGCTTTTTAAACAAGTAAATGCCTAATTATTATTTAATATTATATATAAGGAATTCGCGACATATCTTAAATATTTTATCTATTCTTTATAAATTAAACGCGAAATGTGTTATAAATTAAGCGCAAAACAGGAGAACATTTTAATTTTTACTTGAGATTTGAAAAAGAAAGATAATAAATTCCCTGAAAAGCGCCAAAATCCGACTTTTCCTTTTCCAGTACAAACTGTTCTATGCTATCAATTTAAATATTTCGTGTAATCAAATACATACAATGAGATAGGATGGGGTTGAACGAAGTATAATTGGTTGAATGGGGAAGGACAAGATAGAGTGGGGTAGATATATAATACATTTTTTTATAAGACCGACGGAATCCATCATTTCCCATCAGATGAGGTTAGACCAAGCGCAAACCCATTAATAATAATAAAAAATCCTATCTTCAACAGAGAAAATAAATACTCAACCGTAGACTTATAGTCAATGTACAATAAATGACTAACTTTGACTTGGTACAAAGAATTAGGGAGTCTTCGGCATACATTTTAGTCCGTCATAACTTTAATCACGTGGCAAGAATCAAGTAGGAACGATAATTTGGCGGGATTGAGTTCACCGTCTAGGCGCCTTACTGGCCGGGTCGATGCGGCTTTGTTTCAGCACACTATTTCTAGATTCTTTTGCAGGTGTATAGAATCTATACAAAAATGAGATCACCCTGATAGAATTAGAACAGTAGGTAAGCCCTCAACTGGACGTTATCTTTTAATCATTCAGTTTTTTATATGGCTTGTTCTTCCACAAACAGACGTAAAATACTAAAAACGTTTAGTAGACTAGTAGACCTGGTGTGGTTATATCACAATGACAGTTTTATCTCCATATTTAGGTCACAATCATAGTGGTGTAACTATGCTTACTTACTACTACGTTGTAGTTTTACTGTTGTACTTTTTTAAAATAAAAACATGTTATTTTGAAAAATATATGCAATATATGTTAGATAGTTACCATATATTACATATTTTTGGTCTGATCTTTGTTTTTCCCACTTTTTCACTATCTATCACTCCGAGATTTTGGATATAAAAACTAATATAACGATAAACCAGTAAAATAACTGATTATAATCTAATGGTGCATAGCGTCGTAATTCTGTTTTAACTTCACGATGCCTGGTAAGCTGATATTGCTGGTTAAGCCAGCAGTTTACATAATTTATTCATAAGCCAAAATACATTTTTAATAATTATATCTATAAGATAAACTCATGTTTTAAACTGTTAACTTCACAATTAGTATCTATCAGACAAAACACAAATGACAAAATCTTAAAATGGTAATGATTAACATTTATTTAAAAGAGCACCATGATCCTTTTTTCGCTCGTTCTTCTTGTAGGTATCCTGTATGAGTAGGTATCCTTTCCAAATTAGTGGTAGAATAAAAAATTGAACTATTCAAAAATGCTTATTAAGTTTATTTGAATAAAGTTAACAAAACAATTTTTGGCAGTAATTCTGAAAGGTAAAGAAATAAAAAAACACGCTACAATATAATGGTATTTATTTTATCTATTAAAAGTCTGCACTAATATTATTATTGCACTAACAAAAATTGTGTCCATTAAAACCATGTTTCATAATAGTATAACCAATAGATTTTTGGTGCAGATCTGGTAAAGCATATTTAATATACACATTAAGTATTTAAAACATCAAGCACACGCAAATTGTCGTCTATCTATTATACTACCAATTTAATTAATTACAAAAAGACGAAGGACGACTCATTATTTCCATAAAAGTACAATTTAGTTATGCAATGTGATGCAAGTATATTAATCTACAATTATTATAAAAATTGCAAATAAATACATTTTGTAAACAATTAAATTTATTTCTATTACTAAGTTAAGGCTAAAATCGCTATTTTTATTTTTTTATGCAGAGACGATGCCTAAAAACTAAAGATCACATAGTACTCCCAAACCCAGATTCTTTTAATAAAGGAAAATGTATGTAGTAATATTCATACTTAATAATAACAATCATATAGCTCCGTGACTGTTATGCCGTATGGGGTAGACAGAGGCATCGTCCAGCTATCGAGATTATTGTGTACGCAACGCTTGTTTTTTCTAACATTCTTTACTATTACAGTTATGTATGTACCAAAAGGTTTAAGTTCAATATTTAGAAAGTCGAAATAATATTAATATAACAATGTTTATCTATTTACATATGAGCGCAGTTATTTATTCATTTTTATAATGTTACATTATACGATATACCTGAATCTTTTCAAAACAAAAACCTTTGGGCAGAACTGTAAATAATAAGTGTTACATGCTATTATAATAAAATATTTTTTGCGTGTTATATTACCTATTTTAAATCGTGATTATAATTATCGAAGTCTAATTATTTCTATTTAATTACATTACCAATATAATAACTGGCAACAATGTCGTTTCCTTCAAATCATTTCATTCTTACATTATATTTAAGTTGTAGTACAATTACATTAGTAGTAAATTTTCTCTGCCTACCTGATCAAATCTAGCGTGAATATTCAGATATTTATAAATAATATAAAGCAAAGTCGCCGTTTTCGTCTCTTCTTCTAAATCACGCTGTGGGTTTTACCTAGCTCCGTCTTGAAATACGAGTAGTAATAAGTGTATTATTGCACAAGTCCATGTACATATTTGTCTATTTAATTGTATAATTTAAAACATATGTGAATTCAAATAGAGTTATGTAACAACTACTTGACAAATTCGAACTGTACAGTATGCAACTGACTGTGAAACAGTACATACGTGTATGCGTACTAATCGGATTTTTTTACTATAACTATTAAAATAAATTATCATCATGAACCCTTTAGTCAAATTACCTTTGCATTCACAAACAATTTTACTTCCTACTGAAATAACTATACGACTATAACGACATATATTAAAATATTTATTTATAAACAATAATGTAACCTGCTAGATTCAAACAAATTCATGTATACCTCAAGTAAACATGACAGAGGTCAACAACTCTTGGAATGATATACAAAACTATATATTTCGAATTAAAGTAATTCGTTTAAAATATTATTAAAAGCTACCAAAAACAAATTAAAAAAATATTTAGAAATAAAATACTTATTGTAAGTATATATGTAAAATTGTATGCGCAAAGTGTAAATGTTATTTACAACACCTACATAAATCAACGCCATAATGATTACAGCCAATAATCACTTCTTTATTTATAAACACTGAAATCTAAAACAATTTTACTTATATAGTGTACATTTATCTTCTTTCTAATCAAGAAGATTGCTTGTAAGAGATAGTCAGAATAATTTAATATCCAAAGTCGTCGTACTTTATGAGACTTTTACCGTTTTTATAAATAAGCAGATTAGTCAATATATAGACTGATACTAATAATATAAATAAGTTTCATAAACCCTGATAAAAAAAATTCAATTTCGATGTATTTATAATAACTTGTTATTTACTTAATCAAATTATGTGTAAATATATAATATAAAGATACACATAAAAGTATCGTAAGTAGTTTTTATTTATATTATAATTTATGGGAAAATTTAAGTAGAGATACTACAGATTAAACTACTATGTTCTAGTTAATGTAAAGTTGACTGTATTGTCTTTATTCATAAAAATATCTAATAACTTAATGTCAGCTATTGAACTACCGTTCTATTCTAGAAACGAAGTCTGATGCATTGGCGTTGGATTATTTTGTTTTATAATTTAAATAATTTTGAATTATTACTATTGTATAATTAGAGAGTATATAAAGGGTATGAAATGATATTTATTTTTGGTGTTCAATGTAGAAACTAATTGACATTGTTACAGATTTATTCAGTTTAGATGTGATGATGTTTCAAAATAGTTTTTCAAAATTGTATATTGGTTGATTGTTATTAATATTAAGATAAATGATTCCAAAGTAGCTCTGCTGTTTTGGCCTTATCTCTCGGGGTTTATTTTTCCATGTTAAAGATTGACGAAATGTTACAATAGTAAAAAGTTTATTTCTGTTTTTATGAATACAGCCTTAGTAGTATTGGCATACGTCTTAAACAGCTTTCTATAATCCGCAACATATCGTTTGGCGATGAACTTTAAGACGGCCCTATATAGAAGCTGTGACTGGTTGCTACTAACATTACTTAAGTTTCGGATTAAGTAAGCGATTATAAACGTTATTGTAAATCATTAAGTAATTAAATCAATTGATTTTATATTTTAAAATACTATATTATATATTACTATACAAAACTTAAGACTAGTATAGACCATGGACGTTATTTAAAATAAATATCATCCACGTTATTTACAATAGAGACCATTTTAATATGAATACAATTATAAATCGGCCTACAATGTGAAACATCTAGTAAGAATGAATTAAGTATTTAGGACTACGCGTATTACAATACCACAATCAGTAGAAAATGCGATCGTGGAAACTATATAGGTACTTACTTCTTTGCAAACACGTTAACTTTCGACGTCGTAATGTTGACAACACTTTAGGTATGTGCCAACGGGTAAGATGGCTTGGGATAAATCTACATCCGTCTATTGTAATAATCTTATTCATTAGATATTTTCCTTTACAGGAGATAGTAAGAAATACTAATACAATTTTTGTGTCAACCAAATTCGATCTTCCAACGGAGATAACACCACTAGGCCGTAACGATTCATACCTAGAATTGGGGCTGTGGTGAAATATCTGACAAAATTTCTGCGGTTGCAATTTACGACCATAATAGTGCATAACCATGGGAATGGTTGCGTAGTGAGCGATATATCTTAAACATCCTCCTTAAGCTAACACATCTAGACGAACCAACTGACATAGATACATTCCCTTCTTATATACCCACACATGATAATGTTTCATAAGAGTGAGATAAAAAGCTGTGTTAATTAGTAGAAGAACAATAGTCGTTCTTGAGCAGTGCCGGAGAGAAGCCGCCAGCCTCGCTTGATGTTTAAGTATTGGATGATGGCACGGATGCAAATTAAAATCCCTAGAAAAGAAAAAAAAAACAGTCAGATCTAAAATTATACATTTAACTATAATGACAAACAAGCTGCCGGTAAGTAACACGTGGTACCCGTCGCCTATATACGAGTATATAAACAGAACTACGGACACCACATCACAGAGCGCCGTTGCAACTCACACATGCGTTGCAATTTCAAGGTCATGCCTCGGGGTGGCGATTGTCAGTATGGCTAATGGCCCTATTGCTAGCAATGTACCGTATCAGGTCGACCTCCACCCAGTCTCCTCTAGAAACTATCGTTGTTAAGTCCTGATGAATACATTGGGCTAATTGTTTTGACATGCTCCTCCTATCATCTTTCACGTACAATTATAGCTTAGATGTGTGTTTATAAACTTATGATGATTGTTAGTGGACTGTAATTAAGATCTTTGTAATAAAAACAATTAATTTGATTGATTGATGGAGTCTTATGTATTACTGTATTCAAATAGGAGTTCCGTTACAAGAGAACTCCTCTTCTCTTCTCTTGTAACGGGTGTTGCTGTGTTACAAAATAAAAAATTATCGAAACAAAATGTTGTGGGTTCCAACAATGTGCACCATTATCACCCATAAAAAAAATAAACGCCTCCATACCCTGTAATTTCACTGCCATGTCTCACCATTCAACTAAAACACTACTTAAAAAGCAAGCTGCTTGATTGAAACAGGCGAGACAGAGACAGGCAGACGATTGTGCAAACTACTTACTTGCCACACAGAGAGAGATAAATGGTACAAATGCATGTAACATTGCCTATCAATCAATAACATAATTTATTATAATTAATTAGGTGTTACAACAAGAAACTTCGATACCGAGTTTTTATAAAAAGTATGTCGATATAAGATTTGATAAATCATAATTTCTGATTGCACCATAATGGATAGTGCATTATCAACAGATAGTTTCTGTAGTATTGAAACAAACAATACAAATAGATTATTGATCTTTTTAATTTTAATTGACGTACTTACGTCATGTATTTATCTCTGTATGGGCAAGCTTAATAGTTTGCATAAGTCGTTAAAATGAGTATACCTAATCAAATGCTTGTTCATTGCTGCCTATAAGCATGAAGACATTCTTTCTAATCTGTGTCTAGGATGTAAGGTCAGATTGAAATTACAAGAGGCATGACGTCTTAGTTCATCGGAATGTCAACGCATGAGTGGTATCACGGGAGTCACAAGATAACGTCCGCGGTGCTGTTCATGTATGTATATAGAGCGACGGTTATAGCTTATCAACATTGTTACAGGAAATAGATCGTTCGCTCATTTGTCATTCCAATTGCAATATATAAAAATAGAATAGAATAGAAAATCAATCATTAAATATTATCCGAATAAAAAAAAAGTAGAAGCATCTCGATCGTCAAGTTTGAAACAAAAAATCCATTCATGTACGACATTTTACAAGTCAAATTTTTTACATTAAATTTTTTTCCCTACCGTCCAGTTCAGTATTGGTTAATAGGATAGTAGTTCCAATGCCATAGATAGAGACACAGACCCACAGGTGCGTCATATGTATAACATTTCTCTTTTTGCGACAGGTTTTAAAAATATAAATTATTGTAATATAAATAATAATAAAAGAGTATTACTAACCAAACGCCATAATGAGCCACCACAGCCAGGAGTTCTCATGTGATGCAAGCTCGGTGGAATGTTTGACGATGAGTGTCCATTTGGCGAGCGACAGACCAAAGCCGGCCAGTGCCCCATATCGGCTTGCGACCGTGTGGCAGAAACACATCAGCAGCAGGAAGCCGATCCAATTGAACAGGAATGCCACTGATAAATTAAAATTACATTTTAGGGCCAGCACAGATGAGCGACTATGCATAAAATACGTAATGTAAAGGCCTTATGATCGACAAAATATGATATTAGTATTACATGGGATTGGAGAAGTCACAAAGTTCGTGTAAAAAATCATGGACCCCTTTCATCCCCTAGGATAGGAGTTTTAGATTTTGAAACTTTACATTTTTATTTGAGTATTAAAACAAGACATTTCAGCATAAACTTGAGACTTAAACATTATGCAAATCTATACATATAAATAAAATTGCGAGTGTCTGTTTGTAATATTGAAATAACCGCTTTTTACTACATGCTTATGAAATTTATGAATATAAATACGATATATACACCAGAATAACATTTTACCAATTTTGTCAGTCTGTCTGTCTGTCTGTTTGTTCCGGCTAATCTCTGAAAGGGACTTTTATTGGCAGGTAGCTGATGTAATAAGGAGTAACTTAGGCTGCTTTTATTTTAGAGAAATAAACTTAAATTCCACATGGACGAAGTTCGCCGGTGCATTTGTTGTATAATATATTAAGATGTCCCCTAACAGACATAGTCTAATAGTCATAGTGCATTCCATAACAAATAGGAGTTTAATACAAGTTCCTAGTTGGGCCAATAGGGAAAACATTATCTACAAACAGTCCACAGATGAAAATTAATTAGAGATTATATTAGATATCATAAGAGCAATTTTTATATTTTTATTTTATTATATTTAGATAATTAAATAAACCTGCATGTTAGTAGTTTTTCATGAGTTATTTTCTGTCTGAAAACAAGCACTATATAAGTGCACCTCATTGAGGTTGTACTTATGTCAACAGCTGAGGAAGCTCCTATTGCCAACTTAGTATGTTATCTTTTATTTCTTACTTTGTGTATTGATTGTAATTTGTTGTGTTAAGTTAACAATAAATTAATTATGTATGTATCTATTTATTTGTATATATGCCAGTATACATACATAAGCACTAAGTACTTTGTACGAGGATACTATTCCTATTTAAAGTACATTACCAATCATATCCAAGGAAAAGCTTACCAAAGAATGAAGTCAAAAACATAATGTCTGTGCCGAGAAGACTGTTCTCGGGATCTAACTGTTCAGCACTCCCTTCTGTAGGCTCCACTGTCACAAAAGCAAATGTCGGGTGGTGGGGTGGAGGTCCCTGTAACTGTAAACAAATTTGTATACCTATGTAATAGAAATATATCCTGACTTCTGATTATTGAGCAGAATCCAAACAAAGTATATGCTATAGGTATACTATTATATATTGCTTTATGTATGCTAATATCAATATAGTACAAAATTTACACATGCACATTTTCACACATAGCAAAGTAAAAAAGAGAGGTATCTGGATTATACAATACACATAAACTAGATAAAACTTTATTAAAGCATTATTGTTATTATTATAAGGAAACCATCCATTAAAATTTATTTTATATACTACTACGGTGACAAATTACATATGGTCCATCTGATGGTAAATGGTTACCATAGCTTACCAGCTAGCCTATGGAAGTCTGAAACACCAAGGGTGTAACATGTGTGTTGCTGACCAGTATGAAACCTTAATGTACCCTTCTTGAAAAGCCACATGTTGTAGTCTCGTGAGAAAACCTCAGGAGGTAGTTCAATAGTGATTAACATTACTTTGTACAACAATGTATCATATATATGTAGGTAATAGTGCCTCGCCCAGCCTTCGCATAGCTTTAAGTTTTAGGTAGGGATTTCTATATTTTTCTTTAATGTTACTAGGGGTTAATATAGCTAATTACAAGTAAATATATTCTGAAATAGCTTTTAAGTTTATTACAAACAAAAAATAAATATTTTTCAAATACCTGTGGTGGGCCATCACCCTCCATTTGTTTCTCACGTTGCACCTCTTCATAGGTGGGCAATTTAGAATTGGTTGCCACATCATAAGGTGGTGGCGCAGAGAAATCAGCCTGGGGTGGTGGTATATCTTGTAAGTTATCTGTAATCATGAGGATTAATAAGTATTGCATAATTAAATGTAATAAGGTCTGAAGCTATTGATTAAATAATAAAAAACATCACTGTATCAGTATATTTATGAGTGCAGTGACTTACCATTTAATAATCAAAGACCATGTCAAATTATGATAATAGTAATAAATCTTAACTTAAAAACTAATATTAATTTTGTCCTCAAACACCAAAGGATCAAGATACAGATCACCAGCAATAATTTCTAACATTAAAAAATCAATATTTATTCAGTTCCTTTTTTAACAGTTGATATTGTATGGTTGAATATTTAAGTTCTTCATAATAAAATTGAAAAATATATGCAAAAGCTTGTAAAAATTACTTTCAAAGATATATATGTATAATAGTATACGGTTGATGATAGTAATATGTAATAAAAGGTACTAAGTATATGTAGATATCTAAATACTCACTAATGTCAATAAAAGGTGGAGGCATATTGGTGTCTATTGAATTGGGTAATACCACTCTCAGGTGTGGCGATGGACAAATATTATCACCCCGAGGACGATTCTGTAAAAATAATCACTTTTTATGTGTCTCAACAACGGAAAGTATTTATATAAACTATTTCAGAACAATTTTATACGTACCATGACTGTACTGCAGCAAATGCAATGGGCACAACAAATTTAAATCACGTTTATACTTAAAAATTGTGCAAATTCTAGTATTCTGTAACTATTAAAAAATCAATAGCTATTTATTTACACTTCAATTTTCACTAGTATTTGTTTTATACAAGAAAGAAATAATGAAACTAAGCAATAAGCGAAAGAGACAATATATAAAACATAGAGTAAGTTATTGATATGAGAATTTCAATTATGGTATATAATTTATACTTCATCTACGTAACTGAAATGGATATATGTATAATACATCTAACAAATGTCATGTGCAAGAAGAGTCAAGCTATTAAGCTAGGTGACATCTAAGATAAAAGAAAATAAGCGAATTATAATATTATTAAATCCAATTAAATCTGCATATATAGTATATGCAGATTTATTAAGATATTCCATTTATAGAACTTTATAATAGAGATATGTATATTAGCTGCGTAGATGGACATAATCATGTTTCCAAGTTTACATTGGATAATATAATACCTTCATTACAATTTATTTTATATATCCGCAATACCACAGGCCAATTCAGACAACACAGAAACTAAAGCAGAATTTCAGTCATATAGTTAAGTCAGCTAGTAAGTCAATCTGTCAGTATCTAAGATTAATTTTTATTAGATTGTACCTCCGGCAGTACATTTTCTTCATAATTCATATTACTCATTATTATTTTAGTTTCTTAGTTTTTCTGTGTGGTTAGAGTTATATATGATTTCAATTTCCAAGTTACCAAGATGAAAACGGCTCTTATGGTGGCAGAAAAGCCATCTTTAGCTCAGAATCTTGCAAATATACTTAGCAATGGCAAATGTACTACTAATAAAGGTTTGTTTCCATATATTATTTTTGAGAAAGTTGATATGATTTTCCGACCAATCCACTAATTAAACTTTCATTATAGGTTCCAATTCCGCTTGTGCCATACACGAATGGAATGGGACATTCAAGAATGAAGCGGTCCGCTATAAAATGACATCGGTGTGCGGACATGTGATGAGCTTGGATTTTACCGGTAAATACAACAATTGGGACAAAGTTGATCCAGTGGAGTTGTTCAGTTGTCCAACAGAGAAGAAAGAAGCTATGCCTCGCCTGAGAATACCGGCCTTTTTAGCGCAGGAATCAAGAGGCTGTGATTTCCTTGTTTTGTGGCTTGATTGTGATAAAGAAGGTGAAAACATATGCTTTGAGGTACTTATTATTTGTGTATATTATTATAAATTTATAGTATTTAAAAAAATGCAGACCTATTTGATCTGTTACCTGTTTTGTACTTTCGAGACATTTAGTGAAAATATTGGTAAAAATACTGCAAAAGGTAGGAGGAATATGTTTTTTACAGTTTAGGTGTTAATTCTACTGGGTAAATAAATATGATCATCTTGTATTTAAGAGTATTATAATCAGTTCCAATAACACTTAAAAGGTAAATAAATATTTTTATCGTCCAAATATCACATAAGTACTCAATAAATAGTAACATATTTATCAGACTCTTGAGTGAATGAAACTGTTTATCACCACTTTTAGTATATTTTTGTGTGTTATTAGAGTAAAGTGTTATTAGAGTATGTGTGCTACAAATATATATATATTTCAATAAATTTTAATATATGGTTTGATTTTTTCTTTATTCTAGGTTATGAACTGCGTTCAGTCTTATATGAAAGGGGATGTCTTTACTCCCCAAGTTACCTATCGTGCGCATTTCTCTGCTATTACAGAAAAGGACATTAAGGCTGCTATGCTTAACCTTGGTAGACCTAATGAGAATGAATCTCGAAGTGTGGATGCACGTCAAGAGCTGGATTTACGAATTGGATGTGCATTTACTCGCTTTCAGACTAAATACTTTCAAGGTAATTTTTTTCCTGCCCATTTAAAGGTAAATGGATACTGTAAACTATGGACAGTTGAAACACTAAGGGTGTCAATGTGCATATTGCTGGCCCTTCAGAAACCTTATTATACCTTTCTTGAAAAGCTCCATGCTGTACTCTCTAGAATAGTGTGAGATAGATGCTCAGTAGGTAGTAAAAGTGTTACTATTATTATATACTTATCTTAATAATAGAAATTTTATATTTTTGCCTTATTTATTCATTAACAATTTGTATTGTTAAAGAATAACATAGTATAGACAGTTTACATTATCAATGTAATGATGAATATTTAACATGCCCACATTTCACTGGGTAAAATTGAATGTGAAGTCTACTACAATATCTCAGATTATTTTTTGTTTCTATTATATCTGAATATCATGGAAGAGTTAGCCAGAAATATAAATTGATACGTACAATTGACTCGCAACATTTTGAGTGAAAGTTACTATGCCATGGAAGGGATAGAATACTCCATAACACTCTCTGTATAATAGTCAAATATCCCATTCTTATCTAACTAGCAAATATATTTCATGGTGTTATGAATATCAATTTGGATCAATGTCTAATCTATTATACTTTTGAATTCCATTCAATTAATTTGTCCAGCAATAACACATTTTAATTCTTACATCTTTACCAATTAATTTTCCATTTCAGGTAGATATGGTGATTTGGATGCATCACTTATATCTTATGGTCCATGTCAAACACCAACTCTTGGCTTTTGTGTACAACGCCATGATGAAATACAGACCTTTAAACCTGAGACATACTGGGTGCTCAGAGTTACAGCATCCACATCAGAGGGGAGAGAACTACCATTAGAGTGGAAGAGAGTTCGAAGTTTCGAGAAAGATATAGCTAATATGTTTTTAGCTGGAATCAAGGAGATTAAAGAAGCTACGTAAGTTATTATTATTTAATATGTAGTTGGACATCCAAATAAATATTGTTGGTACTACCAACAATATTTATTTGGATGTCAATAATAATAAGTTCTGTTAAATAGACTGAAATTTGTTTCTATGTCACATATTTACTTTTGTTTTTGAATTGATTAGTATAAAATAAATCCTATTATATACTAGTTTCTCATGTTAGTCCATCCATACACTGATAAAAATTCTAAATATTTACTTATCTAAAATTAAATCTTTGCTAAATTTTTATAATATTTGATAATATAATATGCACATAAACATTATGTTTTCTGATTTATTTATATTGTAATTTGTACAGGGTCACTAATATACAAGCAAAGGAGAAAATAAAACCTCGGCCTGCTGCTTTAAATACTGTGGAACTGATGAGAGTGGCCAGTGCAGGATTGGGCATGGGACCCCATCATGCCATGCAGGTTGGTTTTTTGCATGGATGAATATGGATTGCTTGTCCTAATTATGTATGTTGGCGAGGCCTATATAGATGGTACAGGTAGATCTGATTTACGTTGCTAGTAATTGGGTTATTAGTTCCTGAATGATAATTTATTGACTCAGGTGAGCCACGCAACTTCCGTTTTTCTTAGCTTTCACTTCATTTGTGATATTACTTGTGCTCTAACTCGAAACGTAAGTTGAACAGGTTGCGTGTGTCTTCTGAACTACAACACTTTTTACTTGATTCATAGAAATCACAAAATTTTTGTGTAAATTCAGCCACAATAAAATTTTATAGTATGTACACATTAGACCAGTATATACTTTATAGAGATTTATTCTAGTCTTCACATGATTTTTAATTTATTTAGTATGCGAAATCATACCTCTATAATATGACTATTCATTTTTCATTTATAGATTGCAGAGCGTCTTTATACCCAAGGTTATATATCATATCCACGTACAGAGACAACTAGCTATTCAGAAAACTTTGATTTGATGTAAGTATTGCTTTTTTTCTTTCTCCTATTCTGCCGCTAGTTATGTCACGGTGATAACTAAAATTGTAAACCTTTTTACTTAAATCATTATGCATGAATTAAATTATGATCTAAATACATACATCCTTACACATAGATGCATATGCGTAAAGTGAAAAGGTATTCTTGAATATGATAGATCCAAACACCAAAAAAAATTATAGATATATAGATAGAATATACTTTATTTGCAACATACAGTAAACAAGAAGCACAAACAATATAACAAAGGACACATGTATCGTTACAATAAGGCGGGCTTATTGCTAAAAGCAATCTTTTCAAATTAAATTATACAAAAAATAATAAATGAAAATCTTCCATAACTTCAATAATTCGCCTTCATAATGTGATTATTTACAGTTGAAATTGGTGTAAAAGAAATAATATAAATAGTAACCGAGGTAGGCTGTTCGACCAATATCAATTAAAGTTCTCAATATTTATACTAGATGGCGCTAGGTGAAATGTACAACGCGCTATAGTTTCGTTTTCTTTGATTATGACCACTGTACGGAATTTTGTAATTATTGAGTTCGATTTACACCCGAATATATCTTTGTTTACTATCCAATTCGGTGTTGTTTGATTTCTTGGCCTCGAGTAAAACATTGGCCTTCGACCCGGACAGTGGCGACCTCTAGTGGTACTTTAGTGAAGTGAAGTTCGGTGGTGAGTGAGCTAGTGATTTAGTGTCGTAAGTAGCTGGGACGAACTGTAAGTACAATCAAGTTATTATTGGTTAGGAGTAGCTTAGGGACTTAGAAAAATAATTAGTGAACTGGACTTAGAATATTTCGCCAAAATTGTGTGAGACGGGGAACCTATGCCCGAAAACACAGCGAAATAAATGCAAAAAACACTTGTAAAATTTTCGGGTTCTAATAAAAAACTTAGAAAAATTTGTGAGTTTAAATATTGTAACATTCAGTGATTATTGAACTAACTCTAATAACTTGAACTTTAGTAATCAGTGCGACATTGTGAATAGACATTTGTATTTTTTTATGCTCACTCACCCAGTGTATCGTTTAAGACTCAGTGCAAACGGTTATTAATTGACTTTCAACTTTCAATTGGCAATTTACTAAAACAAAAATGGAAGGTTTAATGAAAATTCAGAAAAGTATTCAAGATAAAATAAATAAAAATTATAGCAATTATAAAAAGTCAAAAAGTCGTAGTTCATATGGATATTTTGCAGAGAGATTAAATATTTTAAATAATAATTGGCGGGAGTTTGAAGAAAATCATCGGAATATTTTAAAAGAAGCCGTAGATACAGACAAAGATATAAGTTATTTTAAACTAAGTCTATTTGATGAAGTTGAAGAATTATATGTTGAATTTAAATGTGCACTCCAAGATTCTATGGCATTATTAAAAAAAGATGAACCAAAGGAAAAAGAGGAGAACAGTAAAGATCAATCTTCAAACTCGCCTTCTGGAAGTAGTATTGCTCATTTACCACGAATTTCTTTACCAATTTTCTCAGGAAAATATTTGGAATGGCAGTCTTTCCATGATTTATTTGTTTCTATGATCGACAGTAATACATCTTTAGCAGAAGTTCAGAAGTTGCACTACTTAAAGGCACACCTCAGTGGAGAAGCTGAACAGATATTACGTCATATCCCAATCACAGACGCTAATTATACACAGTGTTGGAATAAGCTAAAAAAGAGATATAATAATAGGCGCTATATTGCTAATTCAATTCTCACGAGACTGGTCGGTCAAAGGAAGTTGATGACAGAGTCTGCAAACGGAATCAAGCAGTTACTGGACACAACAAATGATTGCCTGAGTGCATTATCTAATATAGGAGTCAATACATCTTCTTGGGACATTATCATTATACATCTTGTGTCATTAAAACTAGATAATAGTACTAGAGTTCAGTGGGAGCACAGGATCAGTGACCACTCAGACATATTACCAACGTTAGAGGAATTCAATAAATTCCTAGAATGCAGGTTTTTGGCTATGGAATGTCTTCATAATAACGAGAGAAATGATGATAAAGTAGAGAGACCAAAAGTTTTTAGTGTTACCGCAATCTCCTGTTCCTTTTGTAAAGAAAGTCATCTATTATTCCAATGTGAAAAGTTTTGTAATGAGAGTTATGAAAGTCGTCATGAATTTATTCAGAAAAATAAATTATGCTTCAACTGTTTTGGAAGTAATCATCCAGTGAGCCGATGTAAGAGACGTACCACTTGTAGGCGTTGCGGACGGCGACATCACTCTTTACTGCACCCTGAGGGAAGTTCGAGTTCATCGTCTAATATGGAACTAAATCAAACGAATGAATCCGAGCACAGAGAGCAAGAAAATGTGCAGAGAGAGGAGGTTCAAGAATCAAGTCGAATTTCAACACATTTTGCTAATGGCTCAATATCATCACCTGGTCAAGTAATGTTGGCTACGGCTTTAGTACACGTGGACACTAATAGAGATTGTTATACACTGCGAGCATTACTGGATCAGGGTTCTCAAGCCTCATTCGTTACGGAGCGTGTTGTTCAATTATTAGGGCTTCGTAAAATTCCTTTCAAGGGAATAGTATCTGGCTTGGGTGGAGATCAGTTTAACTTATCCATCAAACATATGGTCATTTTTAAGATACAGTCCATTTATACCTCGTTTAGTTATGAAATTCAGGCCTATGTTTTGAACGCTTTGTCATCCAGTTTACCAGCTCAAAAACTTAATATTCAAGATTGGCCAGAATTATCAGGTTTAACTCTGGCTGATCCCGATTATGGTACACCTAGTAAGATAGACTTGTTGCTAGGGGCGGATGTTTATGGAATGATCCTAACGAATAATATTATTAGAAAGAGCAGTGTCACTGCTCAAGATACACAGCTGGGGTGGATATTATCCGGTAGAGTAGAAGTAAACCATCATTGTCACCATTCCAGCATAGTTAGCATGCATTCGCTGGATAATTCTGATGAGATATTGCGTAAGTTCTGGGAGTTGGAGTCTGGTAAAGAGCAGAATTTCATGTCAGAAGAAGATAAAGCTTGTGAAGAGTATTATGAAAAGACTACAACCAGGGATGAATCAGGTCGTTATGTTGTGCGACTACCGTTTCGCAAGAATAATCCTGATTGCGAACAAGGAGATTTTAAAGAAATAGCTAAAAAGAGATTACTGACTATGGAAAGAAAGTTAGAAAAGGATCCAATTCTAAGAAAGGAATGTTCAAAAGTAATAGAAGAATATATAGATATGAATCACATGGAACTTATAACTGAAGAAAGAGAAAAGGTTAGAGCAGATGCCGTTTACTTACCGTTGTTAGTTGTTGTTCGGTTAGATAAATCAACCACAGCGGTTCGTCTGGTGTTTGATGCTTCGTGTAAAGGGAATAATGGTAAATCATTGAATGATGACCTACTTACCGGTCCACGATTGCAGGGAGAGTTGAGACATCTATTGATGAAGTGGCGTACTTATCCAATTTGCTTTGTGGCAGATATCATCAAGATGTACCGGCAGGTTAAGGTACATGACAAAGACACCAGATTTCAGCGAATTCTGTGGAGACACAATTCAAACGAGCCCTTCAGGGAATACCGTATCCTGAGAGTAACTTTTGGAGTTTCTTCTGCGCCTTATCTTGCAGTAAAGTCACTTCAACAAGTCGCCAAGGATGAAGGCAAGCACTTCCCTTTGGCAGCTGATAGAGTACTGCAAGATTTTTATATGGATGATCTTATGTCAGGTTGTCAGACGGAAGAGGAAGCAGTTGATATATACAATCAAATGGTCGAATTATTAGAAAGAGGTGGATTTAAATTGCAGAAATGGGCAAGTAATAGTCAGAAACTTATGCAAGAAATTCAAGAAGACAACAAAGCAGACAGAAACTTGGTGATTAAGACAGATGATTTGGTCAAAATTTTAGGAGTGTCATGGAATGTCTCATCTGATGAATTTGAGTACGTAATTAAATTACATCCACAAAAGCAGCCAATTACAAAGAGAGTCATTTTATCCGATATATCTCGCCTTTTTGATCCACTGGGTTGGATTGCACCGGTTATTATTCAAGCGAAGATATACATTCAAAAGCTTTGGCTTGCAGGACTTGGCTGGGATGAGGAAGTGCCATCTGATCTGCTAGATAAATGGATTTCATTTCGAGAAGAATTGCCAAAACTTAATCAAGTCAAATTACCTCGGTGGATGCACGCAACATACGATACCACTGACATAGAAATCCACGGATATTGTGATGCCTCCAACGATGCATATAGTGCAGTCGTTTATTCTCGTATTAAAGACAAGTTTGGAGAAGTTCATGTTAACTTGATAGGAGCGAGGACTAAGGTTGCTCCCATTAAGCAGATCTCCATACCTCGTTTAGAGCTTTGTGGCGCGGTACTTTTGGCAAAATTGTTATCGGAGGTGTCATCAGTCATGAAGGTATCCAAGGTTCAATTACGTGCTTGGACTGATTCAACCATAGTTTTAGCCTGGTTGAAAGGCGAACCAAACCGTTGGAAGACGTTTGTCGCCAACCGAGTAACTGAAATATTAGAGGTTTTAGACAGCAGTCAATGGTCACATATTGAGTCTAATCAAAATCCTGCTGACTGCGCGTCTCGAGGATTGAGGCCAGGGGAATTGATCGAGCATGGATTATGGTGGCATGGACCGCAGATGTTACATGAATCCTATTACGAGTTTCCTCTAATTGAGAATTTGTCTACTGATTTGGAGAAAAAAGCCATTAAATCTTACCTTGCTGTCTCAGATCGAAGTAATGAAGAACTGCCTGTCTGGACTAAATATTCATCACTCAATAAGTTGATAAGAGTAATTGCTTTTTGTTTGAGGATCGTTAATAAACTGAAACATAGAAAATTGTTACCTTCATATCTTACAGCTGCTGAATTAAATTATAGTCTGAACATTTGCCTGAAACACTGCCAAAGCTCATCCTTTCCCATTCCCAGAAATTGAACAGTTGATGAAGTGTCGATCCATCCCAAAAGGTAGTAAAATATTGTCTTTGTGTCCATTCCTAGATGATAAACATATAATGAGAGTACGTGGACGTATAGAGCATAGTCAAGAAGATTATGATGCGAAACACCCTATAATCTTGCCGCGTGATCATCATATCTCTAAGTTAATTGTAGCAGATGCTCACGAGAAAACGCTGCATGGCGGACCACAATTAATGCATAATTATATCAGTACCAGGTACTGGATTATCAACGTGAGGAGTATAATTAGACAATATATTAAGAAGTGTATTACATGTATTCGATATAGTACCTCGTGCCAACAACCCTTCATGGGTGATTTACCAAGCTCACGTGTTACAGCGAGCCGTCCATTTAGCCGAAGTGGAGTTGACTACTGCGGTCCTATCAACGTTAGAATATCCAAGGGTCGCGGATGTCGATGCTTCAAGGGCTATGTATGCCTTTTCGTGTGTATGGTGACACGCGCAATCCACTTGGAAGTGGTAAGTGATATGACGAGTGAAGGATTCATTGCAGCTTTCAAGAGATTCGTGGCTCGTCGAGGCCACTGTCAGGAGATTTGGAGCGACAACGGCACGAACTTTGTGGGCGCATCAAAAGAGCTACGTGTTTTATTTAAGGCTGAAAAGTCGAGTATTTTAGATGAAGTTGCTCAATGTTTAGCAAATACAGGAACCGAATGGCATTTTATACCTCCCCGCGCTCCGAATTTCGGGGGTATCTGGGAGGCAGGGGTTAAATCAACAAAGTATCACTTGAAACGTGTGCTTGATGGTACCACCTTAACCTATGAGGAGCTTTCCACATTGTTGGCCCAAGTGGAAGCCTGCTTGAATTCTAGACCTATGTATAGGTTACCCACTAGTCAGGAGGATAGTTTGCCTCTCACACCAGGCCATTTCTTGATTGGGGAACCGCTTATTACAGTTCCAGAAAATAATTACATGAACCATAATAGCAGTATGTTGCGTAGATGGCAACTCATGCAGAAACTTACTCAAAATTTTTGGCGTAAGTGGTCAAGAGAATATCTCACAACACTTTGCAACAGGTATAAATGGACAAAAGTTACTCCTGAACCTCAAATAGGCCAAGTTGTTTTAATTAAAGAGGATGATCTTCCTCCAAGTAGATGGTTGTTCGGTCGAATTGAGGAAAAGCACCCTGGTCCAGACAATATAACTAGAGTTGTCACCTTGCGTTGTAAAGAAAATTGTATTAAAAGACCTGTATCGAAACTTTGTATTTTGCCAGTTGTTCAATAAGTTGTTATATAGCTATAAGTCTGCATGTCTAAATGTGTATTTTAAAATTGATTTTTTTGTAATTGTTTAATTTGTGTAATTGTGCTTTGTTTGTTTTCTTTTAATTGTTTGGCATTTAGTAAGGATTTGTTAATGCGTTGTTTGTTTTTGTTTGTTTCATTTGTTTTAGTCACATTGTTAATAGAGTATAATTTAGTGTTTGATTCTTGCTGATGTACGAAGTATCTAGCGAAGATATTTGTTGTATTCATTACGATGTTTAGTTCTATTTCTCTAGATATGTATATTCATTTTAAAAAATAATTGGGTGCCTACTTTATTAGTTGTGTATAAATGTCATGGTGGGCGGTCATTAAGAACACTAGTTCTTGGTGGGCGGAATGTTCGACCAATATCAATTAAAGTTCTCAATATTTATACTAGATGGCGCTAGGTGAAATGTACAACGCGCTATAGTTTCGTTTTCTTTGATTATGACCACTGTACGGAATTTTGTAATTATTGAGTTCGATTTACACCCGAATATATCTTTGTTTACTATCCAATTCGGTGTTGTTTGATTTCTTGGCCTCGAGTAAAACATAGGCTCTGTAAAAAGCCTATTTTAGATGCCAATGACAAGCTCATCGTGAGTTCTGTTAAGTTCGAGATAAGGCAGGCAAGAAGTGAAATTATATTTTCACAGGATGTATCACGGACTGCACACTATTTCATAAGCAACGGTTATCACTTGCCATCAGCTAGACGGTCTATTTATTTGCTAGCTTGGGTCTAGCTATATCCCAGTTACATAAAAAAAAATTCGTTTAGGGGCACGCTTCGTCAACAGCAGAACTCTTCGAAGTGGGGCGCCGAGGTCCGCGCGCTCATCGCTAATGGTATTAACAAGCCTAAGAAGGGACATGACGCTGGCGACCATCCTCCTATTACACCAATGAGGGCAGCTAGTTAGTAATATTTCATATTTATCTTACATATTAAATAATTTTGGACAATTTCAAGTTCATATTTTGTAATAATAACATATTGACTGTATATTCTAGAAACTATTTTTTCGGCTGGTTCTTGTATTCATGAGTATGATTGTTTGTATCAGTATGGGCGTTTTCTATATATATTAAATATGTTACAAATAAAAATTATCTAATATTTATATCAGTTGTCTAATAGTAATACAAGCTCTGCTTACCGTAGGTCTAGATGGCACTGTGTTAATTGTCCAGAGTTATTTATTTATTTTAAATCCGATCCTATGATATTAGAAAGCTCTGTTTCGTACCTTATAAGATCTTAAATTAAGCACTCGCAATGTATTACTTATATATTATATGGTTGGCCATTAAAACTAATGGGTATTTATTCATCTATTGGATTAATTCTTTATTCCGTTTTAAAATAACAGTGCAAGACAGCATTGGGTTGATATTAATAATCAGAATATATTTCAAAATAAACCTGCTGATTTAAACTTTTGTAATTTACTTATTATTTATTAAGCGACACGCAAGTTTCTTGCTCATTCTGCTCAGAATTCGATGATTTCTAATACATTATATTGTGATTTATTTTATAGCCGAAAGTGAACTAGAAGGCGACATGTGGCGTATTTACGACTACATAACTCGACACTTCATAGCGACATTGTCGCGTGACTGCAAGTACCTCAGTACCACAATCACCTTCCAAATAGGCACCGAGACATTCTACTATACTGGGAACACGCTCGTAGATGCCGGATACACGGAGATTATGCACTGGCAGGTTGGTTTAATTCTCATATTTTCAAATTAAACAATAATTCAACACAAAGTAAGAAAAATATTGTTTCTTTATGGCCATATTTGAAATCGAGATGGAAATTGTTTATTTCATAAAAAATATGTTGTAAAGGGAAAACATTTAATTTTTTTATTTGTGATGGATGAACTCAATAAATATTTAACGGATTTTGAACAGTCTTTCACCTGTAGAAAAGCTACATTACCAGCTGCAGCAGTACATGGGATATATTTTAAAAGAATGTGATCTTTGTAATAATTGCACCTGTGATATGCTAGATAATGAATCCTATTATGATTGAAAAATTTGAAATTAAATTTTTCTTCATCCTATTTTTTAATACTCAACAGAAATAGTAATATATTTAAGAATTAGTTAAAAATACTATAGAAGCTATGGAAGAGTGGATCCTCCTTGCACAGGCATTTTTATGCTTAAAAGGAGGCTTCAACAACTACATAGAACTTACTAAAAATTTTGTTACCTAAAAAACTATTTTGAATTTGACTTTGAATATAAATAAAACATTAATGCTACAGGCGTTCGGTAAAGATGAGTTCGTACCACCACTGCAAGAGGAGGAGGTGCTGCGAGCCCACGATCACAGACTGGTGGAGTGCCAGACCTCGCCGCCAGACTATCTCACCGAGTCAGAGGTTAGTCTGAGAGCAAGAAAAAGGCTAGAAATACCATCATATACTCTTGATTTTGGTATATGGTAATAAATAAAGAAAAAAATACTTTTCAATTTCAAGCTTTCATTTATTATAAACAAAGTAACATTTACACATTTTCTTGCATATTTTACGTATTTCAATTGTCACACAAGTTCCCTTTTCAGTGTGTCACTGGACACAAAGACCTCCTCCTGTGTTTTCCATCTCCCTCTTTCTTTAACAAGTCTCGCTAGTATATAGTCTCGTCAGTTATACTCATTATCATCATCATCGCTAACCCGGAAGACGTTCACTGCTGGACATAGGCCTCCCCCAAAGCTCTCCACGACGATCGGTCCTGCGCTGCTCGCATCCAATGCCTTCCAGCGATCTTGACCAGATCGTCGGTCCACCTTGCTGGAGGCCTTCCCACGCTGCGTCTTCCGGTCCGTGGTCGCCACTCGAGGACTTTACTGCCCCAACGGCCATCTGTCCTACGAGCTATGTGCCCTGCCCATTGCCACTTCATAGTCGCAATTCTTCGGGCTATGTCGGTCATTCTGGTTCTTCTGCGGATCTCCTCATTTCTGATTCGATCACGCAGAGTAACTCCGAGCATAGCCCTCTCCATTGCCCTCTGAGTGACTCTGAGCTTGTTGATGGGGCCCATAGTTAGCGACCACGTCTCTGTTCCGTAAGTGATCACTGGCAACACACATTAGTCGTAAACCTTCGTCTTGAGACACTGCGGAAATTTGGACGAAAAGATATATCGGAGCTTCCCGAACGCTGCCCATCCGAGTTGGATTCGACGATTGACCTCTTTCTCGAAATTGGATCTACCTAGCTGGATAGTTTGCCCTAAGTATACGTAGTGATCGACAATTTCGAGTGTAGAATCACCGATTTTTACGGGAGCAGGTACGACATGGACGTTTGACATAATTTTCGTCTTGTCCATGTTCATTTTAAGACCAACTCCTTGTGAGACTCTACTGAGGTCTTCAAGCATTTTGCTAAGGTCTTCCAGGGTCTCAGCCATGACCACGATATCGTCGGCAAATCGAAGGTGATTGATGTACTCGCCGTTAATGTTGATGCCCAGCCCGCTCCAGTCCAGAAGCTTGAAGATATCTTCCAACGCAGCGGTAAACAGCTTTGGCGATATGACATCGCCTTGTCTGACACCTCGCTGCAGTTGGATAGGCTTCGAATTCTGGTCGTGGAGGCGAACTGACATAGTGGCGTTTTCATACAAACATTTCAACGCTTCGAAATATCGATAGTCAATTTGGCACCGCTGGAGAGACAGTAGCACAGCCCACGTCTCGATCGAATCAAAGGCTTTTTCATAGTCTACAAACGCCAAGCAAAGTGGCAGGTTGTATTCTTCGGTCTTCTGAATTACCTGCCGCATCGTATGAATGTGGTCTATGGTACTGAAGCCTTTTCGGAACCCGGGCCGGGCCTTGGGTGTAAATCCATTTGGGGGTTATTGCCATAATCGCCACGCTTGGCATGCGGGTTGGCGATCGCAGTATGATGGTAGTTACTCAGTAGAACGCTGCTGCCCGTCCACTGGTCGATGAATCCCTTAGTCGCCTTTTACGACACCCACGGGAAGAGAGGGGGTGGTGCTATTCTTACAGCGACACAACACGCTAAGTTATACTATATATAGGATAAATACATAAATAGACATAAATAGATTTTAAGTTGTTATTGTAACTTCAGGTGATAACATTGATGGAGAAGCATGGTATCGGGACAGATGCATCAATCCCTGTGCACATCAACAATATATGTCAGCGGAACTATGTGACGGTTGGTAGCGGACGCCGGCTCGTCCCTACCAATCTCGGTATAGTCCTCGTACACGGCTATCAGAAGGTGAGTTGTTTTGTACAGGCATTTCAATCGTGTGTTTTGTGCCGCAACATGTTTTAATGACCACTATCTCGTATAAAGTAAACAATAATAATGCACTCAGCTTAAGACTAAATAGTCTTCAGCTGAGTATTCGTTTTTCATTTTTCATAGTTCTTTTTGTTTGGTTTTGCCATACCTAAGCAAATTCTGATATACTTTGCTGTTTCTTTAAGTTTAATTCTCCAATCTAATAAGAGAATTAAACAACAATAATATATTCATATTGTAATATATTAATTGCACTTAAATTTTGCATCATTATTGTTTACTTTATACGAGAGTAAATACTGTATAATATGAATATTCTTTGACAGATAAATATACATTTTTTATTTATTGTGCACCTGTTAAATGTTGAACGTTATCATATCTAAATTATACTTATAGTATTCTAGACCTAGTATGTTTTAATTTTCTAGATTGATCCAGAACTTGTGCTGCCAACAATGCGCTCAGCCGTTGAAGAACAATTGAATCTCATAGCCGTCGGTCGCGCAGACTTCCACGCTGTGTTAGCGCACACCACAGAGATATTCCGCAGAAAGTTCCAGTATTTTGTACGATCCATAGAAGCAATGGACCAGTTGTTCGAAGTTAGCTTCTCGTCTTTAAAAGCTAGTGGAAAGGCGCTGTCCCGATGTGGGAAATGTAGGCGGTATATGCGATACATTCAGGTAAGATATTATAGTTTTTAGTTTTTATTATTTATTTATTAGATTTATTAGATATGTAATATGGCGAGCGAAGATTAAAAAATATTTTATGCCTGAGTGTTAGTCTAGTTAATATTTATCTTTGTACATATTAACTGTTTAATATCATTGTATAACATCCAAACAGTTATAGGATGTATCGTCATTATTGTTCCACTGTTAAAATAAAAGCTTCTGAAAATAGTTAAAAATGGTAGAAATAGTCTTTAATTTTTCATTTTTTAATAATTGAAAAATAATTACAATATATTGAAGTAATAGCGCGATCAAGTTAGTCCGTATAACCAATCTAATGATTTAATTTTTTGTCATAGATAAATGACAAAAATATTGCCGTAACTAATGCGAAAGTGAAGTTAAAGTAAATATACAACGACGTCGTGGGTAACAGCTAGTATTGTCAATAAATATTGTAATAAATATTTGTATTTATAAAGGCGAAACCAGCTAGACTGCATTGTTCCCACTGCGATGACACTTACGGGCTACCGCAGAACGGTACCGTTCGTATCTACCGAGAACTCAAGTGTCCGCTCGATGACTTCGAGCTGCTCTCCTGGTCTTCTGGCAACAAGGGCAAGAGTTTTCCACTCTGCCCATACTGTTATAATCACCCGCCGTTCAGGTTTGTACCAAAAACTAGCTGTGACAGTAAGATATTTGAAATACACAAATAGAGTTTTGAGATAAATGTGGATTGATATATTTTCTGGTTTTATGTTTTATCAATACAGTACTCCCTACTCTTGCCCACACCATGTATATTAGCATGGGTATTCTTTACAGATCTATAATCACTAAAACTTAAGTCAGTAATTTAATTGATTGTATTTAAATAATTGTTAAAATTTCTATTTGTATTTGCTTCCTGTAGTACAAAAGAACATAAAGCTTATCAGGTTCTGTGGCCTAACGTTATAGTCAATTCGTCTCAGTGAAAATCTGTTTCGTCAATAGGGAACTGATTATTTCATAGACGGAAAGTCTACGAAGGCTATTTTTAAAACGTGCCTTGTAATTAGGGACATGAAGAAAGGCTTCGGCTGCAACTCGTGCACGCACCCGACGTGTCCGTATGGCGTTAACTCTACGGGCGTGTCCGGTTGTGTGGAGTGTGAGACCGGCGTTCTCGTGCTTGATCCGGCCGCGCCCAAGTGGAAGCTTGCCTGTAACCGGTAAGAAAAAACATTATATGTTAAATATTACATATATGTTATCTTCTCTAGATATTTTTTAGCTTTAGTTTTTGTTGTAATTGAAATGACAAACAATATAATGGGCAACTTGATGGTAAATTCTGATTGTCGTCTATATATATGTGGGCAGAAGCACAGATAACATATTATCATGTGATGACTATCTTACCTCTCATGCATCGCCTAGACTACCGAGGCCGTTAATAGGCGAGACAAAGGTACGCACGCCGATGATGTACGAAGTCTATCTCGATTAATAACTATGGCATTTTAACACTGCGTTACTTTCGTATCGACGCGGTGAATGCAGACCCATTGGAACTCATCGGTCGGGGTGGGCAATAATGATGTTCTGTGCGCGCAGGTGCGACGTGATCATCAACATCTTCGAGGAGGCGTCGCGCGTGGCGCAGCTCGTCAGCGTGGAGTGCCGCGCCGAGCGCACGCGCCTGCCCGCCGCGCTCACCGACATGACCGCCTGCCTCTACTGCGAGAGCGTGTGCGCCTCTACTGAGCAGGCGTGCGGCGCGTGCGGCGCGCAGCTCGTCAGCGTGGAGTACCGCGCCGAGCGCACGCGCCTGCCCGCCGCGCTCACCGACATGACCGCCTGCCTCTACTGCGAGCCCAGCTTCAGCGCACTCGTGAGTACCGCCACCTCCACACCTCCACACCTCCACAACATCGCGCAGCTCGTCAGCGTGGAGTACCGCGCCGAGCGCACGCGCCTGCCCGCCGCGCTCACCGACATGACCGCCTGCCTCTACTGCGAGCCCAGCTTCAGCGCACTCGTGAGTACCGCCACCTCCACACCTCCACACCTCCACACCTCCACAACATCGCGCAGCTCGTCAGCGTGGAGTATCGCGCCGAGCGCACGCGCCTGCCCGCCGCGCTCACCGACATGACCGCCTGCCTCTACTGCGAGCCCAGCTTCGCGCACGTCAGCGTGGAGTACGCGCGCACGCGCCTGCCCGCCGCGCTCACCGACCCTAGCCGCCACCTCCACACCTCCACACCTCCACACCTCCACAACATCGCGCAGCTCGTCAGCGTGGAGTATCGCGCCGAGCGCACGCGCCTGCCCGCCGCGCTCACCGACATGACCGCCTGCCTCTACTGCGAGCCCAGCTTCAGCGCACTCGTGAGTACCGCCACCTCCACACCTCCACACCTCCACAACATCGCGCAGCTCGTCAGCGTGGAGTACCGCGCCGAGCGCACGCGCCTGCCCGCCGCGCTCACCGACATGACCGCCTGCCTCTACTGCGAGCCCAGCTTCAGCGCACTCGTGAGTACCGCCACCTCCACACCTCCACACCTCCACAACATCGCGCAGCTCGTCAGCGTGGAGTACCGCGCCGAGCGCACGCGCCTGCCCGCCGCGCTCACCGACATGACCGCCTGCCTCTACTGCGAGCCCAGCTTCAGCGCACTCGTGAGTACCGCCACCTCCACACCTCCACACCTCCACAACATCGCGCAGCTCGTCAGCGTGGAGTACCGCGCCGAGCGCACGCGCCTGCCCGCCGCGCTCACCGACATGACCGCCTGCCTCTACTGCGAGCCCAGCTTCAGCGCACTCGTGAGTACCGCCACCTCCACACCTCCACACCTCCACAACATCGCGCAGCTCGTCAGCGTGGAGTACCGCGCCGAGCGCACGCGCCTGCCCGCCGCGCTCACCGACATGACCGCCTGCCTCTACTGCGAGCCCAGCTTCAGCGCACTCGTGAGTACCGCCACCTCCACACCTCCACACCTCCACAACATCGCGCAGCTCGTCAGCGTGGAGTACCGCGCCGAGCGCACGCGCCTGCCCGCCGCGCTCACCGACATGACCGCCTGCCTCTACTGCGAGCCCAGCTTCAGCGCACTCGTGAGTACCGCCACCTCCACACCTCCACACCTCCACAACATCGCGCAGCTCGTCAGCGTGGAGTACCGCGCCGAGCGCACGCGCCTGCCCGCCGCGCTCACCGACATGACCGCCTGCCTCTACTGCGAGCCCAGCTTCAGCGCACTCGTGAGTACCGCCACCTCCACACCTCCACACCTCCACAACATCGCGCAGCTCGTCAGCGTGGAGTATCGCGCCGAGCGCACGCGCCTGCCCGCCGCGCTCACCGACATGACCGCCTGCCTCTACTGCGAGCCCAGCTTCAGCGCACTCGTGAGTACCGCCACCTCCACACCTCCACACCTCCACAACATCGCGCAGCTCGTCAGCGTGGAGTACCGCGCCGAGCGCACGCGCCTGCCCGCCGCGCTCACCGACATGACCGCCTGCCTCTACTGCGAGCCCAGCTTCAGCGCACTCGTGAGTACCGCCACCTCCACACCTCCACACCTCCACAACATCGCGCAGCTCGTCAGCGTGGAGTACCGCGCCGAGCGCACGCGCCTGCCCGCCGCGCTCACCGACATGACCGCCTGCCTCTACTGCGAGCCCAGCTTCAGCGCACTCGTGAGAATCATAGTCCAATTTAATACTTAAAAAAGTGCGCTTGTAAATGACTTCTTTGCACTTGTAATAAAGTTGAGTTTTGGCTGCAGGTGGAGAAGCATCGCGCGGTGGCTGCTCGGGCTCCAGCAGGGCGCGGCGGCCGCGGCGGCAGGGCGCGTCTTAATAAACACCGCAACAAACAGCCAAAAGATAAAATGGCGCAACTCGCCGCCTACTTCGTATAAGACTCATACTACAGTGAATAGAGTACGATACCTCCACCACTAAACATACATTATGTATTTATTTATCATAGCAAGTCATAGGGTCGTCCGTAAAGCACGTCACACATTCTGAGGCGAAGTTGACTAAGTGTGACGTTATGTGACAAGGGGTCACAATGAATTTTGAACGTCACATTTGAAAGTACTGTGTTTTGTTAAAGAGAAATAACACTACTAATGAACTATAGACTTAATTCAAAATTATTCTTTGTTTTTTAATCTAATAATTTCGTTGTAACTACGGGACGTCACAAAAACGAGGGAAAGTCTTACAAATGTCACCAACTCTTCGTATGGTGAACGTGTTATGGATGGTACGACGTAAGTTATGGATGGTAAGTATTTAGTATTCCATTTATTTTAATAGCTGACCCGTGGTATAGATCATACACGTATGATATATATATATATTGTAGTCTGTACGTGTGTTTGAACCATATTTACTTAATATATTTTAATTGCTTCTAAAAATGCAGTGATTGTATCAAAATATTTATTAATTTAATATTTATTAAAAACGCCTCCTCATTTTGAGTACATATTTATGTATTTAAATTTTTTTTTATACTGCCACAAGAATTATATAAGTGAATTACTCGTATACTTTCTTTTTACTTCAGTTAGAATAGATTGAAAATGATATTTTTTATAAAAAAAATATTCACTAAATTAATATAAAAGATATTAATTTAGTGAATAAAATTAACGTATCATCGTTTTATTTATTGAAATGTATAAACATGTAGGTAATGGGATTTTCTAAAATGTAATAAGCACAAGTTCTGTTCTTATAAAAAAACTTACCTGCGTGTACCTAACAAAATTATAAACTTTTATATTTATTATCATTGCTAGTGCAATAAATTATTAATAAATAAGTAATTCTTTTATTTTTTGATTTCTTATAATAAAACTATAATAACTCTTGCACGTATGTATTTGTGTTTGAAGGTATATGTTTGAAATATCGTAAGGAAACTAGAAAAATTTAAGAACGTAGGTAGCAAATGTTGGGGAGTTACATGAGCGTTGCCGACCCTTAAGAAACCTTAATATACCCTTCTTGAAAAACCCCATGCTGTAGTCTCTCATCTGTTACCATCGCACCGCTCACCAACGACAAGAAATTGAACCCCACAAACTGAATTGTAAGAAGTCTCTGATACCTTCCTTCCGCGTATACTTAGATTGTGGGACAAAACTACCTATCGAGGTTTCTAGAGACATTCCTATATGGAATGGGGGTTTTCCAGGAAGGTGTATTATGGCTTCTTAACGGTCAGCAACACACACGTGACAAACCTGATGTTTCAGGTGCCGACAGACTACGGTAACCAATAAACGGCTAATTTATATTTTTAACTGATGCTTCGGTGAAAGAGGGAAATTAAACCAAAATTAATCGGACAGACGGTATTGCGTTCACCACAAACTCGATAGTTCACAATACTCCTGACCACATGCTCTGGGATGTGTCGTGGCGGTATATTTATATATTCTGAAATAAAACAATGTGATTCTTAAAGTCTTCATTTTATTGTGAAGGTTGTCACCTAGTATAATGTATAGGTACAGTTACAGTACGTAAGCTTACAATGTATTACTGTATTTCGTTACATTTAACATTACACCGTTTGTATTCTTAAGTGAACGTGACTCGATGATTCATAGTAAAAATCTGGAATTTAGGATTATCTGGACAGGACCAAGAAACTAGCAGTAAACAACTCATATATTTTCGTTGTATTTCAATACAAAATATGAAACATCACACCTATCTGGAATTACAGTACAGATATTCAATTAAGTACTTATATAATATTTTTTGTTTCATATAATATGAAATATTACTGTTTATTTACATACTTATTGTTATATGATATTTTTAAGTATGGTTGTGTGATATAAAGATATAAGTACTTAAATTTTTTATGTTTTATTATTAACTATATAGAACTGCTTGTTTCATCGCCCTAGCCACACACATAGAGTTCTGTATTTATGTATAATATTTTAACATTAATTTGTTTACAAATACAGTGAACTTCATAATTATTAATTACAGAATAAAAAGTAACAAATGAAATCATTTGCTCCATATATTTCACCAACTTCAAATTCTTACCTAAACATGCGTTGTTTTGTATCCTTAGTCATATATATATTTATTTATTGTACGGTAATTACAAGTTAATATATAAATCTTCCTAATTTTGCCAATAATGAAAAATGTAGCAAACAATTCACTACGGAATATCAGGCAGTTCTAAAAAATAATATCACACAGTCCCACAAAGTCAAAGTAGGGGACATCCGTAAATTACGTCACACAAATTTCATGATTTCTGATCCCCCGTGGTCACAGTTACTCATATTTGTGAAAATAGATCTCCTCCCCCCTTAACGTGTGACGTAACTTATGAATGGCCCCGTAAATATTCGATCGTTAAATATAAGTTAAAAGATAATTGATTAATTTAGTATCATAACCAATAATATTCTATAATATACCTTATTATCAATAAAAATTTAAGCAATGTTCTAGATATGTAAATGGTAGATCAGAAATTAAGACGGGCCTGTGTCATTTCTATTATATATCACAGATTAAGCCAATGTGAATTATTTCAGCGATATAAAAATTTCATATTTACACGTAAGTTCTTTTACTAAATTATATAAATAAATTTCATTTCTTGATAATCGTGAATAATATTGTCTAACCGTTTTATTCATAAAAACGTATTAACACATAATAAATTTATGTTATATAGATAATTATGTTTCTACATCATTTTACAAATAAATGAACGCAACTTAACTATACCTAACTAATAAAGCAAGTTTATAGGTGTTACGTTTTTATGAATAAGACAGTAATTGTACATAAACTATATTAATAAACAATTTATTATATTATAATGTGGTGTCAGTTTGGTCACATGGAGAATAAAGTACATAGTAATATCTATTTCTCTACGTGCACATTTCTTCCCACCTCTGTGACTATGACACCCTGTATTGAAATATAATATTACCAAAATTATATGAACTTTAATATACAATAATAGGAGAAATTATATCTATACACAAATTGCAATGATATGCTTTATAAACTTCACAACTTCCATTTAAAATAAATTTAACGCCCAATAGGCAAGTAATATAATATTCAAAATTAATTTTAATTATTAGCAAAAACCTTACCGTTGTAATTGAACATTCTATACGTGGAATGTTTTGATTTTCAGATAAACATAGTATTTAGACGCTTACAGTTCAATCAATTGGATATACGTACTAGATTACTATACGATAGGCAAGCATTAAGTTTAGAATTGATATAATTTAATTGATTTGTATTTTTTATGATATTGTACCAATTTCATCTATGGTCATTGTGTACATTATTTATAATTAATTCTATGATAAATTTTGTTTATACTATTGTATGAAAAAGATGTAAAAATGGAGGGTATTTGAATTTAATTAGAAAATACTGATATATTTAGTCGGCCACAATTACTATACATATATTAATCTCTAGGATATTTTAATGAGGTTGTTATGTCATATAAAAAGATATAGGTAAGTAGTAAAAACATTATTAAGAAATTAGCCATCCTTGGTTATAACCGTATATTACATATTATTCGAAGTGTGACTGCGTAGAAATTTTTATTATAATCGTGTACTGTCTGTCCCAAATGGAGACCCAAAACATTCTTATTTTCTAAGCCTGCGGGTATCCCAATTATAGAACCTAAATTAGTACTCCAATGACAAAGGCTGGCGCCGTTTCGCACCTATATATACTCTTGAATTACATAATATATAGATTAAATATATAATAATTTACACATTACATAGGTATTAGTTTCATATTTAATGTTCAATAAAGTAACTAAGTGACATTGTTACATTAGTTTTCGGCTTAGTCATGATTACTTTAAAAAGAATAATTACAAAAAATTAATATATTGTAAACGAAATTGAGAGTTTAGATAGATTGGGATTAGTTTATTAGTCTTATTGTATTTTAGAATTTTCTTTTTAATCGATTATTGATTCATTGAACTGTTAGCGCCACTGCCTCATCTGTCCGTTATGAAGACTTACATACAGATTTAAATGAATATAGTAACGGTTGTGCATTTTATATATTAGTTTGTCCTATTCACTACATTTCCATTAGTATTTACTAATTGCATACAATTCTAATGACAATGCGAAACTAAGCGTAATTATGTACACTCAATATTTTCCGTTACTATACATATATACTTTGTTTTGAGATTCTGTTACCTACGTATAACGGACAATATTAAAGCCTACAGTCATGTGTTCATGATTCACTAATACTAATATATTAATTTTAATCTCACTGATTCCTTGATACAATAATTAATTTTCAATAGCTTCATATATGTAGGACTTATAGCGATTATTTACAATACAATACCGAATACTTTTTCCAACATTAATTTATATTAATCGCATAAGCAAGGTCGTCATTACTATCTATCGTTGACCAAAATTTTTTTACAATACTTCTGTTCATGTGAGACGAAATGGTACCTACTATTTATATTGTAATGCTATTATAAGGTATGTGATATCGTATTGACTTATCTAAGTTACTTACAATTAACTAATACGCCAATAAAAAATAATTTAAAAATTCGTTATTAATTCACATAGTACAAAAAATCGTTATTGACGAAGTTTAGAAGTAAACACATAAAGTTAGTGAACTGAATTATAAACTACAATATTTCATGAATAAATGAATCCTTAATTTTTGCAACTTTAATAGGGAAAAAAAAATATACCTCGTAAGACGTAGGCTTTCAAATTATACTTAAAGTAGGTAGGTCATACATTGAGTATTGAATATTTTGATTTATGCATGTATTTGTACTTTCAAGTATTACATATAATATAGGCAAGGGGAATATTAGTAGGTATAGCTCTACGACGACTAAAAATTTCTAAGTTCACTAAATGGTCCGAATTTAGTATGAAATATACACGTAATGCATCGATTTGGTATTACGAAATAATTATACCATGGACCCATACACAATTTACAGTTAATTGTATGAGAGACCAGCTCAGGAATACTGGTAACGTATAGCTGCCACTTGAATAAACTTTCAATGTTTTGATACCATAATCCAAAACCAAAACCACTGTTTATTATTGTAAAGCTGCAAAAAGAAATATTTTTAATATACATATTTATAACATATTTATATAATAACGTTATTGTCATATTATAATTTATGATAAATATAATTTATTGTATTAGATATGTAACATTTGTTTTGTACCATTTACAGTTATTGAAAAATGTAACTTTTGGTTTCGGAAAATGGTACATAGTATAATGTAAGTATCAATAGTTATATATTTTGTTTCAGTAGGCGTAATATGAATATTAACCATAGTTAATAAGCTACGAATAGCTTACATTATATTGAGCCACTGAAGTATAATATAATATATTTAATTTTCACTATTTAAAGCTCTTAGTTTTCATTATACACGAGTTCTACCTCGCGTACAATACTAATGCCCTCAGTAGATGACGCAGCCTCGACGCTATTCAAAGGTTACATTAACTTATTATCTTATATGAGTAACTCTCTGCAATTTTAAATAAATTTATGTTTAATTCTTATTCTGCTATACTAATCCGATGTTTATTAATAATATCTTCGATACATCCATACCGTTGTTTATTGTCTTTTAAATATAAACACGTACCTAGTCCATAATTAACATGTGCCATGTACTCTCAAAGTTTTGCTATTATTAGATTTGCATTTTATACTTTAATTACTAGATTTGGCTGTTTGAATAGCGCCCATTTAGCTGCGTTTATGGGCATGAAATTTAAGATTACAGTAGAGATAACAACTAGTAAACTGGTATAGTGACTAGAATATATTAGAAAACAAAAGCTTAGCTTTTGGCAAATTCGCATTGGATTTAATACCATTTATAAGATCCGTTTTCATGAAAATGTCCTTAACACTCGAAGAGTTTGTTAGGAAGGTCACTTGGATATAATCACTGCACTTATAACAGTACTTAGGTTCATAATATTTAATTAATTTCATTGTCTTGCAAAATAAATTTTGATATAGCAATGCACCTGACAAATGGATGAGACACCTAAATGGTCCACACTTGTACTTTTTCTGCTACGACACACCAACTGGCCTGATCGTAGTATGACGATACGACATGAAGACTTTCCACATATTTCTCTATAAGTTGATCCAATTCTCCTCTCTTGAACACATGGTAATATCTGTGGTATGTGACTGCACCTCCTTCTGAGGGTAGGCTATCTGAACCGTCACTTAATGATGGAAGAAGAGGTGCATGCGGTACAGCGCGGGAGGGAATAGCCGGCACTGTAGCTGTATCTTCGGACGATGACCGGGTTTCCAGTGATTTTCTATCTTTCGAGCATTCGCTATAAGACGGGAGTGAAGCTAAACTAGCACAACCGAGAGACGCTGTACTTCCTGTCTTGTCTCGCCTACTCCAATCACTACCGGCGGATGTATCACTTGATTCTATTGAGAAGCCTGATTTTAAAGGTGCGGTACTTGTACTAGACCTTGATGTTATAGATTCTGGGCTTATTTCCATTTTATCCAAATCACTGGAATCGGTTGACTGTCCAACCTTTAGCGAAGATCTTTTGTCAGTGCTGGTACATAGAGAGTCTACGCTTATTTCTGATTCTAATGAGTATCCCGTTTCAAGTGATTGGCTGGTGTCATAAGCACCGGAATCAATGGTAATCTCAGGGTTCCCATTACTTGATGATATAGCACTGTCATCATCCGGATTTTTTATTTCAGTTTCAGGTAATTTTTCATCTACTAATGATTTTATATTATATTGTATATTAGTACAATTATTAAGCAATATATCTTCATCGCTAGTAACTTTCATTGACTTTTTTAGTTCTCTGTATTTGTTAATAATTGGGTCCACATCTTTTGATCTCTTTTTGCTTTTTGTTTTAGTACCACATTTAGGGAACAGTTTGTTGATATCAGTCTCTTGTGTATCGTTCATAGATGCTATGTATTTAGTTCTCTCCTGAATTTCAGCGCTCAGTTTGTTTAAACCTTGCATTTCATTACTCAGTTTATTTATGTATGGATCTTCTAAGTGCTGTAAACTGTCGGAAAGTTCATCTAATATTTTTTGTGTATTCCTGTCTTCCTCTTCTCGTTTTAGTCTGAGAGAGATACTTTTTTCACTGCTACTGCTGCTTGGCAAATCGAAATCTTCTTCGTTTATACGCTTAGAATATTGGTCTATTTCTTGTAATAATTTTTCACTCAATTTTTCAGCAAATTCTGTCAGATGTTGATTTCTATCCTGTTGATTCGTTACCCAATCATCTTCTTTTGCTAACATATCTGATTTACAAGTTATTAAAGGTTCATTTTGAATCCTATTAAAACTTTCAGATTTTGAAATGGACTTTTCCGAATCGGTGCTTGATATCGATACCGAGTCATAAGGCAATCTTGTAGGGCTTCGATGGCTTTTACTTAAGTTCTCATCTAGAGAACGTCCTTCGGGTCTATTTGGTGATAACCTATTCAAACTCCATGTAGAGTTGCTAGTACTACCTTGTTTCGGTGACCGATCTTTTGACCTTCTTCCTGGTGAGAGACGTTCTAGACTAGAAGAACTACCACTGGAGCTGGTATGCGATTGAGATCTAGACTTATCTTCCAATAATCTCAAATCACCTGGCGAAAGTTTGTTCAGGCTCCAACTACTGCTGCTGCTACTTGAGTTACCTTGAATGATGGCAATAGCGTCCGCACTTTCAAGTTTTTCTAAATGTCGTCTTTTAGATCTTGGACTACACTGAATGACTGTTTCACAAGCTTCATCTAGGGAATGAGCTACTTCTGCTGCAGCCTCTATCAGACTTTGTGGGGCTGTAGATGTACAAGACGTCTTCTCCGTGGTGGGTCCTTCTTTATTTCCTTCTAAGACAAGGGTTGGTAAATCTGAAATAAAGTGAAGGTATTAATATTTTGTTTTTGTAACGTACTATAGTTTTTTTTAAAGTAAACGGTCCTATAAGAATTAATAAATTAAATTTGATATTTTACGATACCTTTTTCTACTGCAGTTTTGCGGAGTTCATCAGGTACAACACTTATAACACTGTCGATTGAGTCTGGTGAAGATACGCCACTTGAGTCGCTGTCTACATCATCCGTTGCTGGGTTAAAAAGTTCTAATGACATTAATGTAGGTCGACTTTTAGCAATCGGTTCTGCTTTACTTGTAGTGCGAACTATTGGAAAGTGTTGTCTCCTATTTATATTTACAGGGGGAATACCTTTATTCAGCATTTCTTTTATTTGTCGAATTCTCTCTTTTCTTTTCTTTTCCACAGATCTTGAGTCTAAAGTGTCAACTGTAGAAGGTTTATTTGGCACTTTTTGTTTAAATTGAGGTATTTCGGGTAATTCTGCAACTGTTTGTAATGTTATTTTTGGGTATGGTTTCACATCCTGTAGAATAACTCTGGGTTTAAGTTGATTAGTTTCAGCTGTTAGTTTGTGTATTTCTTCTATGTCTTTATTGATTTCTGCTATAAGTTCTTTTGTTACTTCCGTTGGTGTTTCTTCCTCTTCTTTTATAGGAGGAATAGGGTCAATTTCTTCGAATACCTCCACAGATATATTTTTATTTATTATTGGTATAAGTTCCGATTTAAGTATATTTTCATCAGATTCAGATTTTGGCGGAGAATTTGGTTGACTCTTCGATTGAGGTTTCAAAGGAACAGCACAAACCGTACTTGTTGAGTAATTCTTTAAACTGTATTGAGCAACTAATATTTTATTAACGGCTGTTGGAGCTTGAACTGAATTTGGTGATGGTGGTGGACGTATTAGCGGAAAAGCTTGTTTAATCCTCGGAGAAGGTAATCCTGGCGAACTTTTCATTCTTGGAGAGGTAGGAACTGAAGATACTTTTAACCGCGGCGATGTTGGCCCTGGGGAAAGTGGAGTCGGTGATAGTGGATCTCCGGATCCATCAGCTTTAGGAACATATATTACAGATGCAAAGCTGTCTTCTGAATCAACACTAGTATCACTTTGAAGACTGCTATCTTTTGATGAATCTGACCCGTCTTCTTTAGAATGTCGTCGTTCCGGGTAAATTTTCTCATTTCCTGAATTATTATCATTAGGCGTAGGAACTTCTGGTACCGGTCCGTGATTTTTCCAGCCCTGAAGCATTCTCACGAACACGGTTACTTTATCTATATTCGTTGTCGACGTTTTGAACTTACTAGTGAGGCCGTTTTTTAGAGATTGAAATTTTTTTGCAGTCGTCGCCGATGTAGAAAAAATTGAATCTCGAATTGAGTCCAACGCTCCTGGACGTCGATATAAGTACTCTTCGTTTAAAGAAGCTTGTTTTTGTATGTTTTTTCGTAGACGTTCTTTTTCTCTCAATCTTTCCACTGACATTAATTCTTCATTAAGTGATGTCTGTTTGAATACACCGGGCTTTTTGGATTGTAATCTATAAGTATGTATCTTGAAATTAGGCATTTCTTCGACAAGACTTTTCATATCTGTGGGCTTATCGAGATCTTCATCTGCGTCATCTTCGTTTATGGATTTCTTTTGTTTAACAAGCCGCGGCTTCTTTCGCGGCTCGTTAATCTCTAGTACTGGGGTTTCTTCTAAGGGTGGATCATTTTCATCAATTACCAGACTGGGCAGACTAGACCGTGATCGTACAAGCGCTCGACGTTCCATATCCGCTATGTCGGTGAGGCTTCTCGACTTCATCGTGGACGATTCAGAAGATTGTGTGATCAATCTTGGTGGAACAGCGTCGTCTAGTCGTCGCAACTCAATTGGTAAGTCTGCTGCCGGTGGTTCCGGTCGGGAGGAACATGGGCGTGATTGTACTCGAGTACCCATGTTCCATGACGGCAGAAAAGAACGGCGGCCAGCTAGTCGCTGTAGTGCTCTTCTTACAAACGAATAGCAAGTTTCGTTAGGCGATGAAAGCGACGACGAACCAGGAGATCCGTCTCTACTTTTCCATGGCTCGATATTGCTGAAAAATAATTGGTTTTGCTATAACTTTCTTAATTGTGTTATTCAGTCATTTTATTTTCATAATAATAATTTTAACTTATCTAACAATGTTAACACGTGTATTACTGTACATAGATCTTCTCTATACATATTATATGGTAAAGTAGGGTCATAACATATTCGCTGCTATTGACTCGTACAAAATTTTTGAGGTCAATTCCTCTTGTGGCGTGTTGCCTTAATCTACGTTTATTTGGAATGTTATATTACTGAAGAACCTGTCTTCCCTACTATTTAACATAATTATTACCATATTTTTTGCATTATATGACACACCTTGATAAAACTCATTCATGAAATGTAGTTTAGAATATATATATATGTAGTTTAGGATATATATATTATATATATTAATATATATAATATATATTAATACCAACTAACGACGATCCTAGAGTGGGTAAATTGATGACTCGCTCGCTTGTCTTGAGATAACTTGCATCATACTTACCTTCCTATGAGCAAACAGGTGCGTCTTATAGACTGATAAATACTGTACTATACGCGGATATATCATATAACACAATGATGGTACATTTCAGCAAAATAAACAGTAACTTACTGATCATGATCAACTGACAAGAATCTCGGAGTTGGTGTAGGTGGACATAAAGTGGCCGGTCTGTGCCAGGGTATCAGGACATCCTGGAATCGCATATTCAAAAATTATATTGACTGTTAGTGATAAACAATTATTTCGAGATACAAAAAATAGTATAGATAAGAAAAAATATTATCCTAAATAATTAAGAATTAGAGAAAGTTTCACGTAGAGATATAAAGGCACATTTGAATGAAGAACTTATTTTTAAAAATATTTTAATACAATTGTGATTAATTTTAAAGTACCTCAACCGTTTGAATAATTCAAATGGTTGAGAAAAAATAAAATACCATTACAATATAATATAGGTATTTATTTTTCAAAACTAATATGATATTGTAACTACATGGTAACTTTCATATTGGTCCTATAGTAGTTTTATAAAAAGCATATCAGAAATTCAAAGAAACTTTTAAATAGTCAAAAATTCCAAATTAATGAATTTGATAATAACCTGTGAATGGAAGTTTCTCCCCTCGTGCTCCATAGCCCAAACGGTGAGCAGCAACCGACCACCGATCCGGGTGACCCTGGCCAGCTCGCGCAGAGCCATCGCGCGGCGCTCGACGGTCGCGAAGTGGTGTACCACCGCGATCGACAGCACCGCATCGAATGACTCGTCGCGGAAAGGTAAGCATAAGTTGTCGCATACCACCACCTATGTAAAATAATCAAATGAAATCAAAATTCGTTTATTCATGTAGGATATTTTAGAATGTAAAATTTTTGTAGTAATATTTTCACCCTACCGTCCAGAACAGTACAAATTAAATTGAGAAAAATTTAAATTGAGAAAGTGAGAAACTCTTCTTTTTCGTAAAAACCAAATTATTTACATTGTGTAATTATGTAGGTGTCTATGTCTAACAGTAAATGAAAATCCAGTGCATGAACAACTGTTGCCATGCACATTTGTCGTAATAATAATAATCATAATAATAGTAACAAAAACTAGTGGTTGCCTAGTGGTCTAAATTAGACTATAATTAATTTGAATTACAAGTTTAAATATAATATTATTAAGGTTCTGTTCAAAATCTAAGTATACTTTGGTAAATATAGGTAACATACAAACATATGTGTGTCTAATACATGTTAGTGTGTGTAATTTTTTTATTGATTTAATGTAATGTTTATACATAATTAAAAAAATATTAGCATTCTGTATTCCTCTACATAAATTATAAGTGAAGGAAATTTCAAACAAAGTTTTTGCACTGCGTAATGATAACAATAACCCTGGACAATTCACACACCACAATACATAATATACATAGAAAACTCCCAAACCGATATAAATAATCATGCTCATGAATATAGATGTTTACACCATGCGAGGAATCGAACCCGCGACCATCCAAAGTAAAGCGATGCGATAAACCGACCACGGAGAAATAAATTCCAATTCAAATTTAAAAATCATTTATTCATGTAAGACATTTTAGCCTCTTGAACGTCAAATTTTTTACATTATAATTTTATTATTTTCCCTTTCGTCCACTAATAGAGCACCTAATAGACCACCTAAGTAACATAACAATGGTAAATTATTTAGAACACAACTTTAGACAGTCGATGATTGATGGGGTCACTGTCGTTGTTAATGAAATGTAGGGTAGCTTGATAAAGATCTTAAGAGAAACGATGAAGATAAGAATAAGTTCTTATGGCACACCAATAAATGTAAGTGGTCAATATATTGTATATATTTTTTCAAATGTATCGAAACTAATATTGAGTATAAAGATTTGATTTTTTATTTCTAATAGAAAAATCAAAATATAATTAATCGATTTTAATAATTCTTTCATCACAATAATTGTACTCGTGAGAAACGGTGGCATATTTGTTTTGGAAAAAGGAAACCTATCGAACTCCCTTCTATTATCTTATTAAAACGGGGATACAAACAAAACGGCCCATGGTGAGGTTCAAAGCTACGGCTTCAATGCCCTTAGACTGAAGTCGTATTCGTTAGGCAGGTGTTGGTCTTCAAAAGTGAAGGGGCCGAAGAAGAGCGGGTCGAAGCCGCCGGTGTCGCGATGGACTGACATTGCGATACCGCGAATCCGGCAATAGGCGCTTTGTTGGGATACCTTAGAGTTTTTAGTGAGTAGGAGTCTCACAGTACTCGCTAGCGTCTCCCGGGGCGGGCCGGTCTTCAAGAGGTATTTTCTCCAAGTAAAAACAGAATGAGTTTGTCTTCAGTCATAAAAGTTCTTTCGCGAATTTGGACTGCCCTCTGCTCTCGCCCCATTTTGTAGTCGTCCAATAAAGCTTTAAAGGTCAGCTAAGACCTTTACAATATTAGAATAGTTAGAAATAAAATGAAACTAACCTCATTGTTGTGATGCCGCGCGTGCGCAGCGAGTCGCGTGCACCGATCACCGCCCACCGAAAACACTGACGGATTCACGCTTAAGTATTTGCCGTTGCCACACCCTGTCAAAAACATTCTTCTTATAGTAGGTATTTATCATTTACATTTTTTAGCATATGGCCCATCTGAAGGTAAACGGTTACTGTGTTTCAGTCTATGGACGCCTAAACAATTAGGGGCATCATGTGCATGTTGACGACCCTTAAGAAACCCTGATAATATTGTTTATGAGGTCCCAACATTTCCTTATAAAAAATATCTTTTATAATTTAATTTGAACTTATTATCGAATGCCTTTAAGATATGATTAAAATTAAAATTATTAGAATTAAATTTATTTGCAAATAGATATTAGGTATTTTCTCCTCTAACACCAAAGACCGTTATTTACATTATATTTGTGTACATGTAGATGATTGAACCAATTATTGAGGGTTCTAAACATTTATATAGTTTTTGCCATAACAGTTTATATTGCAAAGTACAAAAGTTTTCACGCGTTATATCCATTTAATCCGACTCAACTTTCTAATGTACTTACTAAAGAAAATATATGATATAGTTTCCGCTTCTTTAATCAAATAAGGTTATCACTTGTTTCATCATTTGATATAAGGTTTCAAGTTTTACTAATGAGACCGTGGTATATGTATTTCTTCTCTAATATCCGTGTAGTGTTGATATATATTGATTGATCTATATGATATCGTAATGTAAACACTGATATTATTCCGTGAAACTACTTCTTCGTCAATTTCGAGAATCAATTCTGTAACAACTAGTGGAAAAGAAACAACGTAATTCGTATTTTATTCTCAGAAAACATGGTAACCTACAGTAGTGATCAAATGACGTTCTTGTTTACCGAACACCGTACAGTATTATATAGGTAGATTGGTATTGCACCTTTTAAATTGAATATTTTTTTGTTGTACAAATGCTAAGAAGACAAATCAAATCAATGTGTACATAATGATATCTCTTATTGTTCACTATTGAAACCACGATGATGTAATCTACAATTTTGTAATTTCACATTATCTCGAATTGTCTCATGTTGGTCGCCAATTCGTTAAGCTACATAAAACGTTATTATTTGTTTGCTTTGTTAGAAGAACTAGGTTATAAATAATATTGAACCTTTGTATAAAACATTTTAAATAGCCTGATCAGGTACTGAGAAAGCGTATTCGATCTCGATCTTCGATCAGAAACTCATTCGATTAACCTTTGACTTTACACAAGCATGTTTTTTTCAGTTATATTTTGCATATTTTCAAGATAAACAAGTCGTGGGTCGCGCGCCGGTTTCCTGCTGGAAAATACATGTGGGCGTCTATAACATTAATGTCGATAAACAAGTATCTATGAACTGGAGGCGATTGGAACCAACGTAACATGCGTGGGTGTGCACGCTATGTAAGGTACATAAAGAATCAAACTTATTACAGACTGTTATTTTCAAGTGACTTCAAAGAAGAAGCTTCTTAATTTGTACTGTATTTTAAGGTGCTTGCTAAAGGTAAAAATAAATTATTAAGGTCCTATTTCGCCCTGCCTCAACAGCCGTTACGCACAGTTCTATATTTTTGAAACTAATGTAAATTGAAAATTAGTGTAATGTCAGTTATCTAACTTTTATTGGATACATATGTTGACCAAATTTTATTGGATAATTGATTTGCAAATATATTTATCGTCATTGTACAGTAATCTAATATGTGGGAACTTATGAAATAGACCTACTAGTCAACAGTGGAGTGGGGATTTGACAATGAAAGGACTTAATTTCTACATTCGTTCATAGTCTAAAATTATTTTTTTTCTATTTTGATGACGTTATTATAAAATACGTTGATAAATAAGGTCTATGCCAATAAAGGGAAGGAGTATAACTGGAAATAAATTTGGTATTAAACTTGAAATTAATTAGTTCATTAACTAAATTTGTTACCAAACATAGTTTATTGTTTCATTTATTTATTAAGAAAAATAAAAATATTTAAATAACCTAACTGCATAAAATAATATCAAAAATCGATTAACGAAATGCAACAATGTAATCTCAGAAAGTCTATCCACATATTTTTTCCACGATGATGCAAATAGTACTCCAGTTTGCTATGAGTCAGTTTAGTTATCACATCGATACATTTATCGGAAATTAACTGATAGTTTACATGGAGTAACAAATAAAAGTCGACCTGACATATTGTCAACCTATGGTAGGTTGTTAAGGTAGTTGAATTGAGAATTTGTTTAATTTTTCCGGTCAGTTTATGTCGGATAAAAACAGTAGAAATCTATCGTATTTTTGAATTTAAACTACGTTACGCTACTTGCATGTTCTTAAGTTGCCAGATGTTGTATTTGCATTGTTTGAATAAACAAAATATGTATTTATGCATTCTTCCTTGAATGATGTTGGTGTGAAAACTGTGGGGGACAAAACAAAACGGTTTAAGCTAGCGACGCATTAGTAGAGGATAATAAGATGAGACTGACTTGACCTCATACTATGAGGTCAAGCCATTATGATATATTCACCAGGAATTTATCACAATAATTTAACCATGTGGAGGTCAACCTGACTTGGTACATTGCGATGGAGTAATTAGTTCATATTACTAATAATCGCTTTCCCCCAATATATGTAGTATTGACCACAGCACAGAAATTTAATCCTTAAGGGAGTCAGGCATCGCTGTTCTCCATAATACATATACTTATTATTAGAAATGATCACAAGTTTGTATTAATAACAACCCTCTCCTTCCTGCTGTGCATATGGTTGTGTATTCACAAACAGCCATCTTGGCTATTAATACTACAATGGATAGTGTCATCGTTGTATCCGCATAAATAGCGGGCATAGTGACAGACGACAGCGGGTTTATTCTCCGCCTACAACTGACATTTAGAATAATTTCAAGCTTCATTTACTATGGGAAACAAAGCTTACAGATACATTGATGTTAACAGTGATGCGTGGGCCGACAACGAGCGCGCTACAAACAATCCGATGCGATAATAAGCTTGCAAACAATATTTACATGCGCGTGTGGGATTTTGTAAAAATAATTAATTTGTTCTCTCTCAGGTTGATAATTATGATTAATCAATTTTATAATAGTTAATATATGCATGGGGAGAGGAGGGGAAGAGACTTTTTCCTCCACGGGTGCCAACATTTCAAAATCGCCCATCGAAAAAATATCAATTGTATAAAATGTTATAATATTGTTACTCGTGACAAAGTTTTATATTAAGTTTGATTATAGTTATTTCTTAATATTGTCAGCTTTATTGTTTTTATAATAAACTAGCTACTCGCTGCGGCTTCACTCGGGTGTACATGTTTTATACATATAAACCTTCCTCTTGAATCACTCTATCTATTTAAAAAAAACCGCTTCAAAATCCGTTGCGTAGTTTTAAAGATTTAAAGCATACTTAGGGACGGACAGACAGCGACAGCAACTTTATTTTATACTATGTAATGATAATGATACCTACTTTTACACCATAATAAATGAGAACATAACACTTACTTAAACCACTCTGTGGTTCATATTACTACTAGAGTAATATGTGTAAAAATCAATAAGTTATTATTGTGTGGATGTAGTTAATTAATAACAGCAAGCAAGGACTTTATAAACAGACTAAGGTTGAAGTTATTTTTGGGATCTCTAAATAATTAAACATACTATTTTCTCCTTATTTACAATATATTTGCAGATGTATAGACATAGGTACCAACCGTTAAATGTATAGGGATTGTTAATTTAACATAAGCGTTGAAGTATTAATAAGTATTATTAATCAAGTAGGTATAATTAGGCTAGAAGCTCTAAATCGATAAACTTGTAGTGAAAATATCAAAAACCGACTTACACACTGAATTTATGGACCCTGGGTCCATAAATTTCGAAATTTTATTTAAATACTACCTATTTCGGATACTATACTTGTAAAATTGTATATAGAAAGACCGAATAGTGACCGAATCTGTTAAAAGATTCAGGTACTTACCTAAAATTAAATAAAACAGTTGTAATTTCAGTTCAAAACAAGAGTTTACCATAGCTAGCCTTTTTACAAAGGCGTCAACATGGGTTCTTTCTTTATTATTTCAGCTGCTAAGCAGTTTATTGTAAGCTGTGTTTCAGTTAGAGATTCAGATGTAGCACCTAAATTAGAGGGTATTGATGCGTAACATTTTAGTTCTCTGGAATGGCAACGTATGAGTATAGATTGCCACATATCATCAAGTAGGCCGTTGGCTTCTTTTTATTCTAGTTACATAAGACGAATAATTTTATTGTACTAACCGACATCGCAAACAAGGCTTCCAGGGTCGAGATCTGAGAGGAAGGCCTGAACGCCAGGCGCGGGAGCCCTTGGTGATTCGTCGCCGTCCTCGCCCGCTTGTTCGTAGACATCGTGCACATATGCCCTTTCGAGCGCTGCGCCGCGCGCCGCGTTCTCTATCGCGCCCGCCTCCGCCTCTGCCACCGCGTCCGCCGCCGCGCCCGCGCCCGCGTCCGCGCATCCATCCGCCATCACCGCACCGCCATTGCACCGCGCTGAAATTATCAATTAATTTTCATGTTAAGCACTTCATCTGCGTTTACAAGCGTGCTGGTAGTTTACTGCGTTGCTGGTAGAGGTGGGAGTGCAATGAAGGAACCATTTTGTTAAATCGTGTTTTGTGCATGAAAAATTAAACTAGTTTGCAATTAAACACAGATAAACTATGTACTTAGTTTATTCTTCGACTGGTTAATGAGTAAGTTGCGTCGTGTCGCGATCGCCTCGTCTCGTATGGTGAGCCGATCGAGACGGTCGGTCCAACATCGTCAAGTGATAAATGAGATTTTTGTTCGTTCATTTACATATGTGAAGAAAGTCTTTTTGACGAAGACGTAAACTAGTTGAAAATTAGACTACTTTTTAAATTAGTTCATAGTTGACGGTAAACGTTCTTGTTGCGTCGACTGTAATATCGTCGACGACGACCACTATGTGTGGCCGTGTGGGTACGTTTTGCGGCCTATGATGCCCACAAGTATCTTGTAGACTAGAATTATAATAATGATAATGATTGTTAGAATTTTCGTCTGTTTGTCTATGCATTTATACGCGGTATTCTCAGCAAAGGCAGAACTGATTTGCATGCGGTTTTCACTAGTGTGTATTGGTAAGCTTCACTTAAAATATTGTGTTTTGTATTATTCTAATTTACTAACTAAAAAAGTTATTTGAGTACGAAGTTGAGGATTCAACTAGTTATAAATAAATAAGTATACGAATTAGTGTGAGCATGAAACATAATAACAATGAACCGCTTACTGATAACATAATACAAGCATAACCTCATGTTTATTAAACATTTCCGGCAGGAAATTTTCCATGGTTGAAGTCACGAATAAATAGCGGTGGCTTTCAATATTTCTGATTTCATGTTTGATTGGATTCGTGATAAATATGATTTCTATATCGTCAAATGCAGCAGTCGTTAGTAGAGAACTGATCAAATAAACATCAGACCATCTGTATGGGTGTGGGGAGATAGGTCGTTAAGCGGCCGACGGCTGCAACATTGTATTAACAAACTTTACGAAATCCGATTGAGTTCTGTCCTACATTTCATATTTTTGCAATATCTGTTGTGATATGGTTTAGACCTCGTTATTTCTAACCGATTTCAAAAAGGGAGGGTTCTCACTTACTCTCGTTACTGTATTTAATTCTAATAGAATTTTACTTAATTTATCAAATTAAATGTTGAGTTTTTAAAAGATTTCAAAGAGAAAATTCGTCTGCACAAACTTACATATCCTATTTCATATCCCTGTTAGATATTTTTTTGAGTTAAAAGATAAACCCATTATACAGTACTCAAGTCTAATTTTGTTTAATTTCCGTTCAGCCGTAGAAAAGTAGTAATACAGATATACAGACAGACACAGATATGTACAGATGAAAATGAAAACGATTTCTTCAAAATAAAGTAAATGCAATGATGATTTCAGGGATCATAAATACTTATATAAAAAAATTGTAATCAGCTACCACTGATTACAAATATTTTACCTCACCTAGGAACGTGTCTCATTTTAAACCAGCCTTAATACAGTCCTTCCTTAACAATAATAAACAATATAGTAATAAGTGATATTGTATTGACATAAAACTAAATTACCTTATATATTCTGATATGATTTACGCCTAGAAAGCAGGCTAACATAGTTGATTACATGATTTGATTATCGCTACATGCTATCGTTCGACAAATTGAGTGAAAATCACTTCACTTTTCTTAACGATATTAATACACGATCGTGCGTGTCAGCGACCACCACAGGAGGTCGTCCCTCATAGGGTTAATCACTCTAGTTTCCTAATTATATCATATTCACACTAATATTACAAAGCGAAAGTATGTTGGTTTGTTTGATAGGTTTTCACGACTAAACGATTGAAAGGATTTTTGTGAAAGAAGTGAGGATAGATTGTATCTCTATTCTATAAAATTATTTTTGAAGATTTATAAAAGATTAAAAATGATGAGTAAACAAAATCCTAATTGTCTTGTTTTTATCTCAAAAAAAAATGTGAAAGGGATGAAATAGGGGATGAAAATTTAATTAAGCTAACGAAGACGCGATTAACGTAAAAATGAAAATGTACTCATATGTCTGTATATATTAATAGAAATATTTATTTGAAAAATCTTTTTGTACACGTTGTTCTCAAATTACCCAGAGCAAAAAGTTTTTATTATCTGTCTGTTAGTGTGTGCGTTTGTGTTGTCTAATCTCAGAAGCAGCTTTACCGATTGGAATATGGCTTTTAATGATGTATGTATACGTGCTTCCCACACAAAATGCTTTGCACATAAATACCACAGGGACAAAGTCTCGGGCTCAGCTAGTACATAGTGTCCTTATAAAGTAATCGAATGTAGTAAATACTGGGCACTAACAGGGAAAGAGCGGGGATGAGGTGGAGGGGAGGGGCGATGCGCGTTGCCCGTTGTTATGGTTACGCATCTGGGAAACCAGGTCGCCGGGAATCCTTTACCCCTTGGCCTGGGCCACACAACATCCAGTGCACTGAAAGGGATATTGCACTGGTATTGCATTATAATATGCTTCTGTTTTAATGTAGTTATTAAGTACATACATGTGAAGGTAATACGGTTATTTTATTATATAAAGTTTTATTTACTGTAAACTGAAAGGTATAGTATCTATGTTTATTGTAAGATATACACTTTCAGCCTTATTTGCCATACTATAAATATTAGGTAATTACATTTTGAAAAATTATTAAAATTTATTTTATTTTTAAAGTTAATATTTTAAAATAAGGTACATTATTTTTACAGTATTATATTTCTGACGACCTTGGTTGTCCAGAAACTGCTTTACTTCCGATGGTCGTGGGTTGGATTCCTCGCACGTTACAGACGTATTTTTTATATCAGTTACTACGTCCCATAACACGAGCTTTTGAGTGAATTGTCCGAAAAAATGGTGTTCAGATAAAACCTACGACCCATTTCTACTTTTGATCAAATATACATTACTACCTACATGGTGAGAACCAGCTTTAGAGCACAAAAATAAGGTTGATTTCAGTCTGTTTACGTAGAAAAAGTTATAACGTATCACATAAAAAATATAGTCAATTTGAAGATATTCTCCCTTTTTGAAGTCTTATAAAAAGAGAATAATGGCTCCTAGCGAATTCTCCAATTATTATATAACAAAGCGTCATACATAATGTTTACTCGAAAACCTTCCTTTTGATATTTTAAAACATATAACACTGTTCGTTATATTTTTTACGTATGGTTTCTATACCGTGGAATGTATTTGCTTGCGAGATATTTACGAGTGGCCGTCATCAATTTTCACGTAGACTTCAAGTAGGTACTATTTCGGGGCAATAAAGTTATACTTGCTACCAACAGTACAACGACCCCGACTGACCTAATACTGCAATGAGTATGCGAAAACTGTATTATCTGTGTTAACTGCTATTTTTAATTTATAATTCATACCTTTACATTCTACGGGAGGAATGTTCTTCGTAGAAGGTGAGTGAGGGAATAAACCCAATCGTAACGGTGTAGAACATATATTCACAACCCAGAACATACATTCACGACTGTTCCCTGATAGGATAGTCAGAGGCCTTTTTAACTGTGGATGGTGTGGTGATTGTAGAACTTGACATACTCTATTATCTTTATATTATATTATCTGTGTCTTTACATAGTCTAAAACGAAGTTGTCGCCGCGCTCTGTTTTAAATTACGCAATAGATTTTAATGCAGTTTTTAGCAATAGATAGAGTGATTCGAGAAGAAGGTTTATATGTATAATACATGCGTGTTATAGTATAGAACAAGCCGATAAGATTTGTAATGCATCCGTGCGAAGCCGGTACGGATCTCTGAACTATGTAAGTAAAGGAAAACTCGATAGAAAGCCATATACCTACGAGTACGCAGATGCTTGTAAATTACTTAAATTATTTTATACAGATAATTGTGCGATTATTGTGCCGACTTATAAGGTTACGTATGTACGCCGACAGTTAAGGTTGTGCATTCGTATAAGGTTACACTAAGATTTTATGTCAATTTTTAATTTAACTAACTCTTCTAACTTTTTGTGATAGAAGATACAGCAGATCATATTCCGTCCCGTAGGGCCGTAAACTCCCATTCCTACAGCTTGCTGTGCAAATATGCGAAGTGATTTGTTGCCTTCGGAATTCGGGGCACCGGGGTTTGCCCCGAGACCCCAACCTGCATCCTCCTAGGGGGGTAAAAGTTCAAGATTCATTCAAAGTTATTTCGATCTATATAAGTGGCAAAAAATGTCCCATATTAATAAATTATTTTGACGTGACTTGCATATTTGTTTTATCTTAACGATAACTTTAACGTTGATGGTAGTTAATAACTTGAATTTAGGTGCAGTCATTACAGTATGCTTACGTTGTTTTATAACAACAAAATATTTTCTTTTATTCTTATAATTGAGATATGGTAGAGCCTGTGTTCTTGTAGAACATATAATAATAATCTCAGGACAATCCACACAACGTCATCTACACCCAAGTTAAGCTAGCTCAAACTTGTGTTATGGGTATTAGATATGTGATGCAAATACATAAATATGTATTTCTTTCGTAAATACAATACATAGGAATATAGGAAACACCCAGATCGATACAAACAATCATATTCAATAATACAAATGTTTGTGCCGTACGAGGAATTGAACCGGTTACCGTCGGAATTAAGGCGGTGTGCTAAACCGAGGCCGTCATTTAGTCCAAATAAAATTTCACGACGCTACTACATATACAACGCTTTTGATACGAGTATGTGAGTATATTTTGACGTCAATTTTATTTATGTTCCCATATGGATGTCACATATTTTTCATATCAACATGCAAATCATTTGAATTACGCAAAAGAAAGCCATACCACGACGGTTTGATTTTGCCGTCACTTTATAAATTTTTCATGAATGCATATCAATTGGGTATAGCGAGTCGCAATGCGTTTCAAGATCAGCTGTTATCTATACAAATATATAAAATCGAAGTGTCTGTTTCTAATTTCAAAGCCTTCCACTAAACGAATATGAAAGTATATACGATACTTACATAGAAATAATCTGTCTGTCTGTATGTTTGTTCTTGGTTGTTTCTGAACCAGTTAGACCGATTTTGACGCGACTTTCACTCACAGATTCAACTAATATTACAAGACGTATATAACTTAGACTGGTGTTATAATGGAAATTTTAGTTATAAATTAAAAAATAAGTTTCATTCCACGCGAACGAATTCGTGGGCAAGAACTAGTCAAATCAATAAAATATCGTAAGTCACTAAAGATAAGTCAAATCTACTATCAGTAATAATAACCCTGGATAATTCACGCAAAAGGTTGTGTTAGGGGACTTCGAAACTGATATTTGTATCGTGCGGGAAGTCGAACCACCAACCATCGGAAGTAAGACGGTGTGCTAAACCTTCAGACCACAGAGGCTGCCTAATTTATCGCCTATATCACTATGTAATAAGATTATTAAACAGTGAAATAATTTCTCAAATCGATGTAGTGGTTCCGAAGTGTACTTGCCTTCTAACAAATTCTCTTTAAAATATTAATACAGATATTCATGATTACTACAGTTAAAATATTGGTTTTAGTATTTTATATGTGTATTGCGGCCTCAGGGTCTGGTGGTTTTAGCATTTTTTTCTTTGCACACCGCATTACTATCAATGGTCGCGAGTGCGATTCCTCGTACGGCATAAACATTTGTATTTATGAGTATAATTATTTGTATTAGTCAGAGTGTTTTCTCTCTCTCTATATATATATATATATATATATAATATGTAGGTATGAGAAATAAGAAATAAGAAATGTAATTACATTTCTTTTGTAAATACTATTACTACTAATTTATATACTACAAATATTTCTATGAATTGTCTAGTACTTATAATAATAACACATGCTCTATTTAACTTGGGACTAGATGGCGTTCAGTGAATTTTCCAGGGCTATTATCATTATTTTTACATAGTATAAAACAAAGTCGCCGTCGCTCTCTGTCCGTCCCTATGTACCTACATATGCTTAAATCTTTAAAACTACGCAACGGATTTTGAAGTGGATTTTTTAATAGATAGAGTGATTCTAGAGGAAGGTTTATATGTATAATACATATATACCCGGGCGATGCCGGGGGGAGTAGCTAGTTATTAACGTTATGAGCTATTTTAATAAGTTATTCAGTACTACCAATCTTATCTGTGGTAATACCATAGTTACAGGATTTTTATTAAAGTGTAATTTATTTCACAGTAAATCTCGCCGGTTCGAATCAAAATAGCCATTACTATGTGATTACATTACCGCGAAACACTTCACTGTCGTGAATTGACTTACAATTATATTACGGGCTTTTATCTTCCAGGGAACGCATGACACGTAGAGTGCGTCCATGATTTCATTACTCAAACAGCTTTAGCTAACTGACTAGATATATCTCAAGTCAGGGTTGCCAAACATCAAACATGTTTTTTTAAGGATGATAATGAAATGGTGAACCCGCCTGCGCTAACGGTTTACGCTGGCGGGACACCAGTGGAGGATGATAAGATGAGCATGAGGTCAGGTCAGTTAGCCCATCATGACCAATTCACCAAGAATTTACCCTGATGGTTTTCAGGGGGAACCGCGTGGAGGTCAACCTGACATGTTACATTGCTAGCAATGGGATTATTAGTCCATGTTATCCCCTTCCCTTTCCCCCCACATCAAACATGTTGCCGAGCGCGACAAGTTCAAATGTCGTAAATTGGCTAAATTTGACTTTCCATCCTCGTACATCGTCATATATTGATAGAGGGGAAAGGAATCCGACCATTACTTGTAGACCTACACATATACATTTGAGTAGCGCATTAGATGGCAGCCGAACTTGTTGCTAAACAGTGTTGTGTATTTAGCTTCATTGTGAATATATTATTAGTGCTAGATACAGAATGAACTGAAAAATTGTGTGACAGATTGATGGGCGGTGAATATATTATTAAAAAAAGCTTTATTATAACAAATAACACCTCTAATATTATCGTATCATCTGTTGTCATTCCAGAGGACTACAATGTTGTACCTTTGTACACTGTAATTTCATCCTACAAGCGAAATACTGCGCTTAAATATGCTACTTGGCAGCTGCAAGCTGAGACAGAGTAACGCAGTCAACTATGTACATAGTCTACCTAAGTAAATAAAAAACACATCAAAGTAATTAAAATAGGTGGACAAATATCAAAACTTGAAGAAAAAAGTTTCCGTAGGTCAAAATGAGAGAAATAGAAATTGTTATACGTAAAATGAGATTCACTGGCAGTTTAGTATATTCGTTTATAAATATTTAAAATGGAAGTATTCTTTTTTTCTAACGATTTTATATCCACTTCTCGCGCTACACTCTGCTGTAATTAAACGTCTAAAAGAGCATCTCTTGTTCTATCATTTACTGTTGCCGTAGGTGAAAAATCTTGTACGAGGATATCCTTGTCAAGTTGGCAACCCTGATCTGAAGTATTATGTTCCCACGCTCCTATTATGTATAAAAGGCTGACGCGCGCATGTAGATGTATCAACCTTTATTCACATGTTCTAGGTATGTAGGAGTCACACACTAGTGTTGAAGTGATTACCACATACGATCATAGTATTTATTCTTTAACTGTCTAAATTTCCACTGATTATTTTTATGGAGTTTAAGAACATCAGAAAATATTAATTTGCATTTTTTGTTCAAAATGTTTTAATTTCTAGCCGTAATAAAATAACTAACAGTTACCGTCCCATTATTTATAAGTGTAATGATAAATGTACTATGACTGCAATACAAGGAAATATTTTTGAAATAGAAGTTGTAATTTTTTATTTCTTACAAGTTTTTAAAACTGTAGTTAATAATAATAATGATAAAGACATGTACTCAGTATTTTGGTCACATTAGCTGGAACGAAAACTGTATGGAGCAGCTAATTATGGATCGGTTGAGGGCAGACGTTCTCGGGGTCTATCAGCAATGAGATGGACTGACATTATTAAAACGGCAACACAGCAGTCCATTTAACAATGTTCTCATACAGCGAAAAACTGTACCAGATGCGAGGAGCTCTGTCGCCAAGGAGCACAACGAAGAGCCACGACCACTCTGCCAGTGAATGACTGAAGAAGAAGAAACAGCTAGTTGATACAGCTTAAAAATTTTACAAGCCGTTATCCAATTATGAATAATCCAATAAGTATTTCTGAAAATTCTATAAACCAAAGTACTAAACAGGTTGTCATGAACAGAGTTGCGGTAAACAGCTAGTGAAGAACACATAGTAGGTAACTATTTGAGTATCATTGGATCCGGAGCGGGTCGTCGGCCGACCTACTTGTGGTCGATACTCGCAGTCATTCCAGTTGAACTACACTGCACTCTCATATATTATGTCTACTTTAAATATGAAATATATGTGTATATTGCTATTTTTGTAGTAATATTTATTTGTATAAAAAGAGTACCTATAGGCAGAGGTGTACAAAATAGTTTAAGAAAAAAAACTACTATTTTTTGTATTAAATGTTTGCAATAAACTACTATTTCAAATGCAAAATACGAATTAAAATTCTGATTAAAGATTATTATAGATTTATATTAAAGATTAATATAAATTAAAATAATGCATTATAACTTAATTTGGGGGAGGCTTTTGTTCAGCCGTCGACGTCTTCCACGCTGTAATGATGATGATGATAATTATAAGTCAATAATGTTTATAGTTGATTAATTTGCCCCTACATGCAAAAAATGTAAGAAAGCAAATTCATACTTCAATTTATAGATATTTCCCTACTTAATAACAAAATTATAATAAAAATACATAAAAAATATATATAATAAAATACTTAGGTACATACTTACTTATTGGTTCATTATTAGGAACAATAAAGATAAATTCTTTATTTTTTTCTCTGTTTATTGTATTCCATTACAACATGTTTACTAGACTGCATTTATTTGAGAAAACCGAAAAACTTAATAGACCAGACAATTGTGTACCATTTGCGGATTTAAAAGTTGAATGTACTTGCTTTCGGCTACCAAATGCCACCCGCACGCGCAATGCGACAACCCCATTGAAAACACGCTGGTGCATTTCCATTCGCCGGTCAAATTACGGTCACTACAGTTGTTTTTTTAGTGTGTAGTATTTCAGGCGAGTAGCTTCGTAAACTGGCGTAGTCACTTCTATACTTTCACTTTTAATGCACTTTATTAATGTAGTCATTGTCAATTTGGTGTTTAAGGGCGTCCATAGGCTACGGTAACCGTTTCCCTCAGATGGGCCGTATGCTTGTTTGCCACCTACGCGGTATAAAAAAATTAGGTATTTAACATTCTGTTTTCACATACAATCTTAAAAATGTAATGCTGAACAACATTTATTTAAAAGAGCAACACGTCTTGCTCATTTTTTTGTGACGAGTCTGCGTTCTGAATGAGTGGTAGAACAAAACAATATAAATTAAAAATTTCTTATATTAAATTGATTTGTATAAAGATTATTTCTGTTTAGCATTTAGTTAGAGACTAGTGAAACCGAGTTGAAATTTCGACAGAGGTACCTAAGTACTTTAACTACCGTAATATTAGTCGTGTTAACATTTGATTAACTGTATTAATAATAATGATGTAGTAACGGCCTCGGTGGTATAGCGATTTAACACACCCCTAACTTGCTACGAGTTCGAATCTCGCATATTTGTATTTATGAGAATGATTGTTTGTATTGGTCCGAATATTTTTTATGTGTCTATTAAGTATAAACTTATAAATAAATAATCAATCGGTTGTTTAGTACCTATTGTATAAAATCAGCTTAATTAGGGACTAGATGGCGCCGTGTAAAGTCTTGGGTTATTATTTCAGTATTATATAGAGACGAAGAGACAAACAATATCCAAATTCAATACTTATCGCTGTCAATCTTTCGAGGCTATTGAGGACAAATAATTTCAAGTCTTATGATCAACGTCCTACGGTTATATTTGAAACTAGTTCCAATGTTTTCAGAGTTCTGGAATTACGAAATTGTATTCAAGCTGGTTACCGACACAGATTCAATATCTGCTACTTACACAGTCTGTGTACTTTATACTTCTATTTTGAACCGACTACAAAATGGAAAATGATTTTTAACGAGTCGGTATACATGTATTGATATTATGGAACAAGTTACATATTTGGGTACTAGGATGTAGTGTTTGACATAGTTTTAGAACAGCTTGACGATTGTGTAATATGAATTTATATATTTACATAGCTCTCTAGTGAAAAATCTCTAATCTTTGTTATATAATTGTAGGTGCAGTAACGTAAAAGTAAATACAAAGATAGAGAGCGAATTTTGTTAAGAGGAAAGTAAACTCTCGAATCATTACACTGATTACTTATAAGTATAAGTCAGGGCAAATCCACTAATACGTATTATTTAAATTAATATAATATTATATAGAGAAAAAGAAGATTATGTTATAAGGAAAGTTAACTCAAAACCTCTGCACCGTCTGAGAAATTCTTTCACTCTTTGAAAGGTCTATTACTCCAGAACTCATAAAGTTATGAACACCCGAGGATAACCGGGGCGTGCCAATAGTATCCAATAAAAGCATTTATTTCGTGGTCATCCACCTGGTTATTTATCGAGTTCAGTAAATTCTGCCGAAGTCATTTGAACAGGAATGTAGAGTATTGGAATGCCTACGTGCCGAAAGTTTTTGCATAGTACCCCAATACTATTCCGTGCATTGTCATTAAATAAGTGCCTTTTTTGTTTTCCAGTCTATGTAAATAAGGGGCTGGATTGTTTGGATCTGGCCCAGAAATCTGAATAGTTTACTTTATGCAAGCGATACCTTACAATATTTGGGTCAATTTATGTTAGCCGTTCGCTGTTTGTTGCAGTTACGGGCAAAGCGTTTTTGGAATTCTGCAGTGTTACCTAATAATGTTATTCGAAATTATTGCTGCTTCTCCTTGGAATCTTTTCAATTTTACTTGCTTTTTAACTTTTATTCGTACCGAAAAATAATTGCCGAAGTTATCATTGCAGGATAAAACGACCGATTTAGTAAAATAAAAGAACGTACATATATCTATTGATATAAAATATTTAAATAACATATGTACTGGTAAGTAATTTAAAGTGGACCATAAATTTCATGATAATTCTGAGGAAAATCGTTTGGAGTTCAGCCTAGATAGGATGTATTGTGTTGGCTACGAAATCAGTCCTTGTACTACAGATTATAAATATTACAGAGATATATATCTTGAATAGTTTGTTAAGCGACTGTAGAAAAGCAAATTCCATGGACAGTTATGAAAGCAGGACTGAAGTGGCAAGATCCAGTTAGCGGCTGACAAGATTACACTCTCTGCTGCCCTCAAATGCACTCCACTGCAACTTCATTCATTCAATTTACTTTGATGTTCGCGACACATTCTATTTTTACAATACATGCTACATTTTAAATCTAATTAACGTGCGTAATTAAAATATAGCGTGTTTCACATATATGCCTTGAAACAATAGCGTCATACGTAGGTAAGTACGGGAATTTGATTTCTAAAAGAAGTCTAAAAAACAAGTACTAAGTAAGTAACTTAATTTAAATATATAATTTACAGATACTTGAAATATATTCATACTATCTATAATTATTTGTTGCAATATATTATAGCATTTTCCATTTCTTGGCGTAAAAGATTCTTTACTACTAAAAAACCACGGGATATACCTGAGGCTCCATTCAGGAGTTATGAGGATGTTATATTTACCTACAGAAGACTTAAAAGTTTGTAAAGTAGTTAATTTAATTAATTTAATCTTATAGCGAAATAGACGTACTACTAAATTAATATTTTAGTGTACATATATATATTAAATATCAATTTTTATTTACTATTACCAAAATTGGGTTGCAACGCGTCAAGATATTAAAACATAAGCAACCATAGTCAGATGCATGGTCAACTGTCAATATTGTAATGAACTTGACATGCATATTTCATTGGGTAAATTTTAATTCAAACGTTAACGGTTGGGGCTAGCTTACCGCCATCTCGCGGATTATTTTTTAATTTTGATATCAATTTTCATTCACCGGAGAGTCAGACAGAAATATAAATTGTAACACACAGTTTTCTTGCTGCTAATCAGATATGAACTCACAATCTTCAACTGGAGTACGTCGGGTTAGACGTACTCCAGTTCCTACTCCAGTACGTAGGAACAGGAGTTAGGAGTACTAACCAATATGTTCGTAACGTTCTCTCTCTTAATATATTTATTATGGTACTATTATGTAAATATCTACAATATAATGTGTTTATACACAAATAGCACCCCGCCCAGACTTCGCACAGCACGGCAAAATGGCACGAACCCAACATATACCTAATGTTAGTACTTGCATTCACAATTTCCAGTTTTGTGTACAAAATTTTAGTAGGTACCTACAATTCAGGTCGGCTTGGACGCATCTGGTCGCCGCTAGCGGCATTGGCGGCCCGCCCAACTACCATCGACGCAATTACTGCACACAACTTACGAGCCAACACTTAGTTACTGTACACACAGTGGTGTATTTACGGTTTGGGCATTTTTGCAGGTAACCATTTATTACTGAAAGTGCTAAAGGTACGGTCCGCGCCACAAGTTACTCAAGACATTCGGATATAAATAGAACATATCTAAATACCATACCTATACACAAAATAGATTAGAGCCGTAATTTAATGTAGGCATATATGATATAAAAGTTTAAAATCACGTATGTATGTGTAATCGTTTACATTTCAAAGAAACATTTTAAATTAATGTATTTTAAGAATAAGAAATGCCACAGATTGATAGATATTATAGGTACAAAATCAGCAGTTTTTAAAAATATTGTGGTAGTCCGGTACTTAGTTAAACTATGTAAGGAGTATGCCAAATCGATAGTCTTTACTTTGTATTCCGATTCGTCATTGCTATTTTTGCAATTGATAGCGTCTATTCTTGTACATTACGATTGAAGTCAGTTTTTGTTTCGAATAATAGGATAATTTTAGTTTTTACATGCTTTATAAAGCTTTATAATACTTTAGTAGATATGAGTAGGTACTCATATGTACTAAAGTATTATAAAACTTGTTCTGTGTAACGTTATCTGATATTGGCTATTGATAATCAAGCAGATAATTAGCACCGTTTTAATGGAGGCTCTCATTAAGCCGTGACGTCATAAGTGCCCTTTGCCCTCCAATATGTCTACAGAGATCGAATAAGCGTCATTTGTTTGACCAAAAGTTACCTATCAGTGCTAATCGATTTTGAATTGACAAAACATTTTCTATATTCCAATTTTATCAGCTCATGAACATTACATAAAATTATTTCAAATGTCAAATATAATGTTAATAGCTACATTAACTTTTAAAGTGGTCCATTAACCTAAAATTTAATGTTTTTATATATATATATAGATCTGAAAATTACCAGAATTAATTATTATTCATTGGCTGTATTACCAACAACTACATGGGAATTGGACGTCCTGATTTATTGCATTATATTGTAAAACCAAATGTAAATTGTTGTAAATACGGACAACCAAATCGATAACAGTCGAAATACCGTTGAAATAAATTGTACAGAAAGGAGACAATGTCTTTGGCGGATCGGCGACGTCGCGTGGTCTACCATAACTATCACAGAATGAATAACTGCAGGAACAATTCAAGGTTGTCTAAATATGGCTATAGAGCTATTCCCGTGTTATTCAATAACAAATTCTGTGCGTGCCGTGCAAATTGTCTTCATGTAAACGGCGTAATGGACTCATATCAATAACGGTCGATGAGAAATTGTTCGCAAGTGTTGTGAATCGTTATTATACTTTTAGCCTCTGTTTAAATGGCAACTCTTTTATTATTGACACAGAACACTATTTTAAAGAACCTTTTATTTCTACACATACGTACACTGTATTAGTATTACGTAATTAGTATGAAATCAATGTGGAAACTCCATTAATTGCATAAAGAGTTACAAAAATCTGTGAAGAACTTCCGAAAATACCTACTTACAGCAAAAATTCATAAACAGTCAGAGTTGCAGAGGCTAGTCTAAATGTTATTTATAGAACTTAATAAATTATTTACTACATTTTTAAATGTCTAGGACATTGGAGAACTTGAATTATGAAATTTTAGAATATGATGGTGAACTTTCGTGTTCAATACACATTATTTATATAGCGAACCGGGTTTAAACACCAATAATTTTAGGAAAAATAAAAGTATAGTACCTCTCTCATGTATTTACTAAAATATTTTTATGTTAAATATAAACACTTAAATAATATATCTGTCGATAATATTATGCTGTATTTATTCAGTACTTACATACATAATATTATAAGTACGTATGTAGCATAAAATCAAAAACAAATGCTCCCACGAATTTATTCTCACTTCTTAACGTCTATCTAGAATAGGAAATAAAATCATTTGTAAATCGTATTGTAGCAAACTTGAAGTTGGCACATCTCCCAGACTCGATGTCTGCCTGTCTGCCACTTTTATCATTTTGGCAAGAGATGATACTTTTATGTGGCTATTACTAACAATATATTTACTTAGGATTTTGCCTATATGCTTTCAATTATTCAATGGGCAATAAATATAAGAAGCTCGAACAAATTAATACGATACATTGACGTATTTATTAAAGGTACTATAACAAATATGATAATAACGTAGTCCAGTTTAAATTTGATTAGAGTAATTTTTGTTCAGACATTTCCTATGGTTATGTAATTGGAACGGTAAATTGACTGACAGCTCAACGAGCATCACTTTGTAAGCAAATGCAACTTGTCCGGATTAGAAGAAAATGCCCTTAAATAAATTAAGAAAAAGATGACACAAATGGCATTATTCGTTACTGGACAATTGTTTTCATGATATTAGAGATTATATATCTGATGATTATTGTCATTTTTATATTGTATATAATTGCTACTATTAATATATAACTTTAATTGTGCATAAGACCTTAATTTTTAATTATGACGTTATAGATACCTATTGTTCTTTAATTGTAACATATGCAAAATTTTGCAAGCAATTTGGACAATTAAACTTGTCAATCATATTATTACCTGAACACATTACCATCATCTAACTGTTTTTTGCAAATGAAATTAATTTTATTTCGTGCAAGTTGTTTGGTGACTCAAAAGGGTGAGACTGAGATGACTTTTTACATTCTCACTCGGTGATTCGTAATAAATTAAACAAACTAAATATATTTGACAATATCCTAATGTAATCAGCAAAGAATTGTTAGTTGTACAAACCTTTATCATATTGTGTTTTCAGCTTGTCGACGTTCCCCCGTAGTCATAGCTGACTACGACCGCGCCAACGCCGGCTCCCCGACATTTTGTACTTCTCCCACGCTATTTTGTCAGTTCCAAATATTCCACTCGTCCATCAAACACTTATCAGAACGGCTTTAAAATCATTGCACTACCGTTTAATTGCACATTTAGAGCTCAATGGAAATGACTGGAAACTATTATATATAGATTCATTAATAAACATAGTTTGGATGAGGGAGGGTATTGTTAGTAATGATAAGAACTATTTCTCCCATTACCAACAATGCCGTCCCTCTGGAAGCAATCGTGGCAAACTCTGGATGAATTCAGCATGATGGATTAATTAATAACTACACGACCTCTCACACTATCATAACTGGTGACAACTGGTGGTGCAGGAAGGAGCACCGTTTCATGACCATTCAAATATTAATAATATTATTTAGGTACAGTATGGATCGTGTGGATTTTTATCTATGATAACATATTTGATAATGATGTAGATTCACTAATGTGACAATACCGGGGGTATATTATCTGCAGGACTTTAAAAGCCCGTGTTTCCTTAGTAAGCTGTTTAGAATATATTTTCTACTATATAGGAAAATCCTGCACTTTTGTCTTTTATAAGAATGTGTATAAAACTTTAAAGTAATATACCAAAGACTATTCTAAAGTTACCGTTGAAAAAATTTAAAAGATCTGTTTAATCATTATGATGAAAGTACATGGCAATAATTGTTCATGCACGGGATTTTCATTTAATATTAGACATAGAAAATGTAAGTAAAAAATGTTAATAAATTGGCTTTAAAAAAAGAAATTTAGTTTAATTTCTTGTCAGTTCTTCTCAATTGAATCTATACATATACCGAACTGGACGATAGAGAAAAAAATATTAATACTTACATTTGTGTTCATAAACGGCTATGACGTCTTGTCTTATCTACCGTCTGCCACTTCGCATGCTTCTATAGATGTAAGCGTTTTTTAAAGCGTTTATACATATATAACGAAAGAACATTTTTTTTCAGACTAACCGTATCTATGCGTGGTTCAATATTCTTTTAAAATTTCGAAATATGTATAACAATAAGTTGCATAACTAAAATAATTACTGTTTCGATAAATATATACCTAATATACTTTGAAAACAGTACATATAGTGCATATTCTCGATGACACACATGTTTGTTTTGCGCAAGTATCGAAACCGCGACCACCGAAAGGTTAGTAATGTTTAAAAAAAACTACACCACCATGGTCGCTCCATTAAAATAACTAATCTAACGTAATTTATTGCAAATACGTCTAATTTTAACGTATTTGCAACAATAGTGAAAATTATAACATTTGAGTCATAATGATGTCTTTTAACTTTCACAAGCATTACAGATTTAAACGACTTGAAAAAGTTGAAGATATCCAACTTTTGTCCTGATCTATAAATACAAATAAAAGCTCAATTATGAGATAAGTACAACTTGGTTCTTAAGACAAAGTTCTAAAATTTTTTTATCGCTTGCATTGTGGTGGATTTTAAAAATAAAATCGTTGTATTAATATTTATTTGCTTATAAATTATTGTTATTTGCACAGATTGGGTCTTATGTGACTAAATAACAATTTCTCAGCAATATTTACCATTATCTATTGTTTAGTTGTTATAGTCTATTGTTTTATTAATTACAGTGGCATTGCATTAAAGCCATAACAAATTTACTTTTACATGGAATATATGTATATGTACACTGCATGATACAATTGTATTGACGTAATGATATGACATTTCGATAAATTATTTTAGTTTTATATTTAGTATGACAAAGATTACAGTTCATTATAAAACTTTAAAATCACTGTCAATCAGTAAGTAACTCTAAGGCCAGAGTATAGGTGTCTAACCTATACTTACCTACTCTTTATTTACTTTTTCTTATAGTAGGGTGAAATAACATATATCGTGGTTCTAGGTGACACGATGGTCGTGATGACCGTGTATCATCGATCATCATTTATCATCAGATGGAACGTCACCTTGATTATAATTTCAATAAAAAAAATCACAAATCTGAAAACTGTTATTGGCTCCTGTTTGTCTAGAAATGAAATGTTTATTTTATTAATTTGATTGTACGCTGTTCGATTTCTAATAAATAAAAAAATAATTGAGTTTACAGTTTAATAAGCAGTAAATGCCCTGATGCATGTACAATATCAAGTGGGTCCTTGATGCACTGTATTATTACAAATCAAATAGTCAGGCTTGATAAAGGGTTTTGTAATAGGTACTCTAGTTAGAACAGACATCTGTTCTCACGGTCTCCGGATAGTTTGCTAATTTATTTACCATGTAAAGTAGAGGCTTTGTTGTAAAGAGTACTAGTATCTTTTTATTTATATTTATGAGAACATTGGTATTCTTAGTTTCTCTGCTTTATTTCCAGTTGTTGCGGTTCCAATTCTCGCACAACACAAACATTTAAATTAATGATTATCTCTTTGTAATAGTTTGGTATTATGACAGTGTATTTTATTTATATTACGCATGTTTATTTATCGGTTGTCTTGTAACTGTAGTATCAGTTTTGTTTAGTTAGAAACTTGATGGCTTTGTGTGGATTGCTTAGAGATGTTATTATTATTATACTCATAAGATAAATATATGTACTTTATTATTATAAAGAGGATCTAACTATAAAAAAGTATATCCTTATAGTTAGAAAGCAAGGGAGAGTTTTCTTTTATTGTCCCGCTAATGGGCCAAAATACTAGGACTACATAAAATGGTGGCAATTAAAATACAACTTATATATGATTTTGTGAATAACGCAACGTAATATAATCCAAATACTAGAATAAATAAACGTTGCAATAATTTCTTTTAATATTACGTTTCTTTAAGACATATTATAACTCTACTGTAACTCTGCCTTTACATTACAGAAGGTTGCAATATCGATTAAAAAGCATTATGCTTCAAGTATCAAGCTTTGAATAAGATTGGTAATAAAATCTGTGATTTTAATTACATAAATATCTATATAAAATATAGGTCTAAGGTCCAATCACTAAGGCATAAATCTAAATTCCATACAATACTGAGTTATATATCTTTCATTCATCAATCAATACGTTCAATGATTACTAAAATAATATTTGCTATCTGTTAGAAAGCCGATTACTTTTTGTATACTATCGCATCTAAACAACTAAAGTACTCAGGATGTTAATATTGACGTAAACATTAGCAGCCATACAGTCAGCTCCGTCTGATCTAAAAATAATAGTTGACAAGGAGCGGGCTGTACGTTATTGGATAGATAATCGTGCAGAACATTATCAAACAGACATTAGCCACGGATCGCCCACGTCATCGTCATTCATCCTCTTCGATCGCACACACACACACACATACATAACCCACGCGGCACACCACACCCGCGGCAGTCCCGCACACCATCATTTCACACCAGCCCCCAACCTGCACAAAAACCCAGCAGACACCATAAAGCATCATAAAAACCAATTACGCTGTCGCTCTACACTCTCACACGGTCGTCCACCATTTTAAATTCATTCACAAAAATCGCCATGGCTGAGCAACTATTTGTTTACCGTTTTACGCCTTTCTGAGCATTGAAAACACGATTGACAGTCACTAGATACTCCTTTAGATGGAGAACTTGTGTTATTCACTTGTTTTCGTAATGATAACACGGTTTAACTCGATTTTTGTTGGCAATACGGTCGTTTGGTTTTACGCGGGGTCATGATGTGGAGTCTACGCGACGTAATGTGTGAAACTGAAGAATGGTGGCAGGACTGCGGCGACCACGGGACACGCATGCGCTATTCCTACCCGCCAAAATACACCTACGCGCATGTATGAGTAATGTAAGTATTGGACCCTTACAACTTACATTGATATATTATTATTGTTTTTGGAATCATAATCATTGTTTTTTTTATAATTGGACTTTATTAAACTTCACGTAGCTGTCTACGCTCGGTTCGTACTTCGTAGGTAATTCGGTAGCTATTGAAGCTACGTCGCTACGGAACAGCGCCGCGTAGATGTTCTACGGTTGTTACTTTCAATACAAGTATACTCTACTTTTATATCTATGACATGATTTCATAATACTTTGTTGTGATTTCAATACACATTATTCAAGTACATATTTATGTTTTTCTTAGATATCCTTAAAGATAAAATTTATAATTGTAAAATAACTAATTTATAAATTAGACAGAAGAGAGTTTGAAAGAGGTCTAGTAAAAAAGACCAAATTTGAATATAGAAAATTTTACTGCTTATTTGCTTCTTCTCTTGATCTCAAAATATTTCACTGTTAAAATATATTTTAAGGTAAAATATATTTCAGCTAAAAATCTTAATAACATTATTAACGAGATGCATCTATTTTGCAAAATACTTGCAACTTAGTTGGGATTTGAATAAGTGTACAATGTATATAACGGCAGTCATATATAGACGTATCGTAATCGCATGTATTATCCATATTCCGGAAAAAATAACCGAAGCGATATTGAAAACTGCATCAGAATCATTAGCGAAATTTAGAAGAGGTAATCGAACAAACGCGAAGGGCTACTTTGCCACATAAAATATGTATTAAATTTGATGCAATTGAATTTGATATTGCATTTATCATTATATTCCTAGTCTATGTATCAAAATAAACGAACTTTACTAACAATTAATTCTGCAGATATACTTAGCTCTTATCTAGGACAAAGGGCTAGAGCTGACTGTATTTTTAGAATTTTGCGCTATCCAGCTATTGAAGACTGTGACGCAATGACGTAGGAAGATCTGAGACACTCTGGCGCCGATATGGCTAGACCGAGGTCATGGGTGCGCCGCCGCCAGATATGTAACGTCTTTATCATTTGTTTCGGAGAAGAAAAAAGTGTTCTCGGGGTTCTAATGGTCGTTATTTTTAGGGTTCAATTTATATTGGAACTATATAATTGTGTATTAGTTGTAACTGCGGCAAAAGCTTTATTAAAATAAAGCATAAGTAATTCTTAAGTAGTGTTTTGCCGCTAACGGAAATGAATATGAAAATATCTGCATGTTTAGGGTGACTCAGAAATAATGTATAGTTATTGATAAATATAGGACTGTAGTAGTACTATAACAAATTATTATTAACATATATTTCACTAAAATACAAACTAATTGCCTCTTTTAAGTAGTAGTAGAAGCAGTCTTAGAAGTAAAGGACCTTTGTCATCTTATCTTATCTTAATAATATTATAAACGCGAAAGTTTGTAAGTCTGGATGTTTGTTACGCAAAAACAACTGAACGTACAGTAATATATGTATGTACCTTATACATCAGAATAATTTTATTTTAGTAATTTTATTTTATATAATTTTATTTTACACTCATCTATATTATTATTCTTAATATTATAAAACTGAAGAGTATGTTAGTCTGTTTGAACACACTAATCTCAGGAACTACTGATTCGAATTGAAAAAATATTTTTGTGTCGGATAGTCCATTTGTCGAGGAAGGCTTTAAGCTATATAACATTGCGCTACGACCAATAGGATCGGAGCTACAATGAAAAATATTGCAAAAGGTGGTTCCCCACCTTCCACAAATTCAGACGAAGTTGCGCGTGTCAGGTAGTATAAAATATTTAGCTGATTAAAAGAAAATAATTGTTGGTTTGCACTAAAGCATTAACTTTAATCTTACTATATGTATGGAAACCACAAAAATGTATTATTCCAGTTTTACGGCTTACAAACTAGAGTCGCACACGCACTGTTACTGTCTCACCTATTTCTGCCGCCAAGTAGTAGTAATAGTAGTAGTGTAGTAAAGGCAGTGAAATTACAGAGTGTAGAGGCAAGACAGCTTAGCCCAATGAAATTGCAACGCATCACAGTAACTATGGCCTTCACAATGTCATGCATATGTGGTGTCTAATTACCACTTTCTATTAAATGGGTAGTTACGGTGGAAGGGGGGGGGGAGTCCTTAGTAATGTGGACTAAAGACCAAATTGCTAGCAATGTAACATATTAGGTTGACCTACACGCGGTACCCTCTGGAAACTATCGTGATAAATGCCTGGTAATTAGTCACCATGGGCTAACTGACCTGATCTAATGCTCATTTTATCATTCTCCACTGGTGCCCCGCCTGCGTAAACCATTCCAATATCATCGATTACAAAATATGAGTAGTTACGTTAGCTTATTTTATAACCAGGTGAACTATAGATACAATGTAGAGTGTGTGGGCCGGTCTATCTCATTTATTTTTACCGCCAATCAACTTACTTGCAACTTGTGTGACATAGTGTTTAATAAAAACAGTGACGAAACTGAGCTCAGACACAGCCCTGCTTTGTAAAGTTTATACGTTGTAAATTTTACAACAATAGAAAATTAAAGTTTATGTTCGGAATTTTATTCTAACTATGAACTAAGACGACAGGCAAATACGTTTTAAGTCTTTGCTTTAGGTACATTTGTATATCTGAACAACAATTTTGATTGAAAAAAGCTAAGATAATTTCTTTATTTGAACTATATATGTACATACATAAATATGAAATACCTACTAATAAGTAACAAAAAGATTTTACAATATTTTTTATTTGATTGCCTTTGTGGTGTTGCATATTAAATACTATATAAGTAATAATAACTAATAACACTATTTTATAACGGGGTTCATGAATCCGTTATTATTATTCTGTACATAATGTTGTTTATTTTCACATTATATTTTTTAAGTTAGCACAGACAGGTGTAACTTATCATTATCATTCACAAAAAATAGGGTAACATATTAAGAGATTGTATATATTACGTAAACAGATATATAAATATACGTAAACAGATATATAAATATCTGTTTACGTATTCCTTGAATGAGGTAACGGAAATAAATATCTAATGAGAAATAAGAGGCACTTGTACAAAATCATTTGCATTGTACCTCTATCCTACTTACTTAATTATTCTGTTAACGCCTAAGTAATTACATACATCAATGCATGAAGCCTATTGTTTAAAGTCCACGGTGTAGTTCTTGAAACTAGAGGACATTTACTATTTTCTATCAGATATGGTAATCTAGGTTCTTTTTCATATTATATTGTCTGAAAACATTGTTTTAAATATTTTGTAGGTAAAATAGTGTCAGATTTATTTTAAATCAAGTTTGCAATCTAATTCAATAATTTCTTATTTAGACTGAAGTAGCATATTAAACTAATTTATTTACTAACAAAACAAAACTGTAAAATGAGACAATATCGTAAATATCTGAATCACAGTTCTACCACATTGACGCCGGAGAGTCACCGCTCACCGCTACGCACGAGACGCCTACGGTTCCCATTTTCCAAGCATTCATATATGCTAGAAAGAAATGGAAATAGTGCATTTACATTGATCTACTCCAGTGGAAAAGAGTCAGTGAGAGTCATCGATCGGATTGCGTCACAGTACCCGCGTGGGCGCGATGACGTCACGATGAGCTATCAAATCAGAGTGCATGAAAAAGGCGCCATAATTCGGAGAAAAGTGGCGGAATGTCTGCATTTACTTTTTTCAACTATGGCTATTGATTATTACGTCAAGTGGTTAGAATTAAGGTCAGATAGTTGTAAGTCTAATATATTTTTTAAACATTTCTAATTTTTATAGTATTAAACTAAATATGTGGGCATAGTTTTATAACAAAAGTATTTTATCAATAGAGACTAATATCTATCTTTTATTAATAAAAAATACTAAATAAAAGTATGTTTTAAAATTAAGGTAATAATAATGTTTTATTTTATATAGGTTTCTTAATTAGGAATATAATGTTACAACACGAACACAATTCACTTTAGACAATCATTTACGTGGGTGTAGAATTTTCTTTACTAAATATTTACTTATTTTATTTGCAATACATTGTTCAATTCAATTTATTCAATATACAGAAATCCAATTATAGGTAGTAACGACATCTGTGTAAACTGGTTTATAGTTGTTTGATATTGTGGTTAGAGCGACATCTATCGGCACTCAATGTACTTAGAGAGTAGAAACTTTTTACTCAAATTATTATATTTTTCGCTAGATGTCACTAAACACAATTAATATTTATTACAACTTTTTCGTGTATGGTTCATTAAATAATGTGTACATATTTAGAAATGGCATAACAGCTGATGAAGTAAACAAGAGAACAATTAAATTAGTACAAGAAAGAAAAATCGAAATGACACCCAAAACCGTTTAATCAGTGTGGACTTTCTTTTATTAAGTTGGAATTTCTAGTTAGACAACTGACAATCCACATGTCGGAAAGTGCCAATAGTCGTCATGTACATGAAAAGCACGGAAGACTATGGTTGTAGTTTCCATGTGCTGTAATTTTACTATCTTGGGTAACTAACTACATATCTCATCTTTCAAACCGAAATACAGCTTCCAATGTATGCTGCTAGTTGGCAGAATTAAATGAAACCGAGTTACATAATTACGTAGGCGACTTATTATTAATATTTTTATTAATTTTAGAGTATTGACCAAACAATATTTAAAGGATAGTTGCCCTATTGCATAATACTCGTAGGTTTACATTTTGAAACGTGTAGTATGGCAATTATGTTACATATACTGTGACTATTGAATATCTGGATACCTTTTGAAGCTTCTTTTACATTTTTTATCAATATTATTTCTTTCTATAATTGGCTCTTAGATTTTTTATATTACACGATTTAATAAAGTTGTTTTATAAATTATAACATCACGTTTAGATATAATAATATAGTATTGGCCACTAACCTTTGGCCATGACCTCAACCGTTTGTTAAATTAAAGGCCAAATTAACTCATCGATGATACCTGTCTGTCATGTAAGAAAATAACAACTTTACAATACGAGTTCAATGAACTTTGTTTTGCTACATTATAATACAAAGCTTTATATAATCATAGATTCTAATATATTAGATGTCTATACGCGATATTATCTGTGTGAATTTAGGAATGTCGTTATTTGCGTTTTATTAATTAGGATATAATTTACTATGATAGGTTGCCACCCTATTGGTTATATAGTTAAAATTAGATCGACCCACAAAAAAAGAACTTTGTGTGTCAATTTATATTTCTGAATGAATTCTCGGTGAAGATCGGTATCTGGAATGGGAGTAGGAGTTCATCTTGTGATGAACTCAACACTTGACATATAAGATATTTGACAAAAACGTTTTCATACAGCCAAAAACCGTATCAGATGGAGTCAAATTGCGAGGAGGTCAGTCGCCAAGGAGGCCAACGAAGAGATACCATAATTAACTACTACTGAAGAAGAAGTCCCCATTGTCAAATACCCACCATTCATTACTTTACCCATCCGGCAATGTTGTCCGGGATAATAGTCGCGACTGTATGTAATTTTAGTTATGATCTATATTTATATATTTACTAAATATTACAATATGTTACGTGATCTCTAACCTTGATTGTGTATGCACCCCTTTTCTTCTTTGATGGTCTTTAGACGCAATACAAAAATAAACATATTGATTTAGTAACTTATAGTGTGAATAAAGCAAGCGTTGTATGTAACAATAGAAATCAATGGCAATCCTCTCCCTGCTTACCTCACGAGATATATAGCGTGAAGACTGATTAATTGTTATAAATAAAATAATGTAATCCACCGCTTAATAAGATGCTATTAAATATTATAACAATATCACTCGTGGGTATTGCAACTACATGTTTTCAATAGCATATAAAAATTATGTAGGAAACAAAATACATATTGTACTACAGGTTTTCCCACGTCCACCCTCTAATTGTGTTTCGAAACGTCCAGATGACGAAACACTTCCATTCTTTTAATGCGATACAACAAGCAATTAGCAGACCATGCTAAAATCTATTTCGTATTTGTATTATTCTTACTTACTAGACCAAGAAAAACGTCAAGAAGGAGCATTGTGTGAAGTATCTATGCTCGAAACACATTAACGGGCACTTTATGTATATTTTATACGTTTAACCAAAATATTAACATATTTTTCAAAACAGGTTGTTAACAGAAATAAACTATTAGAAGAAATTAAAATAGATATATTTACTTATGTTGATTGAAAACTTATTAAACAATTTATCTAGCATCAATTTATTTAAAGAATAAAAATTTATCTAAGAAGACTTGACTGCTAGGGCTGTCAATACTGAAGGAGTATTTCTATGATAGCAAACCGCGATGCATAAATATTTTTTAGCAAGCTATTTTTTACGGCAATATAGGAAATCCTGAATATAATGCCCACTTGTGAGATTAGATAAAATGCGGAACTTGTAAAAAAAATTATATTGATAACAATTCCATAGCATAATTTATAAAACATACATAGCATAATATACAATACATTTATAGAAAAATGGTCTTATTTTTGTTTTATATAGCTTGTCCCATCTTGACTTTTCATTGCTCTGAGATATTTACAAGCTTTTATTTGCTTACATCGTTCATATGTTTCCGCCTGTATTTCCGGTTCATTGTAATTTATTTTTCAATTACTTGCTGGCATTTGATTAAGCTGAAATTTCGCGTAACATATATAACTTCAGTACCATTGTAATAATATATGCGATGTCTTGGATTTGAACAAAAAATTGAGCTAGCTGATGGTTATAGGAATGAATAAATCTAGGCTGAGTAAGATATGATGATCTATGTCTAATTATGACAGCTGAAGGTCATCACAAGAATTCCGTCTAAGTCTGCCGTTTATTTCAGTTGATCTGCGAGATTGCGTCAGCCCGAATGAATATCATCACAGTGCATTTGTATGGGAATTTACCAATTCACTAGAATTAACGTTTTTGTGTCATTGACCCTATTGATAGAAGGGTGTTACAATGTGAAAAAGCTTAGTTTTTTTCAATCAACTGTTCAAGTTCAACTTTTTGCTCATCATTGATTTAATAGATTTTTTGGTCGGATGTGCATCAATAAAAAAAACAAAGGCCAATCGTGACAGATGATCGCTTAACTTTTGTGGGATTGTGTGTTTTTACGGTTGTTTTTGCGTTTACTCTGCCTGAATGTTTGATTTGAGCATTTTAATTTTGTTACTTAGTTTTTTTTTCATTACGTAAACAAGCTAACATACGTCGCGTCTGGTAATATCTGGTTAACCTGCCTGTCTGCTAGGGCTGTTACTAGTATAAGAAGTTTCAAAATGATACAAATTCGCAATGTTTATATTACCAATTAAAAGTAGCTAGGTATATAGGCTATAGTTTATATAATGCAGGCAATCCTGATTTCAACGACCACTTGCGAGACAAGAGAAAATGTGGAAGTTTGTAAAAATGTTTGAATATTCATTAGCTGCTAGCGAAAATGTGCAAATGTATAAAATGTTTATTACTAAAATCACGCTATATGTGTTTACATATAGGTACAATAAATAATCACCCATGCGGTACACACACCGACCGCATAGTAGACAAGTTGTTAATTTCACAAATTGAGAAGTCTACCAGTTCAATTTAATGAGTAACTTTACTTGGCATAATTCTACTATCCTTCTAATATCAAACCTGATGAAAAATTTGGTATCACATGTTTATTTTGACAAGTTACTTTACTGTTGTTCATTCGTAGATTTCTTTAAAGGTACCTACAATTTTTTTTTTAAATCGAAGATACTGGGAACTGTGAATTCTGTCCACGCTCAGAGATATGGGTAGTAAGTTAACAGATAAGACTAAGTGAAGATCATAAGTGACAAAAAGAATATAGGTTTTTGATAAAAGTGGTATATAAAAGTACCTACCTAAACTATTAGAAAGAGGCGCTATCTTTTACTTAAACAGACGAATTCGAGTCCGTCCTCGTGATATTAAACCACTTACATGTTTATATTGAGATCAACTTTCATCAGTTGTTTAATTATGAGGAGTAAACATAACAAAAAACTTCGATGGTCTAGTAGTTTAGCACACTGCTTTATTTCCGATGGCCGCGGATCCGATTCCTCACGGTTAAAACGTTTGTGTCTATTCATGAGTTTGATTGTTTTTATTGTCTGGGTGCTATATATATATGTATATTATGTATATGTTTAAATATATCTATCAATTATCTAGTACTCATAACACAAGCTCTGCTTAGTTTGGAACTAGATGGCGCTGTGTGAAGTGATCAGGGTTAGTATTTTTATATTAGTCAGATATACTTACACATTTATAATATTATAATGGATATCGGTAGTCTTTCTGGCGTAATCATCGATCTATTAGCCTTGTGTTGTTTCCACATCATTTACAATCAGCCGGACCCCAAGAAGGAAGTGAGTGGCTTATAAACAGTAAGGTATCGTTATTAAGTATTCGCCCCAGTTTTGTTATATGAAAGGTTAAGGTTATATGAAAGGTTAATCTTATATAGGCGTATATATATTTCGTTATATTTCGAACAACAAAATTAAATAACCAATTTACAATTGTATCTAATAAGCCGACAAATTATAATGGGTATGGTTCAGACAGGTTATTTTAGTATTTATTTTAATTAGTGAATATGATATGATGCTTTTGCCTGCGCTAACGGTATACTCTGGCGGGGAATCAGTAGAGGATATAGTAGTGGTCAGTAGGTCTAATGTAGGGGCAAAATGTCATAAATCAACCAGGTTGCTTTCTAGGGAAGCCGCTGGAAGTCAACTTGATACTAGCTTTCTTTAGTGGATGACAACGAATGCACCAGCGTTACTGTGATAGCACAGACGAATACAATGGTGGATCATTCCATCAACACCGTTGTTGACAGAATGAGAAAGAACGCAAGTCAGTTGGATGGGAATTTTCATGGAGAACCTTTTTTTCGGACTACTCTAATGTTGTTGCCCGCAGCTGGCCTTTACAGCTTCACCGAACCGATAGGGGGCGAATACAGATGGCACTCCAAACCCGCGGAAGCACTTATGTAGTGGCAAAAGGCCAACTCCCGCCGGTCGTACACGACTTTAGTCTGAGGGCACCTCTAGGGGTTCGAACCTCGGCTCAGGCCGTTGTAATTTAGATTCCCGTTTGAATTGGACGGGGAATCGATCGGAGGCGACATGGGGAACCGCGTGGAAGTAAGATGCATTTTTAGCAATTGGATGATTATGAACATGCCATCTAGAATCTATGTACCTACCACATTAATGAAATTTAGCTGCAGGTATGTAAAATGCAGTAATAGAATATTATTATTATTTTCATTGGTATAATGACCTTTTTCTTTTTATTACGTAAATATAAATAAAACCATTATACAACTATTATTAGCAAAATGATTGGATTGTATTTGACAAAATGGATCAATTGAACATTGAAAGCGGCTTTGACAAATAGAAACGCAATTCAATTGGGCACTTTCACTCGTCTTATTTTTAATGTCTGTAGTTTAGTTATGTCCATGAAAATACATGGCATGTTTACATTCATGTTTGTGACAACAATAACATGTAACATGTAAATTGGGTAGAGACACTCATGACAACGGCACATCAGTAAACGTGTATAAATGTGGTTTTAGCATACTAAATCACCTTCGGTATGTCTGTATTCTTAAAAATGTTGGATGGTCAAGAATGTTTTTATGAAACATATTTTCTGTCTATATTAACATTAACACGAATCATAAAGGGTATAAGTGCAGTTTAAAAGCCACGTTTGTGTTTATGAAACTTAAACTGATCTCACAGTAAAACAAAGTAGAAATCTTATCATAAGATGTACAGTAAGATGAAGGTTCTAAATGTTATTCAGTTTTATGAAAACCAATATTGGTGTATACTACAGTACAGTAGCATACTTTTCCCTCATATTCATAACTATACCTAGATTTCAAAAGTTCAAAAAAAGTTAATACAACAACTATGTTTTATTACTTTTTAAACTTGCAGTATAGAGTTACTTAAGTACCTCACTATTATGAAATACGGCTGTTATGTAGGTACAATATTAAATAATAAATACTTGTATTACAGTGCATCGGTTCTAATTAACGTCTATACATCATTACAATTAATATTGTTGACTACGATTATGTACCTACCATACTAATTACAATAATTTATTTTATTATGTCGATGCATTGAATAAATAAAGTTGTGGTGTTACAAACGCCTAATGGTTTTGACACTCCCATATTAAATCCCATACTAAAATATGGTTCCAAAAATATGTATTTTGGTATAATACCTATCATAATAATAATAATACGTACTTACATTGTAGTTGAAGTTTTATTGTAAGTGTAAAAAGAGTGCAATCTCTAATAGGCTTAGGAGTCACATAGTTAGGAGGCTAACACAATGTATGCCTTTACACATTATCACCTTATATTTATATGTATAATATCAATTATTTATAAGTGGCGTTTGCTTCAGCCACAGATAAGATAATATTAAATCTTGAGTTCATGTTTCTTTGGTCGTATCAAATGGTTTGTTATTTAAAATTAAATTATTAAGTATAGTAGCACAAAAAGAATAATATTTGTGTAAGCAAATGATTTTAAACATGTAAAATTATCATAAAATTACAAAAAAAGTTCCTCCCCGGCGGGGAATCGAACCCCGGTCTCCCGCGTGACAGGCGGGGATACTTACCACTATACTACCGAGGATACGAACCAATATGTCGAAATTATGAATGTATAGATTTTAGTACAACCAATAGCAAACATTACAATGTTTTTATTAAGATGGTATCAGTAGATTAACAATTGAAACAGTTTAATATCAAAGCAATATTAATAATATTCTATTCTATTTATTAGATCCTATTTATACCCATAAAACAGTTATTATTTATTTAAATCAAAATTCAAAGATCCTTCTTTTGTCTATATGTATGGTCAATGTAATTTATTAATTTAATTAAATATTTAAGTTATTATATTATAAATCAATATTTGATTTTAGAGTTTAATAATAATAATTAATTACTGTTAAAATAACACACCTGCAACAACAAATAGGCAAATAACAATAAGAATGTTATTTCCTGTTTGCATCAATATCAATAATTAAATTATAACGTAATATTAAGTACATTATAATTTGCTATTTTGTTTGTTGAGATGGTTTGTATATTTACCTGTTTTAGTGACATATGTAGCTACGTTACCTGATTATAAAATAACTACCTAACCCGTGCAAACTCATCTGCTTCACATCACCGACGGACAATGTCGGGTCATTTGCAGTGGAGGTAAAATCGAGTACATGCCATGATTTCGCTGCACACAAGTCGACCTATGAAGCGATCTCCCCACCACTGCTATTGTTGCGATATTGTCCCGATTTTAGTAACGTGGGTAGGTCGTTTTATAGTTCTGCTGTGTGTTCAAAGATGATACCACGGAATCTACCTACAACAAACATGTGTAATTGTACCTACACACGAATTAAAGTCACGAAACTTTGAAATTGCATATAGTAGATCACAGTAGATCCCTAGTTTGCGAGTGATCACTTAACAATTTTGTAACTATGAGTACTGTCATGTTAGATTGGAGTATTTCTCCCTAATTTTGGGGAATATTATAGTGATGATCTAAAATTTGAAGAGAACGAAGATGGGATGTGTGAAGGAAAAAGGTTAGGAGGGATTTTGAAAGTTTTTGATATTAATAAACAAATGCATCAGCTTTTTTGCATATACAAACAGTGAACAAAGTCTATAGAAAATCTGTTGCAGGTCATGCGACCTTGAATAAAATACGTCTTCTTTATCCGGGAATTTCGATAAAATTTGGGGAGAATACCACATAGTCATCTGACAACACTGAGTGAGTGTCTTTTAGTGCGTTCTGGTCACGATGTAGAACAGTCGTGACGTAGCCGACGCCCAGTCCATGCCCTTTTCTGTACTGTATCATGGCACCAAATAGAAATATTACATCTTGACTCACAGAATTTCTGGGAACATTTTTATTATGGCATATTAAAATAATTCATGGCAGTAGTATTTTATCATAATTGTAATTTCATTGTAAAGGGATTGTAATAGAAAAATATTTTTTTAATACACTTTTAAGTGTAAATAAATATATATTAACCATCTTAATTAGGTATATTATACATTACTTTTCGACAATTCATAAAAAAGAAAATTACTTTTCTTGTTTATTTCATCCATACACTACTTCTATTATTTTAAACTGACTACTTACAGTTTCATTTTCTTATTAATTGCGATTCTCCTCATCCCTCTTGGTAAGCCGCACAGATTTATGGTCCCTCTAAATCCCTTGCTACTCCACTTGTAGACCAAATTAAGTATAATCATTTAGTACTTCACATATAGAACAAGAAAGATTAAGTTTCTTTCCATAGTGTTTGACAAAATACAGAAAACGAATGTAATCACTAATTTCACATTAGTGCTCATCTGCCTCCGTGGCGCAATTGGTTAGCGCGTTCGGCTGTTAACCGAAAGGTTGGTGGTTCAAGCCCACCCGGGGGCGATTCTTTTGTAATTTTTTTTAAATAATTAATTAATAATATTAAGTTATATATACAAAATTTAATTTAAAAATTAAATACACATAAAATTGACTGTGATGCTAGCACTCACTATCTATGTACTTACAAAATAAAATTCACTAACAATAGACAGTGAACAATTTGTGTTATTAGAAAAATATATAATTGTATAAAAAGTCAATAAATTTAAGAATAAGTATTTCTGGTACTTAACAAGTAAGATAAAAATGATTATTTGGGAGATTAAAAATTGTGTTTTGTTACATTTGGAATATAACAAAACACAATTTCATACATTTGGAATTTCCAATACTACTTCATAGATGGCGCTGTTAGTAAAATAATTGAACGAGGAAGGTCTGTACATTATTTTATTATAGAAATTATTGATTTTATATTTTATTTACTCTATGATTTATACGTACATGTAATATTATAAATTATTATTACATTTTTATTTATATTAGATCAATTGTAAATTTGTACGTTAGAAATATATTTTTATTATTCAATAGAAAAATGATATCAGTAATGAATGAGTTATTGACATTATATATAGATTAAAAAAAAATTAAATGAGTATTTTTATACATTTAAAAAGTATTCCATACTTTCACCATCGTCGTCGTCGCCTTCGATAGCTCAGTTGGTAGAGCGGTGGACTGTAGAGGCATTAACGATTGTAATCCATAGGTCGCTGGTTCAAATCCGGCTCGAAGGAATCTTTTTACATTTTATTTCTCTATATCATACCTTGTGATATTGGAAGTTAATCAATAAACATTATCATAACAAAAATATATTTAATTCATATTTTTCAGAATATAGTCAAATGTAACTAGTTAAATGAGTGACATATCAATGAACAAATAAACGTAACTTAATATATAAATACCATAATATAAAATACCATAGACAACACACAATCTGGTCCCTTCTATTGCCATAGTATTATTTATTTATTGAGAATGTATAAAATTTAATAAGGTATTGTCACAATATAACTACCTAAATCTTATCAATTTTATTATCAATGTAAGTATTTCTAATATGTTTATTGCTGTGGTATATTGTTATTATAGTCCATATCACCAGATAAAATATTGTTGCATTTTATCTTTATTATTTTTTGTACAATAAACAAAAACTATTGATAAAAATATGCTGATTTTTTACCAATAGTTTTTATCAAAATAACAGTGCGTCAGAGTAAAGCTAAGTTACAGTTTATTTGACTAGGTATATGCGTATTGTTACTTTAAATCTGTTTAACTATTTATTAAATTCTAATTTTATAAATGCAGTGGTATCTCGACATACGAGTTTAAATCGTTCCACAACTTTGCTAGTATCTCAAAGCAATTTTCCCTATTGAAATTTCAGCTGCAGATCGTTTATAAGAACTGTCCAAGGAGGTTTGTTTCTTCGTCCCTTTCAGGAACAACTCCGATGCACGACCAGTTGCAACTTTGTCGTAGTGATTTTTATCTATGAACTCTACAACTGTCTCCCACATTCCCAAGATCTCCTTTATATCTCTTATAGAGATAACCTTCTGACAGACTCTGGCACTATACCGCTGTACACAATACCTTCATGCGCTTCGCATGTTGGGTTAGGTATAGTGTGCTATTCCTAGTATTTCGAATCTTGCTCTCATCTCAAAATAAAATATCTCTAGCTCGGCTCATATCTCAAAACACTCGTATATTAAGAGCACTTGTATGTATATGGAGGTACCACTGTAGTAATAATGTTTAAATGGATAAGATAACTGAGATCGTTACAGATCAGATATGTTCTAGTTTCAAAGTTCCTGTCAGATTTGACCGCGACAGATTGGCGAACCGCCTTGAATTTAATATGTAGATACCTTTCTAAGATTTTGTATACACGTGAGAAAATATTCGTACTTTAACAGTCCAGTCGTTACATCACCGAAGTTTTTTCGATTTATGATTATGGAAATATCCGGTTTTAAAGGTTAGCTACAAGATTGAAAAAATATATTATAATAACATTATGCATTTATCCTCCGTCCTATTAAGTAATATTACCTTATCTGTAGTCCTCAGTCCTAGGGGACACTAGAAGCACAGATAACATAATATTACATACTAGAAGGGACGACGGACGATAAGTTTACGGTAAGTATTTTTTTTTAGTAAAATAAATCAGTTTATATCAAAAGTTAATTAGAGGAGGCGGCATATTTCCAGTTGGCACCAGACAAAGAAAGGCCATACTACTTCACTGGCACTACCACCACTCCATTCCAAACACTAGTTACATATATTACGCACAGGATTTCAAAAACAATGTAGATGAGCATTTTCTTTGAGATGTGCTCAGAGGTCGTATAAATGTGGTATCTTCAGAATTATTCTGTTCATCAATAGCATCATTTAGAAAAATGTTTTGAAATATATGACACATTAATTAATGGAGGAGAAGTCCTCATACATGAACGCTTCATATATGAGACCAGTTATGAATAGGGAAGAAGCAAGAATTACTATGTATATATGTGAGGATTGGCTAAAGGTACTGTAAGTGTGAGAGATAACACTATTTATATTTATATAACTGTGTATATATGTACTCCTCAGGTTCTTTATTTACGGAGAACCATTACATCTACTCGATGATACAAAGTATAAACATATAAAATGAAAGAAAGTAAATTATATTATTTTTCTTAGGACACAAATTATAACAGATTATATTTGTCATAGTAAAAAGTGGCTTTTCTATATATATACTACATATATATAAAAGTCACATATAGTAATGTCGCTATACTTATAGCGACATTACGTGGAATCCACAACAGAAAGTATGGACGTTACGAGCACAAATTACACATAATTACATATTCCAGAGTTCAGATGTAGAATGCATATTTATTATGAAAGATTATAATTTCTATTAAGTTGGTGTTATATACACTAAAACACTCGGTTCACTCTGCACACCCGTTAGTGGTCTGGTGTGAAGATAAATAATCTGGATTCTCTAATATAATCTCTATACAGTTCATTTTATCGTATCTGCGACGATATATATATATATATATTGGAATATAAATGCATCATTTCAGAAGATAAAATTATGTTTTTGACGTAACAATGCGTAATGTTTCCTTTAAGTGTCAATTTTCATGTACGGCAATTTTTTTATTTATGTTATGAGAATGGATTAAGCCGTCATCCATGTCATCTAGATTCAAATTAAGCAAGGATCAGTCGATACAAGTATATGTAGACTTAAATGGCGAAATTATCAAAATATACTGAAAATAGAGATAGTATATCATTAACAATTATCAATTGATTTATTATCTCCTAATTATACAAAACTTGTATAATTCAATCAATTTATTACTAGTAATAGTGAGTATCTAACACTACGCGCCTGTTGAAAGTAGTGTTTAACAGACTTCATTATTATATTAAATAAGAATCATTGACAGTCTGCAATGTCAAGCAAATCAAAAGGTATCTGTTACAGCACTAAACATATATACGGCAAAGTGGTCATAGTAACCGGTGGGAATGCAGGAATCGGTTACGAAACGGCGAAAGACTTGGCCTTCAGAGGTGGCCGTATCATTTTAGCATGCAGAAACGAAACTCGTGGAATCACAGCCAGGGACAAAATAATTACGGAGACTGGTAATCAAGATGTGCACTTCCGTAAACTAGATTTGTTGTCGCTGAAGTCGGTGCGAGAATTTGCTGAGGGTATTCTAAATACTGAGAAAAGAATCGATATACTGATTAACAATGCAGGTATATATAGTAGCAAGTTTGTGAAGACAGAAGACGGCTTGCTAGAAGGAATGCAAGCTAATCACTTTGGTCCATTTCTGCTAACGTGCCTGTTACTACCAATGATCAAAGCGTCAGCTCCTAGTCGTATTATCAACGTGTCATCTGTAGCTCATTCGAGCGGAAAAATCGACATTGATAATTTGAATATGGAAAAAAATCGATCTTTCAAGGGTCATGAGATTTACTGTAATTCTAAATTGTGCAACGTCCTCATGGCAAATGAATTGACACGGAGGTTAGAAGGCACTGGTGTAACTGCTAATTCCTTACATCCAGGCGTTGTTAATACTGAGATACTTAACAGTGTCGACAATTGGATAGCAAAAACTGCACTCTCAATGTTAAAGTCACAGTTTAAGACACCATGGGAGGGCGCTCAGACTACAATCTACTTGGCTGTATCACCAGAATTGGAAGGTGTAAGTGGTAAATACTTCGCTGATTGTCATGAGGAAAAATCCTGCAAGAAATCCCGAGACCCAGAACTGGCTCGTAAACTATGGGAAGTTTCAGAAAAACTAGTGCATTTGAATGATTGACATATGTTTGTGATATATCGTTATTACAGAAATAAATACAAGCTGTATCGTTAGTGAATAAACCTATATTCTTCATTATGTAATTTGTGAAGTACATAACTTATTATCACAATACAAGGTCTCAAATATTACTAGTCCATTACTAGAACAACAACTGTTTGAAAGTGTGTTAAACACTTTCAAACTTAGTAATAGTCTGTAATATTATCTTATCTGTGGTAATAGTTACCTTATGAACCGTTCCTTGTTCTGTTCTTGTGACCTATAGAAAAATGGAATACTGAAATGATAATCATGATGCAATAAGTAATAAAGTCTTGTACAAAATTACAAAATATGATACATCTTAAGGGTCGGCAACGCGCATGTTACACCTCTGGTGTTTCAGGCGTCCATAGGCTACGGTAACCATTTACCATCAGATGAGCCGTATGCTTGATTGCCACCATAGTAGTATAAAAAAATTGTGACGCAGTCACTTGAAGATTTAATAAATACAATAATTAGAAAAATAAATTTTGAATAGAACCTTTGGTATTTTCAATGTCTATTGGTCATATGATCTTTTTTATTATTTCTTTCTATTTTCTTATCTTTTACAGACAACTTTTGAAAAGGTTAGCTAGTTAAGATTGCATAGCCATAAAATTGATTTCTGTAGATTCATATTTATATTGTATATATAAATATGTTTTTATGCTGCAATAAACTAATACAATAAAAGAATAAATAAAATTTTGTAATAAATTAGTAGGTGTAGACAGTGTTCACATAGATAACAAAACATCCGATAATGTTACTAAAAATAAAATTATTGGATTCGATTTGATAAAATTAATAGGACTGATATCTATGCATACTTGTTATTAATGTAATTTAGATATATTATAGATATAATATATTCATCCTTATCCCATTTAATATGTGAATTGTCACCGTTATTAGGATATATAGAAATTTAGATAAGTGTAGCAAATACTTTTTTAAAATAAGAAAAATAGATTTTTTGTAACTTTGAGTTTATCTAAGCATAAAACTACATTATGAAAAATCAAAATAAATAGAAATACTTAACTGAACAAGTTAAAACTATTTCGATATAATTCTATTGGTAGTTTTGTTTATCTTTTGATAAACATGCAACAAATATACATGTTTTATTTTTTATTGCGTTTTTCTTTTCAATAACTGCATTTTTTTTTATTTAAGTCAATGGAATGTCATGTAAGTTGAGCGCATCTGATAGTAAGCTGTAATCTACGCCTATATGCATTAACAGCACTTCGGACATCACATTATTATGTAACAACCGTGACAGATGAGTGCATGTGTTGCTATTCCAGATTACTAAGTTGTCATAGCTACTTCTCCTGTAATTTGCATTGTGTCCTTTGATCTCGTCACAATTTCTGTTTCTTAGGGTTTCATAGCTATACCTAAGTTACAAAAGAGTTCTAATTACGACTGATGTCTTATCAGTTGTAGACATTGAGACAAATTATATATTATTACTTCAGATTATTAAAAAAGGTAGATGGCGTTTTGTCGGATGTTTTATATCTTATCTAGTTATTCAACATAACGTGTAGGCTAAAAAGGTAGATAGATAGATAGATTTTAAACAATAGGCGTATCGTTTTTTTTTTCATAGAGTCGTAACTCTATGAAATAGACATATGTGTGTATATATTTTTAATGATTTTCATATCCATATTATACAATAATATGTTCTTTCAGTTAATTACTAAAATTTATTATTGTAAATATTCGTATTCGTTTTCCTGAAACTAATTTACTTTAACATTTATTCACCGCATATTAAGTCTAGCATAAAATATTGTACGATATATTATATATACAAAATATTCATGAATTGCACAGTATTCTAGAGTAAAGTCAGATATTGAAGAGAGACAGTAATGGATGCTGTGCTGCTATGGAGATTCGCATCAGTGAGGGACATTCAACCTGCGTTGACCGAATGTAAGGGGGAACGAACGCAGCGCTTGCCAAGTCGCAGTCGCCGTTTTGCACGGCACGCGACCACTCGTTCAAGAAATCGTAAAAACAAATACCGATTCGCGATTAATCTATTCAGACTGTACCCTGAGAAAGTGACCCATAACAAGGTTCCGTTTAAAAACCGGTGTTACCGTTTAACAAACGAAAGTTACGGATTTTGGTGGTGCGAATGCTGCATCTTGTACCTGGCGGTAAGTGAAAATTGTTATCAAACCGATTAATCGTTTAATCGTATGATACAATTGTATCGAGATGGCATGCAATTTTAATTGTATCGATTGAGTTTTCATTTCTTTTGCAGATTATCGTTTTGTTATGTCATTAAACTTGAATTTATAATGAGTTGTTTAACTGCTAATTATTGCGATTATGACATTTAGCATTAGTGGAATATATACATTAAGAATAGAGTTCAATGCACTCAAGTATATGCGACATAAATAAAATAAAAACAAATTAGAACCTAATACATTATTAAAATCTAGAAAGTTGTTACATACCGAAAGTATGTATAAGGATTTATGGCAATACGGGTTTAACTGACCATGAATTCACGAACAAGTAAGAATAATAAATTAATTAATTTATATAATTACATTATTGTTATGTAATTTTGCTGTTGTTAATTTAATTAAATACAGTGGAATTTCAGTTACTTTTTAATATTTAATTAAATAAACAAATTATCATGGTTCGTATAATTTAAAAAATAAGCATGATATAATGCAAGATGTTGGAGATTAAAACCTCCTTGTTAATACTTTTTTTATAGCCATATACTCTTTAATGTTCCTGTCACTGTTCTTCTTTTGTTTTTTCATTGCATTTGATCTTTTCACAATATACGGAAGCAAATTAATTTCATTTATCCACAATTACCTAGTTTTATTACAATCACCATAATAACCAACTGAGAAATCCATAATACTCCCCAACATGGTCCAAGATCGAAGCCGGATGTAAGAATTTATTGAATTAATTACAATTTATTAAGAAAAGGAGTTTTCCAAATTACAAGAAATTGTCGCTGCCGTTGCCGTCACGTTTTCCACCACATTCTGCAAGGAGTATCGCTTGGGTCTATACCAAACAGTGTGTGAGTATTATAGTTTATACCCAACACTTTTAATTGCATATTTTATTATTAGTGTGTTTATATTTTTGCGACACGACTCCCAGAATGACCGATGAAAAGGGATTAATTAGGAAGCGTGGTAGTTTCAAGGGGCGTTTAACATCATTTTCGACATACTTAAATTCATTAGATGTTTCATCAATGAGTCCCACTGATGTCAAGGAATTGCAGTTCCGGATTGGTAAGATTGAATTATTATATGACCAATTCGATGAAGTACAATTGCAGTTAGAATGTATTGTCGAAAACAGTGATTTACAAATTTCTGAAAGGACTGAATTTGAATCTCAGTATTATAAATTGCTTGCATTAGGACAGAAAATACAGTTTGATTTTAGTAGTACATATGACCAACATTTGAACGTAAATAGTGAAAAGTGTTCTCGATCTGGTAATAATTGTAAACCCGTCCGTCTTCCTATTATTGAAATAAAAAAGTACAACGGATCGTATGATACCTGGATTGAGTTCCGTGACACATTTACAAGTCTAATACATTCCAATGACGATATTGATCCAATTAACAAGTTTCATTACCTGAGAGCGTCATTGGAAGGTACCGCTGCGGTTGTAATACAATCATTTGAATTCTCTTCAAAGAACTATGAGATAGCTTGGCAGCTCTTATGTGAACGGTTCGATAACAAACGCTTGTTATTACAGAATCATGTTAGTGCTTTATTTAATATAGAGCCGGTCACAAAGGAGTCATCAACAGTGTTAAAACGGGTAGTAGATCAGGTTAATAAAAACCTCCGTGCTTTGGAGTCTCTAGGAGAGCCAGTTAAACACTGGGATACCTTACTCATTCACATTGTGACTCATAAATTAGATTCAAAATCATATCGTGAATGGGAGGAGCTCAAAAGTAACTTAGATAAAAATAAACCTATTACCTTTAATGATTTTATTACCTTCTTGCGTAATCGTGCGGATTTATTAGAGAGTCTTGAGTTGTCGCGTAATGTTAGTACAAGTAATCAGCCATCTCAATATATTAAACCTACGTCAAAGTGTAAGTCAATGGTCTCTGTACAAAATAATAATATAGTTCCAATGGTTTGTCCTAAATGCAATGGTGATCATAGTTTAGGTAATTGTCATCAATTTTTATCATTAAGTAACAATGAACGTTTTCAGTTATTACCAAATTATAAGGTTTGTTACAATTGCTTCCGTAAAGGTCATTTTGCCAATCATTGTAAGAAAACTGGCTGTAAAGTTTGCAAACGTAAACATAACACTCTCGTTCATGTGGTCGACCTTAAATCGGTTTTAAATAATGAGACTCTTCATTCTGATGTCTGTTCAACTTCAGAAACTTCGCGACCTGTTGTTAGGATACGCGATGAGTCTAATATTCCGATTTCTTTGTCAGCTAATGTTGCTGATATGAATGCCAAGAGGTCCTACTATCGACTGCATTAGTTAAGGTGTATGATATTCATAACCGCGAGCATGTTGCTCGAGCAGTACTCGATAGTGGTAGCACTTCATGTTTAATGACAGAGAAAATGTACAGTCAGTTAAATTTGTCTACAATTAATGTAAATAAGTCAGTAATAGGCATTAATAATATATCATCGCACGTAGGCAAAATGTGTCGAGTATCAATGAAGTCATTGAATAGTAGTTTCTCGGTTAATATTAATTGTTACATTTTGCCATCAATTACGGATAACGTGCCTTCACGTCAAATAAATTTGACGGATTTAAAATTGCCATCTAACATTCATTTAGCTGATCCCAAATTTTATTCTCCATCTGCTGTCGACTTAATACTCGGCGCTGATATATTTTGGGATTTAATAGGTTTACAGCAATTGAAATTAGGTATTGATAAGCCGATACTTCATGAAACCAAACTTGGTTGGGTGGTTTCAGGCCCAATAAACTGTGGCTACAAATCGTCGTCTTCACATAATATAAAATGTAATTTTTCTTCTATACACGATGAGACTCCAACTCAATTAACGCAGTTCTGTCAGTTCGAACAAGTCTGTCCTCAGTCATCTAATTATTCCGTTGAAGAAAAGTTATGTGAAGAACGTTTTATTAAAAATATTACTCGTTTGAAAGATGGTCGATTTTGTGAAAGGATACTGAAACAAAACTCTATCATGTTAAGCGATTCATTTCAGCGAGCTAAATATAGTTTTTCAATAGAGCATAAGAAAGTGAATAAACCTATATTTAAAATAATGTACACTGATTTCATATCAGAATATGAATCTTTAGGTCATATGACCAAATGTTTTAATAACAATTCGGATTCTGTACAATATTATTTTCCTTGTCATAGAGTTCTGCGTGAAAGTAGTCCTACTTCATTAAGTATTTCTTATAATAATTTACAATATGTCGGTCCTACTATACAGAAAGATCTTAGGTCTATATCTCTTTGGTTTAAGCAATATAAATACATCATAGATCTATGTTTAGAGAATATGTACAGGCAAATTATTATACATCCCGAATATAGATGCATACAATCAACTTTATTGCATGGCGACCCATTTAAGCCTTTTAAGTTGTATCAGTTATATATTGATTTAGAGTGTAAAGATGATAAAATCTGTGACATAATTATTCGTGATTTCAATGTCGCTGACATGCTCACTGGTGGGGATGATATTGGTGAGGTTAAGCAAATTCGTGAGCAGGTCAGCTCTGCACTTCTTTCAGCAGTCATTAATTTACGGAAATGGAAATATAGTAATCCAATTCCATGTGATTTTAATGACACTCTAGTTAATTTAAATATCGGTATGACTGATGAGTCAAGTAAGACTTTAAGGTTCGGTTGGCAACCAGGTTTATACAGCCTTTTACTATTTAGCTTGGACGTATTATATTTTTGTATAGTTAAGTTGGATCCTAAAGGACATACAAATTATGATATTTTGTTTATAATCGCGCAGATATTTAATTCCTTAGGTTTACTCTCTCCTTGTGTTAATATAATAAAATTATTGTTAAAACTCAGGATCACCTGGGATGAGCAAATATCACCAGATATTGGTCATATCTGGATTGAGTTTAATTATAATTTGTTTGCTCTAAATAATATGCAAATAGACACGACATATCGTGTACTCGTGTATGATTCATATAAGTTTATTGAATTGCATATTTTTACTAAATTCTATAATTTTATGATTCTTGTTTATATGTTTATAGTGTTGACAAATGTGGTAAGGTTGAAATATTATTCCACATCAATGTTTAAAACTGTCAACATAATTTTAATATCCAATTTAATATTTTCTAAGGTTATAATTTACTGCTACCTTTATCTTAGAATTTACTTATGAATAAAACTGTTAGTAAAGTAATAGTAAATTAAAAGAGCATTAATTTTAACTTTAATTATAGTTAAGCAATACTAATAGATATATTATATTATTTAGACAAATATATGATTAATAAAATTAATGATTTTGCATAAAAAGTATCCATTGTTAATGTTTAGAATTAATGCGTCGTCTTAAATAAATAAATAAAAATTTTAAATATAACAAAAGCACCTAATGTTATTATACAGTCCACTAATAGATTTACAAACTGCCTTCATTATGTGTTGTACTATATTCGTACGAAGGGTAAAACAATATCTCCTTTTATGAGTAATAAGTATACCTATTTATTTATAGTTAATTTCGGATTTCATCTGGAATTTTCCCTTTTAAAACTGTTGGTTTGGATTAAGCAAATCCATTCACTGTAGCTACTCGTCAGTACCGTGTCTGTAGGCTTGTAAAAGTATATGTTAACTAATACCATTCATTTAGAAAATGAATCATTTAATAAGGTAGGAAGTGACGAGTACAATTATTACTAGGTTTACGTAAATTTACATCTAGTATGGGAAATCCACATGATATGTTCATATATTCCGACAATTGTACTTCATTTAAGGGGACATATTATTTATCAAATTTTTTTGAAGAACATCTGCAATTCTTTGATTTATGGTGCAGCCAATGAGGATTTAATATTTCATTTAATACCGGCTTTTATTATATTGTAGTCTCTGGGAATCGGGCGTAATATCAAAATTTAAATTGAAAAGAGTGTTGGGAAATTGTCATTTAGCTTATGAAGAGCTCAACACTGTTTTGGTTCAAGTCAAGGACGTATTGAATTATCGACTGCTCACTCTGACAGCATCAGACCCAGAAGATTAGAAACCGCTAACACGTTCCATCAACGGATGTTTTGACATCATTGCTGGCGCCAAGCTACATACAAGATGCTCATCATCATTAGAAGCGATTCCAGCGAATTAAGCAACTATGTCAACATTATTTCATCCCGTTGGAGTATTGTATCAGAATTGTAGTAAGGCATTACATGGCGAACAATCACCGATATTTTCAAGGTGGTCATTGTTCTAAGATGAGAGATGAGAGGACAATCTTCCGTTATTTAAGTAGAAGTTGAGACGGTTAATTATCATTGAAGCAGGAGGACGCAATTAGTCTAGTTGCTGATATCAAGACAGATACTGGAATTGTCTGCAAGTCATTCTCACATATATCTCGTCCACTTCTTGAGTCTGAAGATGGTTGAAAGTCAAGGCTTTCAACGCCCGGGGGCATGTTGGAGATTAAAACCTCCTTGTTAATACTTTTTTTATAGCCATATACTCTTTAATGTTCCTGTCACTGTTCTTCTTTTGTTTTTTCATTGCATTTGATCTTTTCACAATATACGGAAGCAAATTAATTTCATTTATCCACAATTACCTAGTTTTATTACAATCACCATAATAACCAACTGAGAAATCCATAATACTCCCCAACACAAGATAATTTCGTTATAGACACAGAAATAAAAAGAAACATCATAAATGTTGCATTATAACTGTAGTAGTTTTGTAAAAGAAATATTTATTACTTTTTTTATTATCAATTAAATAAAAGTCTTAGGAATGTTTCAATGGAAATTTATGTAATAAAAATCTGGTATTTCTAGTTTTGAAGTACCTATATATTTATATATCTGAATGTTTACATAATTAATAAGTTCTTTCCGTTGCGACTGTTTTTCTGCTATTATCACATAACCGCTCGAAAAGACATCAACGAGTGTTAAAGTTACGCAACTTTACTGTACTCTTTAACTATAAGATAAATGTAACTAAAGGTATTGTATATAGAAACTGGAGCAAGTATGTCGGTAAGTTTCAATTATAGCAGCTACTGCCTATACAATTATTAATTGAAAACTTGTTATCAGAAGTAGCTAGTGTTTGTTATGTAAATTATATTAAGTACAATTTCAACTGTACCATTCGTATAGATTTTCAATGTACATTTATTACGCATCTTTGTAAGGAATATATTATAAAAGACATTTTATATGAAATTGAAGTAAAAATAAGTCCACGTCTCATGATTAAATAGTAGGTAGACAGGAAGGAATAAAATGTATAGATACATTTTAAAATATCTTTTTAGATGACAAAATATTCAATATTATAACAAAATTATATAAATAAGTATTTTATGAGCAAAGGGAAACTAAAATAAATCTGCATATTTTAAACAAATAAAACTAAATATTAGTATTTCTAAAATCTTAAAATATTATGTAATTGATATAAAATTATATAATATGAAAATATATTCGGAATAAAACTTATATTTTATATGTATAAGTCCAATATTTTATTTTAATTTGGCCTAAAAGAGAGCTTTGCTACAACTTCCAAAATTGTGTAATAAACGTTGTTACTAGTTCTTCATTAACCATTTTTCGTCTCTTATATATTCCTATTGAATAATATACTAATTTGAATATAAGCGTTTATACCTACAACAATGGTTGTGTGGGTTAAGAAAAAACTTTGAACATATTAGACACAAGCGCAAGTATTACGTTGATAGTAAACCTCTTTAATGTAGTCACATGTTTGTTGTATCCATTGCTTCCTTTATGTAAAAAAAATTAGGTTACAATTTAGAAAAAAAATATTTTATGAGCTGAACAAAATTGTGGACTACACAAGGTTAAAAGAAAAAAATATCATTACCAGTAGTAATGAAATTTAATTATTGTATGAATGTGTTTTATTTTTAAAACTTTCTCGCGGTATTCATACCGGTTCACAATTGATCCGGATATCGGAAATGTAGATCAAGACATCTATGAAAGTAGACATTCAATTAACGTAATTCACAATACGTAGGTACTTAGTAATTATAATAGTCGTAACCATAACCAAAATTCGTCTGGGGTAGACTGTACCTACTGACTGTATATTTCACCTATTTTAGGCACCAAGCAGCTTGCTCCGTAAGATGTGCTCCGTTGTTGGGTGCGATTATGCAGTGAAATTACAGGGTGTCGCTTGAGTCCTCGGGCAGAATGGCAACACATGTGATGAGCTGTATCACAGTTGTTACATGATAACATGATTCCCGTAGTATTGATTATGTACATATACATATGCGACGGTTAATGCTTAATATCAGGCGGACCCTCAGCTTGTTTCATCATCATCATCATCTGCTTCTTCCTTATCCCATTCATTTGGGGTCGGCGTAATATGTTTTTCGCTTCCATTCATCCCTGTTCGCAGTTATCGCGTTATTTACTTCCTTTCTTACCATATCATCTTTCACACAGTCCATCCATCTCTTTTTCGGCCTTCCTCTGCCCTTATAACCATCATCTCAGCTTGTTTATCATTACTATTACATTAAAAAAATAACCACAGTGTAATGGACGCGACAAAGTAAGGGTACAAATATCACGCTTCTTAGCCTTTTATCTCCAGAATGAGAGGTCGCCACTTTTGTCATTAAAATGAGAATTATCTAAAAGGCTTGATTATCATTTTTAAAAGTAGACTGACAAAAATATCATTTTAAATTTTGTTAAATTAAAATGTCGTTTCAGTATTTAATATTAAAATAGTAAAATTTGCAACTTAATAATACAACCTTGACTTTTGTGAAATACAAAGAACACGGATGTATTGCTATGCAAAAATGTAGAAATTGACCTGACCATTCACAGTGATGGCAGCTGTATCGAACCCGTAAACTGTACGTTTTATATATCGGTACCTACATATATGATGAAAGCATGTCGATTTTTATAGTATTTTATATTGCACATGCAGCTGTGAACCAATGTTAAACAAGGAATTTTATAAAAAATATGTTACATATAAAAATAAAGTGTTCTAAATTTATAAACGAAGAGATTATAAAAGAAGTTTACAACAGCAAAGAAGTCACCAACATAGCATACTCTTTTTGATGTCGTATGATGAAATTTGACCAGAATAATTTTTGATACTGTTTACTTGTATGCAGATTGGATATGATATGGCGCAGTTAGATAACTTCTATAATTCTTGTATTATATACGTGTATAATATTTTTTTACATTTTGATTTTAATAAATGAAAAAGGTTCATTTATAACGTCAGCCTTCCGAAAAAGTATATCTAATTCTATAAAGAACTATTAGCATTAAAAATTAAGCATAACTATGTAATATTAACCTATCTGTGGTATAACTAAAGTTTTATTAATCGTTATCTTTATATTGGCTTATTTTTTATTACCACTAGAGTTCAAGGTTCATGATAGAATTGATAGAGGTATCAAATTGAAAAACGTCAAATGGTATTTGTTAAAAATTATTGATTAAGTTTTAGCAAATACCATTTTTAATTGAAATGTTAGAGAAAAATTGTTAGTACCTGTACCTACAAATAAAAATACGTTTACAAGATAAAAATCTAATATCTGTTGATTTACATAATATAACATCTCTTTGATCCTAAATGGATCATAACACATGTCATTGTTCTGGTCGTTTATCTGGTTGTAAAGCGTAAGTTGTAAAGCACACGTATGTAGAAATAATGTTTTATTGTAGTCAAAGGCAACGGTGAGTGAGACTTTAAATACATAATAGCAATATCGTTATGCAATCAGTTTGTATGCTTAAAACAAGTGTACTTTCCGTTTTACTGTTCATAATACAGCTATATAGGTATTTATTTTGTATGTATGAACGGATGGAATGTGTGAAATATTACATGTTTAAATAAATTGAACCCGAGTATCCTGGCTGATGGAAATCATAAGAAAGAGACGAGAGAAGAGATCCGTAAACAATAAGAGTACTAAAAATCATATAAATTAGGTAAGTATAAATAAATATTAATTATTAACTTTTTTGTTATTAAAAAAAATATATTAATAAATTATATTGTTTTTATTATTAAAAAATATCACTGAATGTCTGTATGTAGCATTTAAGACCAACATGGATGGAAAAACTATACATTTCACAAATAATTATCGAAATCAGTTCAAACTGATATAATTAATAAAAAAATATGCGTTAAGAATACTTTTTATACGTCAATTGTTTCTATTTTTTATTCATCATATATTTTGGATACAACCTACAACATGCAGGTCGGAATTCATTTTGATATTGACTTAAATTGCGAGAAGGAAGACATATCGTATTACTAAAATATTACTGTATAGATATAGGTTTATTTTTCAATATGAGATATAAACATAAAATCACTATTACTCCTATATATGTACTAGTTATATTATTATTATAATAATATACCACACATATATGATATAATTATCTAACTAATATAAAAAAAGGAAACATTCAACAAGTGTTAAAAATAATAGTTATTTTCATGAATACAAGTGACGTACACTTCTATTTCATTCAATAATTCTATTTTCATTCCTAAGTACCTATGCAAGTACGTAATGTTTCTATTCAAGAAGCAAATAGGTCTTGTTGAATTCCGATGCAAATATTTGCAATAAATTCCGTATAAATTATCATATAGCGCTTGTTACCGAGGTTTCCTTCGATTTTTTTAATCAATGTTGGCTACATAGGTAATATTTAGTTGATATTGATTACAGATATCATAATATATGTAACATATATTTATATTATATATTATGCTTTCTTTTCAATCAAAATGTTTATAATGCATTAATTAAAATTTGTAGTTAAATTAGTTATTTATCATTTAACTAGAATTTTGTTAAATTATGTTAAAATTATGTCTAACTAGTTATTTATATTATGCATTTTTTAATATAAAATATTTAAATTTATTTTGGTTTCATTATTAAATATATTACAATTTAATAATTATCAATGCAACAATATTAAATGAGTAGTAAATAATTTTAATTTTTCATAAACAAATATATTAAACATTCAATCATAATTAAAACCCCATTACCTGGATCAATTTAGCCTTAGTAGTGTATTATGTCATTAGATCGTAACCTTGAGTTGTATAAGATCAGAACTAAAATCGTTTGCAAAATTAGAAACAAGTGTACGTAATTAAACAAAGCCTTTTAAAACAAAAAAGAATAATAAAAGCAAATTTATTAAATTGTCTGTAGCTTCGGGCTATTTTTGGTATGCACACCCACAACAATAGCTTCTTGACCATCAAGAGATGTTGTTTCTTAGAATTTCCATATATTTTTGTATTGATTAACAACATTACTAATTTAAGTAGGTATTGTTTATTTGTGCATGGGAGTTAACAAGAGACGTAACAGAATGTAATACTTACTCAATATTAGACTTATGAAATTATTTATAAAAACGATATTACTCAATTGTTTTTAAGTCTCATAAATATGTAAAGTGAGGTGATGTGGTATCAAAATAATATATAAAACACGTATATAGTCACTCATACTAAGTATATTGTATAATTTCTGTACAATCGAATATCGGGGAAGTGAGTTAAATATAATTTCCCTATATTTTTTGAATACTAACTATTTTTTAGTTATTAATGAAGTTACCAAAACTATATTATAATTTTTAACAATAGTGTATTTATCAGTAAAGTATGTATGTAATGTAGTAAATATTATTATATTCCATTTTATGTGTATGGCAGCACACACAGTCACTGCAGACTAGACGACGTCCGTAGTCATAGGTAAACCTTAGTATCTAATGCGAATATAATTGTACTTGTATATCACAGTTATGAAACTGGGACATGCTATTTTAGTGTTAGAATTTAAGTAATTTAGCTTACCTCATATTTGATGTTTGTATTATTAGTAATGATCTATATGCGAGCTAACTTTAATTAACCGTTTATAAAAAAATATTCCTATGCATGTTCTAAAAATAAATATAACAAATTTCATTCATAGTAACAAAAAAGTTTTATTTATAAGTTTGTTGTTATTATGTTTTACTTTATATTTAAAAGAATTTGATTTTAATATTATTTTTTTATTCGCATCCTTCGATGTGTAGTCAGACCTATCGGCTGAGAGTCGCTAACAAAACGAGTTCAATATTATCTAGCAATTCTAATATTAAATTACAAAGATATGCGAGACTATGAATATGCATAGTAACCTCCATAATAACTGAATTACTTATACCAGAACAAAATGAATACAATATATAGGCATAAGTGTAATGTATAATAGGTACTACAGATTCAAAAGATTATTTGTTAATTACTGTATTCTAGTTTTAAATAACATAATTCTAGTATGAATTAATTTAATTCTTGCAAAAATGATTTTTTAACGCTCACCTTGGTTAGTAATATTTGTCATATTATATTCTAAAAATAAGTAATCGCATATTCACATTTATATACAATTTAACCATTATAATCATACTGATAGAGTAGGAAATATGTTTAAGGTTATTAGTCATATTAAAGTATAGATTTTAAAATGTGGCACAATGTTGTTGCTTGTCGACTCCTCCCCTCTTAATACCATATAACGTGATTTATGGATGGTCTCTAATGGATATACAGTTTGAAATTACCTACTACATACCTGGATCCATACAATTATTACGACCTTCATGGTGTCCATTACAATTTAATGCACCGTGCACATTTGTAATAACGAGTCATTACTGAGTTAAAGATCAACTGATGCCACCTGAAGGTAGAACTAAAGTGTTAATTAAAAGGTCTAGACGGCATCACTGTCAATAAATCATAATAATAAAAATTCTGGTGAATAAATTATATATTACAATTATATGTATATACATACACTTAACCGATTTGAAAAGAGGTTTTCTTGAACATTAATTTCTGTTTGTTATATAAACGCAAAAAATATCTATTCTATTATACAATAATTACACTGCATTATAAATCTGAACTGATTTTGATGATTATTTTTCAATTACATGATTTTTATGCACATCGTGGGATACAGCTGTGTTACTAGCTTGTAACATTTATTTTATAAACGACGATGTTAGGGAAGCCGCCTTCGCTAATAGGCTATCAGTAAAAGATAACTTGATCAGAATTACGATCGATTAGGCTACCGTGAAAATGATTACTAAATCTACTGTATTTCCAGAGAAAGTTATTATGTCGAGGTGCAGTTATTAGCAATTCGGCCGCTTTTTTTCTCCTCCATCTTATATAGGTATGTGTAGGACACATACGAATATCTGTATATATATACAGATATTCGGGTGATTTTGTAGTTAACTACAATTATGTATAAACAATAATAACTAAGGATATAACAATTATGAAGTCTGCAAGTTTTGTTATAACTCATTGAACCTTGGCTAAATATTTAGACAAAAGCTTTCAATTGTATGTAGGACGTTAAATCGTAGGTTGCTGCCAAAGTTAATTGAAAAAAATACAGTATGTAATACCTTGAGGCAAATAATACAAGTATTTCAAAATAGTATGTAGATGGAGGTCGAAAAGATTATTGAATAACAAAATAATATAGACAAGGATTTTATGAGGAATTTTTATTGTCTCTGGTATGTAATAAAATTTTGCATAGATATATTTTATGATGGCAGTTATCAGACAGGTATGAATAAAAATGCAGTAATTTATTTGAACCATGTAACACGATTGTGAACACTTTACAATATAAGAGACATATCAAAATTAGACTAAACAATATAAGTTGCTAATATTACTATGTCAACACTTTTGTACCTTGTTGAAGTAACAATAATCTACAATATATTTTTTTTTCAATATCGTCGTCCCGGATATGAATTGCCAGGCATATTACTAGTTCATACAAACTAATTCTTTATTACATATACATACATTTTTCACGACTTAAGTACCTTATCCCATTTTCCTTATTTTTACAATTTTATTATTTACTATAGTTTGTATTCTTAAAATACAACTTAATACAGACTTATTTACTATTTTCTTTTACTCTTTTAGTACCTACAATAATAGATTCCCGTGACTTCGTCTATCTCTTTATCTATAATTTATTTATTTCGATCATTTGACATTACGTAGGTATAACGATACGATAAAGGGTGCTCTTCACATATGATTATGTAACGACACAATCATATGTGAAGAGCACCCTTTAAATAAAACAATTTGCGACATAAAATCAAACATTCTTTAAATTGCACTTTATTTAAATTAAAAATACAGATGATTAATAAATTCAAAGATAACGAAGATCACGCTTATATTAGGCAAAAAAGGAAAATACAGATGAATTGAGTACCTCCTTATTTTCGACATACATTATGATAATTACAGCGTGTTTCTTAACATTTCGCGGTTGACTCACAATGCAAGGTCGGATGGCATTAATATGAGTTTATTTTCTTTTATTGTTTATGCATGTTAACAGTATTTAGATTACAACCGTGAAGATAAACGATATTAAACTTCATGGATATTTAATGTTCTTGTGACCCATGGTTCACTCGCAGTTTAAATGACTACAAATTATGGCCTGGCACTAACGCATAATAAAGATGTATAAAAAATATGAAAAAGTATGTAGGTAGTATCTTCTTATTTGAATCATAAACCTATCCAAAAGTATTTTAAAATATATATTGTTTATTGTTTTTATATATTTTCTTTTACTCTTATACTTCATTTCCCTTTAAGAATATAAAGAGATCGAAGTTAACCTACTAAGCTAAGAGATAGTCACCGTAGAAGATTCCGTTTTATCCAAATCGAATTAGTCACGGAATCTAAAAAAACAATGAAACACGTGGAAACAGGGTTTGCATCATAAATTGTTAAGGTGTGATCGTAATAATATACTAACAGACCGAGCCTAATTATGTAGTATGGTCAATAAATTTTTTGGCACATAGCAATCTCATGTAACCCACCTGCATATATATTACTCAAACTATTTAGATCGTAATTATGGAACCGCCCCATTCAATTAAACAAAAGCGCTTCAAGCGCTTTATACCATATTCTTTTCTTCATAAAATAGAATCATTTATTAACACTATTGTAATATGAATACATAACAGATTTGTGAAGGCGGGCTCTAGCATGCGGATATGGAATCTAATGTTAGAGTTTTACAAACTTTGAAGGCTGGTCAGCAAAAAAAAAATAAAAAGACATTTAGGATTTTAAGAAATTTAGTCTAACTGTCTTATACTTAAAGAAATTTACAATATCTTTTTGTAAATAACTGAATTTTATTCAGTTTAGAAAATCCAGATTCAACTAACTTGACTTGAGCTTTTTTGTACAAAATTTATAAAACTGTGAATGTTTATGTTTTTGTCTGAATACGTTTAAAAAAAAGAGTAACAAATTTGATTACACGTGATTACGTGAATAACACATAGTTTTGACCACGTTTCACCAAATCATTTGATTTACAAAATGAAGAAATTCGCTGTCCTTAAAATATTTGTAAGGATATAAGAACATTATTCTAAAAAGCGACATAAATGCCCATCCCATCCATCCCAAATGAGATTGTTGTCGTGAACATATAATTACTTTAGTTAAGTATTAATTTCATATAACAACGCATATACTATGTCATCACACAAGTTTTTGAAGCATATTACAATTTGACTTGCTACAAATAAGTTATGTAATTATATGATTGATGTACAGTTATATTGGCTTCGTGAAAGCAAAATTTGTCTGGGTACATTGTTATAACCATTTGACAATGAAAACGTGAGTGGACATTTACGAAAATTCACGCCTTGGCAAATAAATCATCAAATCTTATAATAGATAGTAAAAGTATATAAAATCCAATATATATTACGAAATAAGCCAGGTTTTCATACCAAATCTGTTGCTGACGTACTGTCCATATAGTTTTATACTTCATATTTATATTGTATTTTCTATTAAAAATTTCATTAATGTATATTTTTTGTATATCGAATAATTTAGTCTAATAAAATTTTTGACAGACTACAACAAAATCCTTACTTTATTATTATGAAGAATATTGCATACAACTATCTTATGTACTTTACAATAGATATAATTCTATGTAATATAATAATGGAACGAGCTAACTGAATATATATATATATATATATATATATATATATATATATATAAATAATAATATAATAAATAAAATAATATACTTCTTTAATTATCTAAACTTTGTCTTCTGTGTCGGCTTCCTTTCATAACAAACGTAATGCGCCTTGCTAACACAATCACAGCTTTCACTGGTGTATAGTTAATAGTATGCAATTGGCCTCATAGTTGTGCGTGGTGTACACTAATAATATAATAAATACAATATTATTTTTCCACTAACTTCTTTAATTATTTCTAAACTTTGTCTTCTGTGTCAAATGGCCCGTCATTGTCCCTATCATTATTTTTATGTTATCCTGTCATTTATTACAATCGTTGATTTGTTCATTGCCAGTTTTGAATGCATCGGTTGTTCCCATCTTTGGTTTTGTATCTAATTTCAAATTACAATCACAGCTTTCACTGAGTGACAGATATATATGAGATATACGTGAATATATATGAGTAATACTCATAATATGAAACCGGACTCATTTGGGGCTCTCTAATTAAAAAGAAAAATATTACTTACTGGCTGTATCTAGTCGTTTAAAGTAAAAGATTTTTATTAAATAAGTATATCTTGTGTTTATCAATTACAAACAAAAATAGCTTATTTTTGGTTTAGGCTTTGCTCGCTCTGTAGACGGCGCTGGTTTACTGTCCCTAACGGAGATCATAATTACGACAACTTGAGCCGTAGTTCGAAATCCTTACAATGCCCTTACTAAAGCCGTATCGGCCAGGATTTGGCCTGTAACCGTTCCATAAATCCATCCACTGTTTTGGAGTGCACGCCCTTATTTTCGTCCGGTGAAGCAGTAAAGACTAACTGCGGTCAATATTAGAAGAATAGTTTGATTTTATTTCATAGTGGAGTGTAACCACCATCTATGCAACCGATTGCATTCTGTGGTGGTACTAAAGCCATTTATTGAACAACACCATTACGATGTGTCATTTGTGTCGCCAACTCATTTATGAAATCAGGAGCACGTTAATTTACCACAATAGTTTTTAGAGGAGGCCGCAGAGAGTCGCATAGTGTCCATTTTTTTATAGAAGGTATAGTAATACTGTTCAAGGCGCAATGGTCAATGCAGGTGAAACAACTGTGAAAGATGATAGGATATGAATAAAGTCAAGTCTGTTAGCCGACCGTATCTAATTTACCAGAAATTAAGCAATTGGTTTCTAAGAAACGCATGGAAATCTACCTAATAGTGTGCATTTGCCAATCCCAATACTACCCATTACTAACAAGCTTCACTGCCGATAGAATAATAATTTTCATTAGTTTTCTGTCAACGATGTTAAGTTAGGTGTACTAAAAATAATTATTAATGAATTATACTCTTGAAATACTCTGGGAGAAATATTCTTAATTTTGGTTAGACAACTCAATTTTGGTTGCTAAATAGCCAAACTATTTTATTTACTGATACCGCTTGTTTGTTCGTAGTAATTTTTTACTATATAAAGACTATACTTTAACAATAAAACCAAAATATTCTAACTTATTGAAACTTTTTTGAGTGTAGGTACAGTAAGACTAATGTTTAGAGGTATAGTTCCGTATCCTATTAACATTTATTTAAAAACTAACCACAACACCTATAGAAAGAGCTACTTCTTAAATTGCATCTAATGTGCTCTTACCCTTAAAAGACACTTAGTATCTCAATGTACAGTGTCGTAACCCATGAATAATCGTTTAACACGAGTTTTTACTTACGTCTATTCACGCAATTTATTGTACTGAATATATTTGCAATAGAGACGAGAATCGAGAACGAAATATGCGTAAATCAATGTGTTTCTAGTACATTGTTATGTTTTTGCTTATTTGCATGTTGAATCATATTCTTGAGTTAATGAAGACCTTGCTCATAAGTTCTACGTATGCAAAATTGGAGAGCGGTCTTTGTTTTATTTTTTTATTTTTATTCTATGTAGTTTTCACCCGCCATCATGTTTGCTGACTGATAAAAACTTACTCAATCTCAAACTGATGTAAAACGTAAAGAAAATAATTTTTCAGTGTTCATAAATCAAATGATTATAAATACCATAAAAATGTGCTAGTTGAGTTTGTTTCAAGTATTTCTCAACTGTTGTACATACATTTCTCAACAGTAGTTAGCCGAACGAATGGAGGATAAAGATAGTGATAAAATAATTTGATTTTTATATGTAAGTGTCCTATACGAATGAAGAATTTGTACTTAAAAAAATACTTACAACTTTAATTACAAATTTTACTGTAATCTTTTAGCCGCTAGCCAATAGGTAACAAAGAAACTTTCATATTTATTTAATAGTATCTAGTGAGACTTTCACAACAATGAATACACAATTGGTATTTAACACCTGTTATTATATATCACCTATACCTACCTAGGTATTATATCTTTCTTAAGTTGAAAAAGTATTCCATTTAGGCCACATTCAGGTATTACTGCGAAATATTAGGTATAGAATTTAATTTTCAGTTTTTAAATTCATAAAAATAAAAATAAATCGTTAAACAAACATTATTGGATAACTTCTTTTGATATAAAGAAAAAACCAACTCCAATGAAATGTAATATTATATTTGTAATTACATTTTGAATAGAATAATAAAATTTAATCAGTTTATGAATTATTTATTTATTATGTAAATTTTTACTTCGGTAACAAACAAAGACCCGAATTAGGACCTCCATCTTTTTTCGTCAAGTCGTCTAGTCAAACAAAATATTCCATTTAAAATATCCACCCGATTATTTCTAGAAGGTACCACTTGAAAGGTTAACCTGATATATACCATACATTGCTAATATATTATTAAAAATACTCAAATAAATTCAATAATTAATTAATACTTTTGTATGTACTATACATTTTTAAAGTGGGCAGAACGTATATATTAACAATTTATAAAATGTCAAACTTATTTAGAGTTATTAATTAATTCACAATTAACATGTAGGTCAAAGTAATTTAAATTGCATCTTTCACTGTAAGTAACTGACTGTAATTAATTATGTATAATAATTATATGCCGTTGTAATATATAACAAGCGTGTCAGTTAACTTGAAGAGTTAAGTGGATTGAAATTAGCCAATACATGTAATCTATAATACCGACATGGATTATGGGATTCTTAGTAATGGTATATTATCTTATCTGTGGTAATGATAACTATAGGAGTCTGGGACTCCTATATTAATGTTCATATATCAGTGTTTAAGACGATATCATCGTGTAACTGTGCCAGCAATAACATGTGAACCAAAACGCATTATTAGAAAATTTAAATATCCAATTCTATTTGTGAAAACAACATTTGCAAAGAAGCAATTTAATTATATAGCACCTCGGTTATACAATGCATTTCCTAGCAAGGATAATGATAAATTAAAGGATAAATCTAATCAAATCATGATATACTAAAACCACTCGAGTATGAAAACTGTGAAACACTAGTGTCCCCGTATTAATATCTATCTCTCCTTCTTCTTAATGGATGGATGCAAAATAAAAATTATTATTATTATTATTATTAACTATTACTAAGAAATAATTTGAATATTTTTTTAATAATATGATAGCAATCTATGCTGTCGGGTTAACCTTTCATGTGGTACCCTCTGTAAATAATCAAGTAATTCATTAATTGTAAATGATCGCGATCTGACCTCATGCTCATTCTATTATCCTCCATTGATGCCCCGCCAGCGCAGACCGTTTGCGTAGGCGGGTGCACCATTCATCACAAGAACAATTTAAACCATAATGTCCTATTGATAGTTATAAATAGATATTGTTGATTGTTAGTAATATGTTAATAATACTCTTTTTAAAGTTACCTTACCCTTATATTTTTATTATAATCTCTTCTGATCTTAGCAGTTCATTGAAACTTCAGAATAGAAAGACTTTGCTGACCGAGGAAAAGTGGAAAGAATAGTTTTTTGTATCAATTAAGAAAGTATATATCAACTATATATAAGTATACATACATACTACATATATATCAACTTACTACTTTCATATAAATGTCAGATTAAAAAAAAAGAACTGCTTATAAATGGTTTAGAGCTGAAAAAAAATCAGAAGCCTTATGGTTTTAATGATACTGATATGTTTATGAGAGTTACTTATTTAAAACAAATTTATTAAAAACTTGAATATATTTTAGATATTTATTATATATACAATCTATAGACAGAGACTAGATCCTAATAACTTATATTATCCTAATAATTTGTCCTAATAAATTATCAAAAATTCAACTTACGAGTACTTATTTATTCAATTATTTATATAATAATGAACTTAACTGTACTGTAACAAAGAACAAAATATTGAATAGCCATTTAAGATACATTCTTTGATGACTGAAGAAATTAGAATACAATGTACCGCAGAGAATTCCCACAGATCGCAACTCAATTAGTACTAACCTGTGTATCTATACAATGTACAGCATACTTACGAGCTTCTATTTGCAGAGTAATTCTGTAACGAATTATTTTATATATTTTACTTTTTTTAAATAATCTATATTTAATGTATGCTTTTTTATTTGAATAAAATAAAAAAGGGGTAATACTATTTATTAAATGCATTATGGATTTTAAATTACCATTATATATAGTTATTATATTATTTGGTATATTTGTATTTGTAAGATTTTTAGAGTATGTATACTTTTTTATTGTATCTTAGAAATTATGCGAAAATTATATCAAACGAAATCTTTAAATGAATAAGGAATGAAAATACGCATAATAATAATTCAGAAAACTTCTGAATATTTTTTTCATTTACGGGGTACACATAGAACTAAGTCCTACAGGTTTCGCAGTTAAAAAACAATTCTAATAATATAAAAAACACAATAATACAATCTCTTTTAGTGCCTCTAACATAAACACATCACAACTCTGGTAGTCACGTTGAAACAGTTTCCTTAAGTATTACAAAATTGGTGTAAATTGTATAAAGTACCGAATGACCAATTTCAAATAGTGGAATAGCCCTATTAATGGAGTACAAGTGGAGTAGAGCGGTTGCGTCACAGCTCGCGATGAACTGGCTTTGTTTTCTCCACTTTCGATTTTATTTCGCTGCGTCCGCGCACGTCATCGCACCGACTGGTTTCATGTAACTAATTTTATAGTAATGATGTCATAATGCGATAGAAGCATTTTTTAACATTTAATTATTCAAGTTGGAACAGAGAAAAGAATTACAGTTCTACCTGAGGAGGTCAACCTGACATGGTAAAAACTGCAATATTGTTCATATGTATAAATAGGACTTTAGAAACATCAGTGTTAATGTGTTGAGAAATTAAAATTACGAAAATTAATATATACGAAACTGGGTAGGTTACATCTGATATGAGTAGAGGTTCATCTGTGATATATCGTTATGATTTAAAAACGATTATATCATTAATAACATTTATTTTTTAATTTAATATTTTTAATTTAATTTATTTTTATTATTGTTCAATTCATTAATGTATATGTGTAATAATAATGTACTATAATATTTTGGGTTTTTTAAATACTTTATTTGTTAAATTACAAACATTTGTATTAAAATGGATTGTACTATGTCAATTATATGGTACCTAAATAAATAAAATAATAATATTATATTGGCAAGTACAAAGGTGACAGACTGAGAGAAAAAAGATTACGACATAATATAGTAATGTTCGTAAATCATTTCCTGGTTATTATGTTTTTCTGTCTATACACCTATAGGTATCTAAAGCCAGAAAAAATGCTACAAATAATGATAGTGTATTACAAGCACTTTAGATCTAAATACACATATTATGCCGTTTTCTAGCCACAAAAGTTTTTTATACCCAGAACACATCAGACAGAGCACCTACAATTCCAAACTAAGCTGACCTTGTGTCATGGTACATAGAATTAATAGAATATGTAATATTTATCTTTTATATAAGTTCCTATATACATATATAAATACATAATATACACGTACCTCTATAGTACACCATACCAATTATAAATAATCATAATAAAGATTGTATTGTACCTACTGAAAAAAATATCAACTAAATTATTTGAGTTACTCCAGAAGTAGCCAAAATTTAATAAAAACAACATTTGTATACTTAATTTCACAGATATGAGCTAAACAAATAATTAAATTATTTTAGTTACTAATACACCGAATTTGTCTATATATTATATTTTGCTTTTTATTACTAAAGCTTGCTAGTCACTTTTTTAATGTTTGTATTGTAATATTACTGTATACCTAGTAATCGAACCCGTGACCGTGGAAGGTACTTTATATTACTACTATCGCTACGCAAATCGCCATCGTCTTTCACATCATAGAACGTAACTAATGTGCCTGCAGCATTTAGGAGTGCCCTCTATCACTTGTATTATGAGAAAGTATAATATATACAACGTGACATACTAATTACAGGGTATTATAACTAACAGTCTCGAAATATAGGAGATACCCCGAATATCATTATATATCTATACTGTGATGTCAGAGGTGCTGTTTTTGTGCATAGGTGACGGCTACTATTTTATATTAAACATGTTCGCTTTTCTTTTATAAATTTATAAATAATAAAAAATACACAATTACTCCTCACTTCGTATATTTATCCCAGATGGAGACAGAGGCATTGTTAACTGTAAATGTTGTGGTGTGCACACTTAACATTTAAAAAGAAATATGATTTCAATCATTAACTTAATCCAGCGCAAACTTTACGCTGATTTCAACTGCCGTCTCTTGGATTATTTATTCTCTTTTAATATTTTCTTCATCGGGAAGCGTCATAGTTAGAAATTAAATTAACATCCAGCTACACAGAATTGGCTTCTAGATCACAACCTTCAAATTAATATGACTAAGACAAAAATTATCCAATTTCGACCTTACCAGAAAACACCGCTAAATTTAATTGCCAGCTAATTACAGATTTCAACTTACTTGGCCTGAATTAGATACATACGTAAACTGGATATACAGATTTATATATGCGTTATCGATGCAATTGAATGCAACGTGACAGGCTCAAACGCCGCGGACCATACTATGCCGTAGCAAACATCGATTTGACAGTTGCAAACCACACTTTAAAAAATTAAAAATTTTTTAGTCTATTTATATATTAATATATCCATTTATCATATAATTTTAAATGTAATAATAGATTAAAAAGCGTCTAAAATAGTTAGGGCGAATATAATATATAATAAAATCCCGGAAACCATAAAATAAAATTAATTTATTTAAAAAAAGGCTTAAACAACTACTGACCGACAAAGCTTACTATACAGTAAAAGAATATTTAACAGACGTACTATAGGAACTAACAGGACACTACAACAGAACTAAATTTTAAATTTTATTATTTGAACTCACTTTACCATGTGTATTTTAATTTATCTTATGTAAATTTATGTATAAGTCAAATGTAAATAAATAAATAAATATTTGAAAACCATTATACCACAACGTTGTATGGTTGTATATATCTTTATATAAAATCTTAATGAAAACGTACATCACCACCACTTAACTACATGACTTGTGACGGAAAAGTTGCGTGATAAAAAAGAATAACAATAAACATTGTTTATGTTATCGTAACAGTTATTACAAGTTTTGATAAAACTGTTATTATGTACGCTAATTACCGATACTAGATCGTGATCGTGATGAGCATTAACAAACGTGTTCTATCTAGTTGCCTGTCGATTTCAATTAGTAGATGGACACACAGGCAGCAGAATATGTGCATTGTTCATGACACCCCTCATGCGTTGCCATACCAAAGAATTATCATTCTTATAGGCACTCAAAATCAATATAAAAAATCCTTTATTGACAAATGTCAATATTAAATATTAATAATTCATCATTGAATAAATATCATCAAACAATAATTGGTAAAATGTAAATACATTTTACCAATTATTGATGAACATTTTAGCTGCTTATGAACGTCCAGTTTTTGTATAACACTCATATATAGACACATGCTATGCAGTTTCCATTGTCTAATTTAGCATACCGTCTTACTTCCTATGATCGAGGGTTCGATTCTCACACAATAGAATCATTTGTATTCATGAGTATCATTGTTTGTATTAATATGGCTATTTTCTATATACTTTTATAAAAATGTATATGTACAATAGTATGTATAATGTATATATACATTAATTTAAAACCCTAATAACAACAGCAATATACAAATAAAATTTTTGGACACAGTGTCATCTAGTCTCAATATCTGACGGGGCTATGGGAATGGATACGCCGTGTAAATTGTTCTCTGTTAATATTAGACATATTTTTTATGTAATTTTCCTTTGATTGGATGGATAGAAAGAAAGAATGAAAATATTTAATTTGACAAATATCTTTTCGGGTAAAAAGTTATAGTATTAATTATCCACATTATTTATTATTACTACAATAGAACCACTATGGGTTAATTTAAATTTATTACTAAATATGTTAATTTTAACGATGAATATGGAATGGTGCAGCCTGTACTATTTGGTATATTCTGGCGGGGCACCAGTAGAGAATAGGTTGAGGATGAAGTCAGTTAGCTCATCGGAACTGAATGTAGTTAATATAAGTAGATATAGTTAGTACAATATACAGGGAACCCTTCTCATGCGTGTTTAAAACGCATTTCTTGTCTATTCACACGTTGGTTTGCAGTCCTGAGTAATTAGAGGTAATCCATTATGAGCATTTTAAACATCATCTGGCTTAATAATGCTTTCTATTTCTCTGCATTACATTTCATTGCAATTGCTACAATGTTGCAATGATATTTATTTGGGACTTCTGTATAAGTAATGATAATAGAAAATGAAACGATATTACTACTACAGAAAATAACACTTCAATAAAATTTAGGAACTAGCGGCAATAAATTTATGTATTGTTTAAATATTTAGAACTTAAGCACTTAGCTAATGTAGGATTTATATGTAATAAATATAATAATAAAATAACAGAAGAATATAAATAAGATACGATATTTTTAAACAGTACAAGATATACTTGTACATTTTAATATACAATAATTATACATTGAAATGTATTTTTTTTACTTTTAGGGATCAATACAATATAATTTAAAGAAAATAAATCTAATTAATAATATTTATAATCATTTACAATAGATATAAAATGAACAGCAATTGTCTTTGTGTTTACCACTTAAAAGTCTGGTCTCATTTCTTCTTTTATAGCCTCTTTGTTACTGTCGATAAGGCGGTCGAAAATTTGTTTATAGGAGCACCTAAATAGATTATGTGATGCAATAAATACAAGTTTATTCTATAACAGAACTATTATCATTTAAACCAAAGCGTAAAGTGAACCTATAAACCAGTTTTATGTTGACACATATAATACAATCTAGAAACCAGCTCAAAAAGATACTACTGCTGCCAACCACATAGTTTACGCGATATGTAATTTTAAATCATGATTCAAATGAAATTAATTATTAAAAAATAAGAATAAAATAAATGTCGCTTATATATATTTTAATTCATGGTTTAAATAGACAAATATAATATTTTAAAGAAAGTATTACATATGAATGTGAATGGTTATGAGGGCAGAGGAAGGCTGAAAAAGAGATGGATAGACTGCGTGAACGATGATATGGCAAGAAAGGGAGTACACAACGAAATGACTACGAGCAGGGATGAATGGAAGGAAAAAACATATTACGTCATCCCCAAATGAATGGCATATGGAATAAGCAGACGATGATGGTTTAAATAGATAAAAATTAAATAAGTTTTTTAATAAAAGAGTATGTGCATATGCTACATATTTACTTCATTAAATATTTATAAGTATACTCGTTCCACATTTTCTGTCACAGTGTGAGTGGATATTTAGGCGAGGCTATATTACAGGTTCAAAATACAAGTTGCTGTTGTCTATTTCTAACATCAAGACTGCTATTTCAATAATTTACTATGCACTATCCATTGATCTCAACCATAGATGCATTTCAATTTGCTGTGCCTACGAGTCTGCATCCGTCTCCGGGTCCACATACAATTGCTCTGTTCATTTGGAGTCATAGCACGAAATCGAAAGCTCAGCACCGTTAGTCATAGGTACATTGTCTTGGCACTGTTATTAATGAAAATTATCATAATATATGTAGATTGCCCGTAATAAGGTATAACGTAGCATTTAATTAAAAAATATATTAGTAAATTAATATTTTTTCTGTTGGTCTTATGTTAGTGTTTTAGACGAAATAAAGAACATTTATGGATTGATTATTAATTAGAATGAAAATAACACACTTTAGTATGTACAGCTATTTATTTGGTTCTGAAGCTTTCATTTTTATGGGTGGTTAAAGATTTTCAGTGTTATATGGTATTATTGTATCGTATTGATTTTAATGTAATTATTTTATTGAAATACATTTATTCGAATATTTTTTTTATTATTATACTTTTATTTTGGGGATTTTTGTATGAAATACAAGTAACATATTTTCGAATTTAATTTAAATAGGTACTTTTAAACATATTTCCTACAATTTTTTTGTGAATCAACCACGCCTCATAAGAATGAATAAAAAACATCAGACTCTTATCAAACAACATAGTATATTGGAATAAACTGCCTAATAATTTTACGATTTCTAAAAGTGTTAATAACTACGGAAAATGTATCCTAAAATTGTATTTACGTGTAATGCAATCATAATATATTGAATAGAAGACAATTAAACAAAATATAAAATTACTACAAATTATAATAACAAATATTGATTTTATAGGTCAATGCTGTAAAGATAATAACAAATATCATTCACTATGATAGACATAATAACATCAGATTACTTTATTATGATCTAATATGTATCTATAGATCTCATATTAACAATAATCTTTTCGAAGATCAATAGTCATCCAATGTTGTAAATAATTTACTATTTGTTTTTGTTGTAAAAATATGTAGTAAAATATGTAAGTAAAAAATAATTGTATTAATATTAAAAGAGATTCTCAACAGATTTGACTATATTACAATAATATTAAAATGAACTTCGACAACATTATAAAATATCACATTAGTACCATAAGAAGTTTAATGCCTACCTGTATAATGGAAGTGAATGAGTGATGCCACGGACATTCCGTAATACCCGTGTCTTAGTTACATTTCCACTTTCCATCCGGTGAACTTGCCCGATTACTATTTCTATATAGTATAAAAAACAGCCCAAAGCGTATCTGATACTCAATAATTCCGTATTAAAGCATTTATATTCTCGATTGCTCATTTATATGAGTTTTGAACCAAATATTACTCTATTCAGTTTTTTGGCGGCGTAATATATATATATATTATTAAATATAATAGATTTTTTGTGTTGGTCTAGTATATTTTAAACTTTGCAAAGGTTAATCTAGATCAATGACAAGTGTTTTGCAAGTATATTATGTATGTATGTATTTACAATAAAAACAGTACATTAATTTTATTATTTTAATTATTGCTTTCGGTACCATAATTAGTTTGGGACTAGATGGTACCTACTATGTGAATTGACCTGTTTTTTATTATTTTTATCTTTTCTCTCTCTTTTTTTACAAATTTAAAAGAAGGTAATACTCACCTACACGGGCCTTAGCCAAGTGTGGAAGAGGTTGTGCTATGTGAAGATATTATTGAGGAGTTCATTATTATTATTATTATATATATTTGGGTTATATATAAAGTATACCTACACCATATAATATTTTGTGGGAAATAAGTATAGTTTACATTAAGCAAAAGGTTTCATTGGATGTAGACGATTTTTAGGGAAACATCTAACTCATTATAAAGTCAAAGACATTCATTACTTAGTCCTTGCCCTTGTAATGTTCAATAATGATTTTGCATTGTTTTCCGCCCATTATTTTTGTATACCTACAAAGTTATCTCTTTAAAAGAGAATTAATGAAGCGGAATTAATGATTTTGTAAATCTAATATAAATTTTATCATTTATTCCTAAATTATTTTATTCAAAAATTTCACTATGTATACCTACACAATATTTATAAACTATAAAAATAAATTATTAAAAACAATTTTAAATAAATTTTTCCACCGGCAGCATATACTGCTTACTTTTTTTATTTTTTTTTACTACTTATTTTTTTTATTTAATCTTTGTAATTAGTTAAATAATATACTTACATATTATTAGTTTCATTCCTGTAACATGTTGTGTAATTTATTAAAGTTTAATGACAAGATCTATAAACGCTTTAAAACCTATATTCAATCGTAAATCTTATCTCAGTCCAGTTACTAAATTGCGCATTTATTCTACCCTTATTAGACCCTGCCTAACCTATGCGGCGCCTGCTTGGAGCTGTTTATCAGACACCAATTATAATAAACTCCAAGTTATACAAAATAAGGCCATCAAAACAGCTTTTAATACACCGCTTAAGTGTAATTTAAAGAAATTACATTACAACATTAAGTTCCCTTTTATTAAAAAACATATCTTATCTATATCTAAAAGATTTTACCTGAACAAAAATCCAAAACACCCCAATCTTCTGGTCTCAGCAATAGGAAAAACTAGATTGCACAACTTACCATACTCAGCAACTTATCGTCGATATCGCTTACCCCATCACTATTTTCTTAATGAATAGTGGGTATGGGCTGTTGGCGACCGACCGATCTAAACTTTACACTTCTACCCTCAAATCGCTAATTCATGACATGACTCATTATTGTAGCTCTAATACTAGTTGTATATTATTTTTGTTTCATTGTTGTATTATGTGGGTATATTTATCAATGTACATAAATATTTTTATAGATTTAATTATTGAACATTTATTGTATATATTATTTTCGTACTGTTATATGTTTAAAAAGACTTATTGTCTGTGTTTGTCTTAGATGTATATCTATTTGTATTGATTTTGTTATACTTAAATAAAGATGAATTAAAATAAAAAAAAAATAAATAAAATGACAAGATCGGAGGGACGTATTAAATTAAAGAGCAGGATGAGCTTTAAGTCAGGTGGTATAACAGTAAAATACGAGGCTTAATATTAGTATCCTGGTAGATGGATCATGAAGATGATGAACTATCCTGTGATGTTGACTATCATTTTCTATTCGACGTGCTATTTTTTTATTTTATTGCCATTTCAATGTATAAAAATGCTAGTTGTTTCCGGCGTCTTCGTGTGTAGTTTAGATAAAAGGAATCTGATATATTAAATATTATAAATATATAAAAGATAATAAATTTGTATTTGTACGTGATATAATCAATCTTCATATCTAATTGTTTTAAGACTTGTTTAACCGTGTAGCTTTGAAGAGTTAATTAACAGACAGACGGACAGACATACTTTCGCATTTATAATATTATGTATACTAAATGACTGCAGGCGGCCATATATGTAGCAGACATCAACATATACTTATATACATGTAGCTGAGAGCTCGTGCTCGTTTTACGTAATTTTTATATAAGAAACCGGATCAACCGGACCAAAATGCAGCGTAGTCGGTTGTTACGTCCAGTAACTTGTATTTAACACATTACATGCTATATCACAAGTAAATAATTAAAAAAATGTCTAGTAATAGTAAGTAATCACCGAAATTACCGGTCATCGGGTTCCCTAAATTTGAACAATGAAATTTATGTCATCCGTCATAACCTTGATCGGATGCTTATTTTTCAATGTAGTTACAATGGCAAAAAGGTGACAGCTTGTCTAATAGATAGTAATGAAAGTCTATATACATGAACAGGATACTATGGGCATCATGTTATCATGTACGCTCGTGATGTCACTCATATTTTTCCATTCCAGATGACTAAGATGTCATACCGCTAATCCTGTAATTTGACTGTCTAAAATACACACAGGTACTCACATACTAGTCTATCTTACTAATATTATATAGAGGTAAAGTTTGTAAGGTTGTAGGTGCAATCACCGGATTTATTGAATGACATTATGGTGCAACCAATGGAATCGGAGCAACCATGAAAAATGTATTAAAAACTGAGAAAATGTGACACAGACGAAGTTTCGCGGGATAATTGTTTAAAATAACTGTGATAGCACTACACACATACGTTGGTCTTCCAGAGAACTAAGATGTTATCCTGTAATTTCACCGCCTTGTCCCACTTTTCAACCAAAACAACACATCTTATGAAGCAGGCAGCTTCCTGGCTGAAATAGGTGAGACTGAGGTACCCACGCTGACTACTTTTTATAAATTTACTTCGGCTTAGATATATTTATATATATTATATAATACAACAATATTATTTGTTTATTAATAATATTTAATACTTTGTAATCACATGTTATTTGATAGTTTGTAATGTGTCTCATATTCACACAAAAATATGTGAAGTGGCATCACATTTGCTTGAAACAGTCGAGTTACTTGCCCATATTTTTACCTGAATCTGCATTCCGAATGTATTGGTAAAGTTCAAAAGTGAAAAAGTGTGTACATGTTTATTTGAATAAAGATTATAGCTATTCTACTTATTAAACGTCAATTTTATACGCTTGCCAGCAGTGCCCGCAAATTTTTGCGCATAACCGTTACAATCATCAGTTACATTTTGTAAATAACAATGCATTTTCTGCAGTAGAGCATAACATAGTGACATTTATCCTATCATCATTTCCACATTGATGTATGAAAATCGCTTTTGTATACACCATAATTAGTATGATTGCACATTAATTTAGGTAGAGCAATTTGCATAATCATTCTAATGTATGGATGCTGTCTAAAATGACTAGTTTGAATGCAATTTTTGTGCGATATCACAATGAGTAAGCAAACTGACATTAATAACTAGATATTATGAGATGATAAGGTATATATCAAATAAAAAACTTAACTAGTTAAAATAATTATGGTTATTCTTCGTTGGAGTTTTGTTTGTATAACACAATATATTTAGATACACGTATTTGATTCCTTTCGAAGCAATAAATTTTAGTATTATTATTTTTGACTGTTCATAATCACTAGATTTGACCGTGTTAAAATAAACAATCTCATTTTCATATTTAATGCATTAACATGGACTATTGACATTAAACAATATTATTTTAAACATTACAGATCATTGAAAATATAACAATAATCAGGTTGGCATGTTGGAACTTGTCGGAAGTTAAAATTTATGCAAAGTAAACAATTATGGTTGTTGTAACAACACTGCAAGTGAATTGTACCATTTCGTGTTGTGCAGTGCAATTATACAGGCACTGGCTCCAACGTTACTTGCAATATCTGTTGTGTTCCGCATTAAAAGGATCTGGCAAAATTCACGAAATAAGGTCAACTTCTCTTTGAAAATAACAATACTGCATTAAAACAATGAACTACACTTAAAATCAGAATGTTGGAAATGTGAATAATATTTAGATTTTTTTAAATTTGGTTGATTATAATGAAATTTCATATATTCGTACAAAAATATCGCTAAGTCGTAATCTATTACAGATTAACACACATTTTTTCTATTCTATTCTTGTTTCCAATTATAATCAGTCAGCTAGGTATTAATGTATTGCAATGCCGATGAACAATGGTAAAGTGGTAAACTGAAGAGGAACGGGTTTATAAAAGACTGATGGTTAAGGTAATATCTATCTTGGTGTTAGAGAATATTAATTAACTCGAAATATATTAAAACTATATCTATTATTTTCCACCATTGTCACTACATGCATAGTGACATTTTAATTTTACAAAAGACAATAGCGACCACCCAACACAATGAAAATGTGGTAATTATGTTAAATGCTTGTAATAAGATGTCACAATAAAATATAATTACATAGACGTATGTTGGAGTTGTAATTAAGAGAATACGATACTATCTTTATGAATTGAGGTAACATTGTTAAAAAAGAGATAATTATCAAGATATAGATGTACATTATCAAATCAGAAGGATGCAGGTTACAGGGAACTCCTGAACTGTTATTTAGGATCTGATAGGTAGATTTACTATATCCTGATGTGTTACCAGAAAAAGGATGTATGAAACTAGTAAGTTGATGTCTTATGATAAAAATAAATCCGTGACGCAGGTCGTATATTAAATTACTAATAAATACATACATTCTTCCATTATCATCATTAGAGACAATTTGCTATCCCTATCCAATAATAAAATACAATAGGTATTTAGGTAGGTACCATAGGTATCTAGATACCTATGATACCTATGGTACAACCTGCGTCACGGATTTATTTTTATCATAAGACACGCGTAATACAACTCATGTGTTGACCTGTATGATGTCATTCCGATGAACACTGTAATTTCACTACCTTATCTCACCCTTTAACCGAAACACAGCTCACAAGCAAACGTATGAAATAGAATAAAGTAGATATTTCAATGTATTTCCTCGAAAAAAGATCATCAAATTTTTGTTGACATAAAAAAAAACTTATTAATTGACGTACTAGTAGTTAGACAGTTTACAAGTAGCAATTGTCTGATTAGATCTTCTTTAATTGCTTCAGATCGTTTAATTGTTATGTCGTAATTGGTACCTGCCTGTTTTAATTGAACTAAGGTTGATATACCTAATTACAATGTATAACAAAAAAAATGTGTAAATGTACTTTACATTTTAATTAAATCAAATATAATTTATTTATGTAGGACATTAGGACATTAGTAGACAAGTTTTATGTATTAATATTTTTACCTACCGTAAAACTACAATAAAAGTACAAGTAAAATATACAGTGTAATATCTGAAAAAATGAGCAGGCATAATATAAAACTAAGCAATACTTTCTGTATAAATAAAAATGGCCTTATTGTTTCAATAGAATCATTGTTTTATGTACGAGTAGCTATGAATATCATGCTGTTTCTATCATTCTATCATATTAGGGTTTCTGCCCACAATTTTTTTTTTCTGTAATTGAACTGGTTAATAATTTACGGCTCATATAATAGTAAGTGGTAATTTTCGCCTATATATGAACAGCACTACAAACATCACGTTATCATGCGACGCCAGTGATCTTGCGTTGCCCATTCGATGGACTAAGATGTCATGTCTATTCTGTAATTTCACTGTTTTCACTAGTTTATAGAATTTAACATGTGAATTAAGTACACAGAGGTACCCACGCAGACGACTTTAAACTATACCTCAGTATAGATTTGTAGCTTTGTGTTTACATCAAAACCTTTGTTTTGCATCATTGACAATCATATTTAAATACAATAGATCTGATCTAATAATTCAACATATAATTACATAAATGTAGCGTGATATCGCATAATTAACGTTATGACGTTTTTTATAACTTCTCTATCCAAGGAAATTAGTAATAACCGGTTTTATTTTCTAAGGAAATTTCTATAGTTTAAGGGTAATGTAAATTGACAGCTACATATAAGTTATATAGGGCTAAGACTTCGCATGTACAAAAGGAACATTGAATTAGGAGTAGTTTTGTTTTAACATTACTAATGCCTAATTTTTTATTTTAGCTAAAAATCCTAAAAAATAACAATGTAAATAAAATATACAAAGTATTCATATACTGTCTTCATATGTCTTCATAGACATCTCCGTAGTTAGATATATGTAGCCTGTAATTTAGCAATGCCTTCACATATAATGTTACACTATTACGATAGGAAGCGACATAGTGCATGAGAAAAAAAATTGCATCAGGCAATCTGTTGTAATGACTACGCTTATTTTTAAATGTCAGATATAGTGTAAAGCATCGAACCTAATTTACATAAACATATTTAGATACAGAATAAATTTCATCTTATTATCTTATATTACTGCTACTAACTCACCCGCGCAATTTCGTTTCCGTTATACCATATTATGTTATTTGTAGTTATATATTTGTGCTCCGCTCCTATTTGTCGTGGCGTAATGATATTTAGTCAATCTCGATATATGCTGATTTCTGCGGAATGTTGTTATTTATAGCTTTTTAACCGACTTTTAAAAAATTGTTTATAATTCGGAATTAAGTTTTAACTATATTTTTTATTGTTTTTAAACATTTAGATGTCATCTTACTGACCTTAAGAAGTGGAAAATAATAGGAGAACTACGAATGTGACATTTAACATGTGAGAGAAGGTATAGTGGGAGGGAAGAGTCACGTTTTGCCAAACATATAATTTCTAAAATTTAAAAATATATCCCATTTCCCATAGCATATAATTATATAATTTTAGTTTTTATTTTCTTTGATTGTCTAATATGTCGGGTCATACTAAGGAATGTGAGATTTACAGTTACATGTGTAGCTGTGATATGGTTGAGGGAGAGTCATATATTTTGAAATTGCGTGTATTTGTGTATAGCCCATATGTATAGAATGCTTATTTTGTTTCTATGCTACTAGTGGTATTTCCTAGTTTTTCGTCCTTCACAAATCAATACATTATACGAACTTGACATATATTTTAGTATTTACATAAAGTGTTATAGGAGCGATATTATTATCTTGTCATTGTGATTCTGTCAATGTTTTCTGAGACAAACAATTTGCTTAAGTGCATATATCTAACGTTATGTGTGTTGTATTATGTTGTGTTATTATGAGCCGTGCGATGTCGGTAATGATGGTCTCTATCAAGCTGACCCCTAGATGTGACGAGATATCACTAAATTACAGCTTCAAGTGTGCCACGGGCATATATTCACGTTCACTTTGTGGTTCCAATATGTGTTACCTAAAATGGGTTTTGCCTATTTTTAAGAGGTAATCTAAGTAACATATCAAAGCTTATTTTCTGTAGTTTACTTTTTAAAAGAATTTTAATAATATACTTTAGTCAATCAAGTTTAAAGCCTTTATAGACAGAACAGACAACTCATTTCAACGAATTGCTTTATAGTTTGTTAAAGTTTATACATGAAATAAATTGTTTTTAATTAATAATTGAAAAAAAAAAACTTATTTATATTAAGAAAAAATTACTATAAGTACAATATTTGTTTCATTATTAATTTAACGAGCTCATATTATCCTTCACAGAAATTAATAGGTTTGTAATAAACATACTCATAAAAAGGAATTTTATTTATAGGTCTAAAATAATTATACCTAAATATTCAACATGTGGCTTAGGTGATGTGTTGATGATAGGAGACGTCAATTAAAGATTTTATGCATAATAATAAAATAAAAATAATTACAATTTTCAAGATAAAATTAGCAATCCATAGAATAACATTTCCGACTGTTTCTTTTTCAGTGCCTGTTGCCTGTGCCTTTATATTCACATCAGTGACTGTTGTGAATATAAAGAGGTTGATATAGTTCACTTACTAATAAATAAATAATTGATACCTTAGTAAAATTCATGCTTATTATCCTTAAAATATTTTAGTAGATAGTAAACATAGAAGGTTTGGACATTTAATTAGATTAATTAAAAACATTGAATTAAGTAATATCCATATATTATTTTGAATAAACTATAATAATGTAGCTTCGCCTAGTAGATTCGTTTTGTATTTTAAATGTTTAGAATACCTTTCTACTTTATACATCAATATAATGCTAATAGGAATACATTTTATTGTGTTATGAAAATATCTGAAATTATTGATGCCTTAAATTATGACATTGTCATCCGACGTATTAATTTGTTACCTATTTATTTATGTCGTTCAGCACAATTATTACAATTATTACAACAGGACATCAGTATATTCATTGATCCATTCCCAATATTGTATGTAGGTATTTTTTATCGTAATGTAATGAAATTTAATGCACCTACTTTAACGAGTTATCGACCATATCTACTATATAATGTACAAACCATTCATTATCAATAACATAACTATGTTTTGTTACAGATAACTCGTCAGATGCTGTGAACGTCCACGTATAGAATTATATTCTCATTTCTCAGTGGCCTCTTTTGTTATAAACTGTAATGTCAAACCGTAGCTGACATTTTGTTCACCACCGGTATTTATAGTGCAATATAGGTACGTGATTTTGTGAACCAAAATCAAACAGTGAATGGAATAAACTATGAGGATAGTATCTTTAGAAAGATAGTATTTTTTTAATTTCCCGGGTCTTTTAAGTGAAGGTATGGCGTCTCGGAAATCATGTATAGGGTTGTGGACAGTGTGTATCGGTTTGTGCATATTAGGGAAGATATCCGGCTTGGACAATGGATTGGCGCTGACTCCACCGATGGGGTGGCTGGCGTGGGAACGGTTTAGGTGTAATACAGACTGCAAAAATGATCCGGACAATTGTATTAGGTGAGTACACATAATATTAAAGAGCGCATAACACTCTTGAGTAGTTCTTTCATACATGTTGCTGTTACCAGTTGCAACTTTCTTACCGAATCTTTCAACAAAGAAAAATTTTAGCTTTTGCTTAGGCGTAACGTTCTCGTCATCAGAATTAGATAGGGTAGATGCCACGAATGATAACTCGCACCTCTGAAAAAAATAAATAGATAATAGGTACTCAATCAATCCAATCTTTGTGAATATAGGAAAATATTAACAAAAAATTTATTTTAAATTATTTGCAATTATCCATACAGTTATTTCACAAAAGCAATTTTTTTTATATAATTACGTGTGTAGAAGGTAAGCTTAATGTCACATGGCGGTATAATTATACGATATTATATTTTTTTATAAGTGAAAAACAACGCATATACGACATGTATAATTTACTACTTAATAAATTGGTTAAATTTTTGTTAATTTGTATTTTACTTCATCTCGCGACGTCATATTTGTCACCATAACTGATCGGTATAAAAAGTAGGCTAGGTTGTTTATTGTCGTTATACAAAATGCTATATTTGGTATCTATACGTCAAATTTCATAACGGTTGAATAAGTTGTCAGCATAACAAGGAAACAAACTTACTTTCATATTTATTAGTTACTTTCGGATTTATTAACTTACTTCTTCACGTGCTAACTAGTCGGTATTTGACCGATCAAGTACCAAATCGTGTCATCTATTGCTTTTAGTGAATAACAGTTTTTTTATTTGTGACTCAGAACTGTACTAAAATGTAAAAAGAATATACCGAATAAACACTCGACAGTATCAAGCCGGTCACTGGGAGTCAAAGGATGCAACTTTTTTTTAGATTCTCCCTTGTACAAATTTTTGAGGTAGCAGGTCTTATAACGACTTAGATTTTCTGCTATTACCTATTTCAGTGGAGAAGTAGCTAGGTCTGTAGGATGTGTTTTGGTTTATTATAAATTTTCTACTTACTGTTTTTCTTATTGTATTTCTTCTATGTGCACAATAATGAGTTTATTATTGTTATTATTGATATCGTCTAGTTCTAGTATTGGATAGTTATAAGTTTGTTAAATTTTGCAGTGACCGACTATTCCGTACGATGACGGATATCCTGGTATCGGAAGGGTATGCAGCAGTTGGCTACGAATATATCAACGTAGATGATTGCTGGCCGGAACGCGAGCGAGACCCCCGCGGCCGCCTCGTGCCTGACAGAGAAAGATTCCCGTATGGCATGAAGAGTCTTGCTGATTATGTAAGTACAATAATTTTGTACCTCTTCATTTATTAAGAAAATCTATAGTCATGCCGAGGTGCTTTGGTGCACTCCAGAACCTTGATCTAGGAATTCAATGCCACTTCCATCAGATTTCCGTTAGCTCAATTGCCTTCCATACTTCACACAATGCATGCACTATTTATACATATTAATTTATTACTCCCATTTCAATAACTATTTTCAAACAAATATGCGTATAGATTTTTTTTTAATATTAAGAGGATTCGACAGTAATATCCTAAGATAATTAATGATACTTTGCGAATACTTTTATTTTTCCGTTCTTTATAGCCCGGTAATAAAAACCATCCTTTATATTTTTCTTTTACTTTAATTTTATTGTATTATGGATATCTAACCGAACTGGTTTTAACCTCCATGACATTAGCAAAGGTGTTTTCATGACATCAGAATTTTATACTATTATATTTGTAATAAAATAAAACTAGCTGAATCCCATATACATATGAGGATAAAAAGTATCCTATATATAATCCAGAAAACTATTTCTATTTTATTCAGAAAATAATTTCAAAATTCCAACGCATACATGTACATATAATTCTCTTACAAGTTGTTATTTAGTTTGTTTGTCACGTTCTGTTCTATGATTATCTTTTTAAGCTCTTTGGTTAAAATCACTAGCTTTAGATGTAGTACCGAAAGTTGCTTTTTTAAAATCAATCGGTTGATAGGTACATATAACACCAATATATGTATTCGTAAATTCTTCTAAGTCTTAATAATCTAATCACTTAATTGATGAATTGAAAACTTTTTCCGATAGTATTCTTTAAAAATACTTTTTAATTTAAATATTGACAACTATAATATACAAATTTAATATGTATATTTAATAAATTGCATATCTTGAACGTAAAAGATTGTTTTGATGTAATACTAGATACCTATTCACTTATTAAAAATGTTCAAATATTAATCATTTCAGCAAAAAATAGAAAACATATGGAATTTGAGTTATTCATGGATAAGACATGTCTAATTTTTTGTTAATTTATTAAGTTTATTTGTGAATATGTTTTAATATCGATGTAGATATTCAGATCCGGTTTTTGATACCAGGAATGGTGTTTATTATTATCTTGTCACGTTTTTGTTATATTTTGACATTCTACAGGTTAACCACACCTAAAGCGAACAACTTGAATCACCCTTGACTTTTGTACTAAAAGGTAGCTATTAGTACCTATATAGTTTACAATAAGAACATGTACAAGCAAGGTCATAACATACTAATTTACTTAATTTACTAGTCCACAATGGCCCAGTATGAAAGTGTAATTCAATATCCTAATGTTTTCTTTTTTCTAAAATTGATTCCGATCGAATCAAATTTAAATTGATAATATTTCGAATAGTATTATTGAATACCGTTGTTTCAAGCTTAAATGTTAAAGGAATTAATGAAAATACGGTAATGTAAGTAAACTGTATAGTATATGTGAAATAAATCTTTGACATTGCCTAAAAAGTAAATATATATTTCTAATAGAAATGTACGATATAAAATTTTGATTTGATAACGATTCGCTTACGGCAAACGTTAGACTGCGATGTCAAACATTATAAACAAAAAATGTTTTTTCAGAGTTTGTATAGTATCATGGCTATTATAATATTTGATTCTGCTGCTCTATAGAGCGAGGTTGTTCTACAGCCATTCCCGCAAATTCCTCAGACAGGACTGTCGCCTCCTGCCGACACTTACTTAAGAAAATTATATTTTGTAATCAAAACTTATTTCAATGTTATTCTTATTTATTCGCAATAGCATAGTAATATTTTTGATTTAAGTGTATATATGTCTGACTATATAGATAATTTGATTAATTACTGTAATATTTAATATACTCACATTTCGTGAGTACTTATTAATTACGATTATTTATATAGATATACTTGTCATGACAGGTGACTTATCTCTTTCTTTTGATTTAATTCTTTGCGCCTGTTAATAATTCATTTATGTCACTTAAATCTCATAGCAGTATTACTTAACAAGCTAACACAAATGTGTGTACGGTCTTTAACCCGCCATTGTAGTATTTGCAGTAAGTAGCATGGACTTTTCATGCTTTGTTTATTGTTCGATAATAATTCTCACGACTATCGGTATAGAAATTAAATTGGTCGTCGTGATACTGTCATAAAGATCAAAATATAAAATCGCTTGCATAACATATTTGACATGCAAAACGATATGTAATTATATTAATTTACTAGAAGAAAATACTGAGATATGTTTCGCACAGAAGTTGTTTACGTACCTGTGGGAAATGTAGACATACATTTTATTTTATTTCCCTTTACCTAATTGTTATCATTATCGTAACATATTAACGTCCCAGTGTTGGCCATAGGTCTATTAGATCATTATTTAATATTAACGAAATTCTCTAATATGTGTGTGGATGGATGTCTGGAACCTAACTATATAGTTATTTATATTTATTCATTCGTATATATTAGAAAAGATCGTAATATTAAACAGAAAATTATCAACAACTATTCTCACAAAACAGACAAAAATATATGTATATTATCTAATTCACAAAATTTTATGTGATTCAAACAAGTTGTTAGTTTTGATGAATTGAGTGAAAACATACCTGTATCTATAATGATGGTGAAGCTGGTTTTGTTAAAACTAGTTGTAGAGATGTACCAGTTCGTGTGACTAAAAGGAAATGTATATTTATACTTCTTGCACGAAATGTTTAATTTATCATAACCCAGGATATTTCACACAACGCATCTATTCCCAAGTTAGGCAGAGTTTGTTTAATAATATGATACATATATACATAAAAACAATCAAACTAATACAAACAATCATACTTCTGAAAATGAATGTTTGTTTCGCGCATGGAATCTAATCCACGATCATCAGAAGTAAGGGGATATGTTAAACTAAACCATTAGGTCACCGAGGCCTTCATAACTTATCATTTTATACAAGTATGTATAGACTTATATAATATGATAAGTATGTAATATTATTTTCATTATATACATATACTTATTATCACAAATAATACTTATTATTAAGCACAGAGTATGTATTTTATAACAAGGAAAAAGTCTAATTATAAAATAAACTAGAAATAAATGGAAGTTAAAGGTGACATCATTAATTTGAAAGTCGTTGAACTTTACTATAAATTGTTGTATAAATGATATTCAATAAGGAATTTAATGTTAATGATATTAAATTTTAATGTTGACATCTGATTTTTCAAGATGTCACTATTATTCGATAGGCATTCCTTATAAACTTTATCAGTTAAAATTTTCATAATATCGTAAAATCGTAATGTGGAGGAAACCGTGTTTTTATCGGTTTGTATATTGTGGATTTATGTAAAAATACGGGAAGAATTATGAAATTTTCATACAAATATAACATTAAATATGGAGTAAAGATAGCAGAGAAAAATTATAAAAGACAAAAATCCAAGCAAGCAGTCAAAAAATTATGTGAAATTTTCCAATATTATTATATGATATTAAACCATAATAATAAGTGGAATATTTAAAAACGTAACTAATTAATTATTTTAGTAGTGAATTAATGAATGAAATAGTATCAACTATTTAATTAATTAATAAAATAATTTATTATTATCGTTTAATAATCAGCCATAGATGGCGTCTACTATTACGTCCTAACACTAATCTCCATGATCGCATTGACACGATTTAGAACAATTTTAACTATCATGTGAACTTCTCGAAATAGAAATTCAATGATTGAGAAATTATAACATAACTATTTAACTGCTATAAATCATGCTATTTACTTGTTTTAACAAATGACCGTGGGAATTGTATACAGATATCCTCGATACACGCCTTGTTATGAATATTTAGTTAGATTAATAATTACTTGTCTGCCTACGTACTTATTGCTGTTACTATTAGCTGTTCCCGCGACTTCGTCCGTGTGGAATTTAACTTGATTTTTCTAAAAGAAATTAACCCTAGGTTAGGCCTAGGTTGCTAAAAAAAATCGGTCCTGCTATTTCAGAGATTAGCCAGAACAGACAGACAGACAAAAATTGTAAAAAATGTTATTTTGGTGTATGTACCGTATTTATATTCATATGTATGTAAAAAAACGGTTATTTCAATATTACAAACATACATTCTTATTTTATATATATATATAGATTTATATGTTTCCCACTGTTAATATACTATTAACAACAAAATGATAAATACAGAAATACTTACGTCATATTGAGAAAAACGTGCTAGGTTTATATACATATATATAAATAATTGTATTATTTTGTCTTTTGATTTCAAAGAAATAAAAATAATTGTTCAAATAGATTTGTAGGAGTTATAATTTTTAATTAATTAGAAGCATGTTATAAAAACACATTGTAGTTCTTTATCACGCTATATATGAAGACCACAATATAATTTTAAACAAAGAAGTGTTTAATGTGTTAGTTTATTGGGTAGTGGAAAAAGGTGGAATAAATTTAAATGAACAGTTAAGTTGTCCTAATATCATAAAAACCTACAAAATGCAAAAAAGACGTAGAACAAATGTTCATTGTTTCGGTGTCATAGAATGCAGTATTTGTTGAAATGATGTCGCAATAATTCCTTTGTTTAAATGTAAGTACATACACATTAAGCTCATGCCTGCTATGTTAGATTGGATTACTGTCTTTAGTTGAATTTATAAAATTTTGGTCACTTATATTTTTTAAATTTTTTTATCATAAAAGACGTCAATTGTAAGAACAACGTTACAACACTACTTTTAAGTAAAATAATTCTAAAAAGTGAATCATGAAATAAATAACAAAAAAAAAACAATAAAGACTTTTACCAACAAAACATTCTAGATGCGTAGGTATCAAATAAATTACTCAATAAGTCATAATAATAGCCATTGTAAATATTCAACAGACGTACGAACAATGACGTCGTAAAAGTAGGAAAGTGTTTAACTTGATCCGAGGAAGAAAGTGTTCATTAAACAATAATTTTCCTAACATAATTTATTGGAAAATGTTTTTCACTTCTGCAAGTTACACGCGACCTTAGTGACGTGGTCACATGGTCTAGTTATATGTAACATGTGACTGAGTTACAAACATTCAAACAACATTACAAAGTTTAACAATTATACAAATAGTAGATTATTTGTAGTGTTACTTGACTACCTGAAAGAGAAAAATGATTGTTATTTTGCTTTCTCTAGAAATCAGAATGCAAACCGTCACAAATATATGAAAATAAAAACAAATAAATTATATGACAAACATTTAAGAAAAAACAATATGAAGCAATAAAGGTATATATAAAGTATAACAAGAACAACAGGGCAACATAAACCGAAACCGAAATGCACCGTTCACATCGGAACTTTCGCTTGAATCCTAATTGCGTCTTCAATAATTGAGGACGCAATTAGGATTCACCGCAAATAAAAATTTATCGACACTAACCCTGCTGCTGTGACTAGGGTTAACATCACTAAAATCTGGCAACTAGGATTAGAAACACGAAATAATTTTTAAAAGAAACCAAACCCTGGAGTCCCTAGGACAAATGCGAGAAAATCCGATTACAGATGGTAACCATAGCTATAACTAGCCCTTATTTCCTCTAATCAATAGTATTCTATTGATTAGAGGAAATAAGGGCTATTTATAGCTATGGTTACCATCTGTTTAAAATTGTAACTTCAGTGTTAGATTAATAAGAGATTAGGATAAAGAAGAAGCAGATGATGTTAGTTTAAAGACGGTTAACTAGCAAAATACAAATATTGTCTTGTTTACGCAACGACGATAACGAGGAAGTTAGGCGTACGTCTTCACTCATTACGACCGCAAAACAAACGCAATGTTTTGGCAAATAATCTTAACCGCGACTTGAACGCGCAGTAACCGCATACCGGTGGCGCCTGGCGCGTGCTGTGAAAGTGCTATACTCACACTTGACTAGTTTAGTAAATGTCTTAGTTATTTTAAATATAATAATGCCGCAAAAAGTAACGAGTGAGTAGTATCGCGGGTATAACATAACACATAATAACACATATCATATCATTTAGACATGCGTGAAATTGAACCCGCGACCATTGGAAATAAAGCGGCATGTGAAACTGCTAGTCGACCACGTTTTACTTGCAGCATCCTCACAAGGTCACTTACCATAATTTGCAATATCATCTTCACATTCGTGCGACATGATTACAAAATATCACCCAGTTCTGCTGCATTGGCTAAAATTATTGCATATCGTGTGGGAATGTGTAGTAACCAGCAATCAATTGAACCACTGGTTAAGTGGTGATGTTACATTATCGGATTACACTCACGTGTATCGGCACATTGAACCTTTATTCCGTGTAAATTTTCTATTTAATTGTAATATGGTAATTTAGTAGTTTAATTACATCAAATTAATTATTTTAATCACAAATATTTATAGTCTGTAAGTATGTATGTTAGATACAATTTTGACAGTTACAATAATCAATATTAAGTAAGCATTTGTTTTTACTATAATTAGTGGTCAGTGGTCGAAATTCGACTATAGATTTGTAATATAAGTACTATAAATCTTCGGATCAGTAATAACAGATAAACATGTTTTGAGAATAAAGAAATGATATATATATATATATATATAACAGTAGAAACGGTATATATGCATGTCAAATACATTATAGTGTATGTAAAGTTTTTTATTGATTTAATTTCTTTTTTATAATATCAGTATTCTGCTCTCCATCTCTATATAAACTATAAGTGTGCAAAATTTCATACTCCACCGAAGTATGTAACACTGTAAAGTTGAGCTGGCTATAAAATAAACTTGCTTGAACGTGTAGACTAGATACGAATAATCATTGCATTATGTATTTAAATCATGTAATTTTATTTTTATTAGTCAGTAATGTTAACTATCTTAAAGTTTATTTAGTGTCAACTAAATTTGAAGTTACGATTTCTTTACGCTAAACTAAGTTCTCAAATTTTATATTACATTAATATACTATTGTAATATAGAATTTTCCTTTAAGACTAATATTGATATAAATTATGCTGTATAACAGCAATATAATTTTATTATTATATATCTTAAAGGAAATGTAGGTACTATTATGAATATTCTGCAAAGTTTTGTAACAAGTATTGTGTAAAATATACAGGCTCATATAATACCAATCTCCTTTCAAACACTTCGTGTTTATCGTCCATTAGGTAAAGCAATTCAGATACAGTTGCTTAATTAACTCTATCAATTGCCAATTTTAAAAGTAAAATAGCTTTAATTGCTACATGATCTTAAAAGATGATTTATGAAGGAGAAATGGGTGTACTTACAACCTTTTATGGTTTGGTATCATCATTTTTACTGATTGTTGATATGGAATTATGGATGTGCGAATATGAATTACATTGTAACACGTCTGGTGTTACATTAGTTTTTCAAATAATAAATCATTACAATTGCCTTGCGATTGAACGATAATCACGAGATTTTTCTTAATTATGTTACTAAGTCTTAATGAGTAAAAATTGAGATTGAGAGATTGAGAGTTTGTGATAATTTTCTTTGATTGTAGAAAATTATCACAAACTTTTACTCAGTAAGTAGTAAAACCATTTCGTGTAAATATATAATTTGCACACATAGTAAGTATGTGTTACACTTACCGGTCAAACATTGTTTTGTTTGGAAAAAACACATATCATACCTACTAGGGATATATAGATACTGCTATATAACTACTAATACCTATATCATAATCGGTTATACTTTTAACCTCCTCCACCAATTTCGTCGTAAATACTGTCGTATTTATGATGAAGTTTGTGTGACCGTCATGATTCAAAGATAATGAGTCAGACTATAGTTAAACTTACATATTAAAGTTTGTTACGATATAACATCGTATTCATAAATATAATTCTTTTTTTATTTATTCACGATAATTGTTGGTGATTACATTAATTATTACCGTAACTGTAATTTACTATTTACAGCGAGGAAGCAACAAATAAGTATTGCACAAATACGAAGCGTGGTTGCAAAAGATTAGAAAATCTTTTGCTTACTTTCATTTACATTTTGATTACAGACTTGTCTAGATTGAATTCATTTATGTGGTTTTCAGCTACTTACTCATTATATGAATCATTTTTCTTTATTCGTTGTATTGTAATTTAGATATTATAATACAAGATCAAGTTACGACATCCTTAATATGAGCGATCTGATAATTTTACCCAAATATCTTCCATTAAATTCTTTCACGTCTATGATCAGAATTAGCATAAACGTTATCAAAATTTTAAGAATTTTATTGATCGTTCTACAAGGAAACAAACCGTTTACCATCAGATGGGTCGTAAAGATATATTATTTGCCAACATATATCTTTACGGCCCATCTGATACAGTAGTATAAAAAAAAACAAACCCAATGTTTTATTATTATGTTTCCTTTAATTTCTTTCAAAGATTTTTCTTTGAGAAACTCTCCGAGTACATAGTGTCATATTATTTGTGTATGTTATTTGTTATAAATTCAATATTTTTGTATACACTTTTGTTTACTTGAGGCAGTAAGAATTCATTAGATTACTCATCTTATTTGGTATAAATATAACGTATACGCGTATTCCATTATCGAATAAGTTCAGAGTTGTAATAAATATCGTGTATTATAAAAAAAAATATACAGTTAAATGAACTCTATACTTTTAGTCTTCTTTAAGTCGGTGATTAATATTCGTATAAATATTTATGTTATGAGTGCTGCCTTGCTGACTAAACAAATTAGTTGGCTGTTAAAAATGCTAACAAACGTGTGTGGTAAATATTTGTCGTATGACATGAACTTGTCCTAAAAGGTGAACAAACTTTGTCAAAATCTGATCTTACAGAGGGTATTGAAATTAACACTTATCGCATTTTGTCTTATCCGAGGTAAATGCCCGTTGGAGTGTAAAAAAATCTAACAAGATTCGCTACACGCCGCTGAATGTTTTGCACTTGACAATGTGAAGGGGAAACGCAGACTTTCGTTTAAACGCAAGAACTCGCAACATATTATATTTTCATCTTTGTTACGATAATTGACAGATTTGACATGACATTGTAGATTCAGGGTTGATTTCCTGGTTAAACATTTGTCCATGTCTGTGTTGTCAAGTAATGGCTATCAAAAGGACTTATACTCGTATGTTTACTTTTTTTTTAAAGATTACAATTATAGTCGTATTGAGGTTCATTTTATCGCTCATTTACTATTTACTCTGGAAATAATTCTGAAAGCAGTTTTTTTCTATACTTTAACTTACTTCAAAACATAATCTTTACATAGTACAAAATGAATGCTTCCGCTGACTATTCGTTTAGCGCTTTTAAAATACGCAACAGATTTTTACAATAGATGCAGTTTTAGCAATAGATACAGTGATTGAAGAAGAAAAAGAGGAATTTTATGTGTATCATGCATGTATCCCGTACGAAATTGGGGCGGGTAGTTAGTAAGCTAATAAAATGAACTATTTATTGTAATAACTACTATTATTATTCTACATCCATCCACGTTAAAATTCAATATCATCATTTAATGAATTCACAACTATACCTCATTGATACGACTTCCAAACTTCCTCTTAAGATATTATTTATTGCCATAGTAATTTAAATCATTATTTTCCATTTGTCATACACGTCTTTACTTTGTGGCCTATATACGTAATAATATATTGGTCTAATCACTCCTCTTCATTGTAAGGTTGCCTGGAACAGGTCGCTATTTAGCAATAAGGTCGCTTCCATTGTTACCTACTTGTAACTAAGTTAATAAATATATTTTTTGTAATAATTTTCTGTTTCTCTCTTTCTCTCTTTCTCTCTCACTCTTATATCTAATCTCTGCATCAAAAAATATTCTTATTATAACTGCACATACATGCATCTCATGCACAGAGGATAACTTGAAAAGTTTCAGTGAAATGATCTTAACAATCATCTGCATCTGGCAAGCAACCTGTTAACCTGCTTTCCCGCAGTCAAATCGTCCGTGATCAGGCCGATTTCTAGACATCCCAACTGTGTTACGGTATATAAACAAATAATTGCATTTTACGGCGGTAGACTTTCTTCGGATGCTCCTCGATGAGCCTCCATTCTTTGTGACATTTACTAGAAACCTAACCTAATTTAACGTTCCGCATTGTTGCGGTTATACTGTAGTGCACTTAGGTTTTTGCATCGATGATGTTCTTATCTATTTTCTATTATTTTTTAAAGCCCTATTTTTTATTATTGTGCATTGGTGACGTTGGTTTATCACCGTAACTTCTTATTTATAAACAAATTAGAATTAGTATCTCAATTAACTAATTGTAAACTTAAACAAATTATTAAAGTTGCTATTTAAAACAATTTACGAATGTTTGAGTTTATATTCTGTTTTCCCAAACTTTTTTAATGCTGTTGGCCGCCACAGTCCTTTACTGCTTCACCGGACATCCATAGACTATATTTATGTCTGTCTGTCAGTACAAATAACCGATACCTGTTAGACTATGGAGAGAAATGGCGGTTCTTAAATATATACTTCCTAAACATCCCATACAAGTCATATGCAAATGAAACAACAATCATTATGCGTCTCCTTTTACGTAACTACAAATATTACGTGTGGTAAAAACTTCATAACTTAACCTTAAACAGTAAAAAACAAGAACATAATTCGCCTTTCCTTTTCGGTGGTTATTTTGGTTACTAAAAAGGACAGGTTATATGACCGTGTTCTACTTAGCCTATATTACATTGATCTTATTTCTTTTTTTATATTAATATACTGTATAGGACAACACATGATCGCAATAGATTAACTAAAGGTCGAATGATTAATAGCTACTGTCTATCAAATTAATTAATAATTATCTATACAGGTGATCATTTTATGATTATCTTTAAACAGTAACAGAAACAGAAACATCTTTAGTTAACCAGTTACATTAGGATGAATCCAATGAGCCCCACAAATGATGGGATTGCATTGTTTAATACAAAATTAGTTTAGAGAAGTAAATAATAGGGGCTACATTGTATCATTATACTTCGTTAGGTCGACATTAACGGGGTCTCCCATAATCTTAATATTAAATGACCATATTTCCTTATCACAATTTCATCCTTCACTGATACCGGCTAGCCTATAGGCTACTTAGGCTGGTACAGGTGGGATCATCATTCATAAGATAATATTAGGATTATATGGCATATCCCGGTTTTATATAGAATATGCTTTTTTATATAGAAAAATGTTATATCAACATTATTAACCTGCTGTTATTTGCTTTACATTTAATATGTATAATTATAGTATTCCTTTCTAAAAACCGTCTTTCCTTAATTATATTAACAGCTTAATATATATTATATTATCTGTGATATATGTATATACAGTCCTTCGCTCAAGTAGGAAAGACGTATAATACGTAGGTACATTATACGTAGCATTACGAGTGAAATAAAAACTTTTATTAAGTGCGAGTAACGAGTTTAATGTACCCTTATTTCCTTGCTTTTAACAACCTGAAATACAATATCTCGGTAGCACCTTGCTGCTTATGAATATTTATTTACATCACTTCAAACACGTGAGCTGTATGCAAAAAGCAAACATCAAAGACGTCGTACGTGACAGACGAATGATTTATAGTGTATGATATTCGATATAGCAGTTTATTAGGAATATATTACGAATGTTGACAGTCTGTTAGTAGTTTTTATCAGACTTAAACTAAGATTTACAATAACGTAAATACATATTACGAATATCACCATTTGTAATTTAATTTGTACCATACTAGTTTCTTATAATTAAAGTTTTATTGTAGAAGAATATTAATAAAAAGTACTTACTTATAATTGATGTGTCTTGCTTTGAACATGTTAATAATAATAAAAACCCAGGACAATTTACACAGTGTGACTGTGTAAATCTATCTACTTAAGCAGAGCTTGTATTATAGGTACTAGACAAATGATAGATATGCTTAAATACATTTTTTTAATGCGTACGTAATACATAAAAAACATACAGACAAACAATGATACTCTTGAATATAAATGTTTATAGCGTGCGAGGAATCAAACCTGCGACCGTCGGAGTAAGACGGTACGCTAAAACGCTAGACCACAATGGCCATCTAATATTGTGTCCTAATGATAATTTGGTAAACAGTATATTTTTTTCACAACATACCTATTCTATTTTTAATGACAGATATAAATGATAAATATGTTTTAAATCTATAACATTCAACATTTAAGTTCCATCTCGCATTGAACACGCAGCCGAATCGGTTCAATGTCATCAGATTTAACGCACAGTTTGCCATGAGAAAAACAGTGGGCCCGTTGAATCGAGAAGTGCACCGAAGGTCGCAGTAAAAGTATTAAAAAACCGGATTCCAATAAGTTAATGAGTAACGAGGCCAAGTGCAACGGACACGACAGTTGGCAGTGGGACAAGTTCATTTCTCGCAATTTCCCAAAACGTCCCAATGTTCACGCTTTCCGCTTTCGTTCATTATATACCTAATTGATCGATCCGATTCGAATAAATTCAAAGCACGAATACACTGTTTATATAAATTATTTTCAATGTTGTTGAAAATGTTCAATTATTTTCAATAACATTGAAATTAGACTGCAACATAATTCTATGCATGTAAATGAAAAGTTTGAGTCTAAAAATAACTCTACTAATATTATAAACTAAGATCGTACAGATGGATTGAATTTAAATGTATAACGCAAAATTACTGGATAGATTCTAACAAAATAGTATACAGATAGGTCATATTGTATTTACATACATATACGCAGCTAGTAATGTAACATTTTTTAAGTCAAACATTCAATACGAAAATTATATACATAGTAAATGCGGACTGTGACTTTTACATTAGGTGGTCATAAAGATATCTCTTGAGTCTATCCGGAGTAAAGGCCGTACCCTTTTGCACCCAACTAGGTGAGACTGGCATGGCGAAAGAGCTAACTAGATAAACATCGCCTATACCTGCGTATACAACATGACTATTACTTACTTATGTTTCATGGAAAAATTTTAATGATTATATGTATTATGATATTCCCAGAATTCGATAACAAATATTCTAATGATTATATCCTGGTGGTTTCAAAACGTCAGGTATAGTAGGTATAACTTACTAGAGCGCGTCGTTTAATAAAATCCAAGTACCGGTACCAATGGTACCTGATTTTCTGCGAATTTATATATTTTTATAATCAAAACGTAAACTTTAGTTTTTATTAATATAAATTCTCGTTTTTTTGCAATCAAAATATCAGTCAATTCACGGCGAATGCCAATCCACACCATGCCGTGACCAATTTGAATGAATGAAATCTATTAAAATGTGTGACAGGTATGTACGATACACAAATTCCTATTATTGTCGAGTGCTCCACTGTTGTCACATCAAGGTTGAAGAGCGTGTGATAAAGTGCTATTTGCAGTCGGATATGGATAGCCATTAATGTCGGATATCACGAATTTATAGCTTGATATTGTCATTATCTGTTATATACCTACGTCTAAATGAAAAGTCTGTTTAAAATACATGTATACAAAAACAATTGCCCAATATACTGTAAGCGCATCTCATCAAATCAGCAGTAACTATTTGGCTAATTCTAAAAATAGAACGACGATAAAACTTGCATTTTATATAAATTATTATACATACATAAGACAAATATTAAAAGGATTGAGGTTCAGTTATTTTTTATTCGAAGCCAAGTCTGTTACGAAGCCGGGATTTGCAGCTAGTCATTCATGTATATATATATATATATATATATATAAACAAACGATACTCAAAAAGTAAACTTAAAAGAGGTCAGTATTAGAATTCGTAACGTCTTTTGTTATTGTAACGAGACGCGGCGAAGGCGTGAGAACTGTGGCCGATCTTTACCGAGGTCGCCAGATGGAGATAATATCTACAAGATATACCTTAAGCTGTATCACTTTATTGTTTGTTGTTGGCACGTACTATTGTTACCTTATTCACATCGCCATAGGGCTATGGATTTCGACATGACGATTGTATGTAATATAATGAGATTGTCGCAACGCAGATTCAATCATTTATTTGGATGTGAAAAGTATAAGGTACAGTCTTTTATATACAAAATTATATGTAATATAGTTTGGCAATTATTGTAGTGAAACATATTTCTCTGCAGATAGATAGACAAAACTTTTATTTGCATTAAAGTAGATACTAATTACAATACGCTCAATTAATAAAATACAATATAGGTACAAAAAACACGTGAGTAATGTAGTGTGTGCATCGCCCATACGGTGCAAACCACTGATTTACAGGTATTTCCCAAGAACATACACGATAGAGAACATACAGATAGACTTCACTATTAGTACCTAGTATTAAAAGTATGTTAAAGTTTCAACATATGCTGCCTATATAAATTAATGTATACTGTGCTAATAGTATACATTAAATTACATAAAGAAGGCTCTGATAGACGAAAATACCATATGTTTTAATTCTATTGCATTGCTCTCCCAACCTACATATTTATATATTACTTTAAGATATAATAAACACTTTTTAAAAACTATTATGGAATTTTTCAGTTATGCAAAAGCAATCTATTATACTATTATAGTTTCAGTTGTAACCATACATCTTTAGAAGTGAACAATTGAACAAATGTATAGAATATTTTATACAATTCACGGTATCTTACATGTATTGTTATTTGAACTAAGGCATTATGCCTCTTGTCCAGAGACAAAACAACAGAATGCATTGACACCTGTTTCATTGCAGAAATAACATAGAAACTCGTACGATGGCAGTACTAATTGATGAGCCACACACAACTGCCATAGATAAGTGTTTGTTTTCTTTACTTTATTTTTCAGCGACTGGGTAATAATATACTGATAATTTAGTTTTATTACACTAATGAAAGTAAATAATTATACTACTATTCATTCATTCATTAAATTGTAGGCGGTGTATCTATTTTTATTATTTCGATTTTGTCCAATTCTCCTTACACTTTATTTAAGAACATATTCAGTGAAAATTTCTCCAGCATTTTTACGTGATTCCTTAATACAGCAGCTTAGGCAGATGCCAACACTAACAGGCAGTTTTAGCCGCGTCACGATTTTATTATATGTGTAAAATAAAGTACAACTCTATATAATATTTTGCAGTGATTTTAGATTATTAGCCGAAGAATGATGATGCTAATCTGGATGACCGCACCCTTACTAGGAGTTATTTATTGATTTAGAAATATATTGTTTCGCTCACTTCCAGGTCAGATACGTGACAACCTTTTCTTGCAAATGGCGATGTAGTTAATGGTATTTGATATTTATAGTATACTTGTTCGTTTGATTTGAGTATTGCTCTGAGGTTGAGGTACTAAATTGAATTATGTGCAATATTTCATGAATATTGAATAATTAATATTATTGTAGTCATATCATTTGACCATTCTCTGTCGCCTCTCTAATGCTTCATCATATATGTTTTCTTTAATAAAATTACAAATTAGTAGAAAATACTTAGATAACGCAACCTACTTGCTGGTTTTTCCACGGTGTGGTCGCTCAGATTAAAAGATTCTCTCTAAGTTCATTATTTATTTAAAATATAACGTTTTCGCCTAAATATTTAATACATTATGGTTCAGTTAGAGCGACTATTATTAATGATATTCTGTAAGAGCCTGAACTAAGTAAACTCACAGGTTTACATCAGAGTGTTTAAGGCAATAGATCGGTTGATCGGTAAGTAAGTACATAGAAAATGATAGTTCACAACTGCCGGTGTGAGATAAAGGAAGCCATTACTCGTTTCGTTACGGTAGCACATCTCTATTGCACAAGTTGAATATTCCCACGATCTATTGAGACGGTATAGACGGTGGCGAAAATTGACGCCTTAGAAGATAATCTGGACCAAATCGCCTTTAAAACATTTCTGTGCTACCCTAGAATAATAAAGAAGTCTGGAAGATTAAATATTAAAGAATGTATTATGATTGACTTTACTAGTAAAGCGGATAGAATCTATCAATGTCTTTTTTTATATAGAAAATCTGTACTTATAATATAGGTAAATACTATTAAAACAATTATAAAATGGAAAAAGTCTTATGTCGTTATATTTTCTACTATTGCTTATCATGAGATGGAACAGATTGTATAATTAAGAATTCCCAAACATAATAGAAATTTAGTCAATTTTTTTGTCTACTGCTTGAAATTCGATATCATTATGTATTCATCTATTGTTATTATTACAATGTGTTATTTTGCACGATATTTTAAATGTTAACAAAACAACTTTCACCCTAATTAAAGTGGACATTGACAGAGCATCTTCGAATCTTAGTTTTGTCTATAAGTTCAATGTTTTATGCTCCAATAACTAGCTGATTCCGCAAACATTGTTTTGCCACATAAATTAAAAGGGGATGATGGTAGAAGGGTGAAAATTTAAGGCTGCATGTTTTTATAATGCCGAATCATTAGAAAATAAAAATAACAATTTTTAAAAATGTAGATGTTGGCCGATTCTCAGACAAGACAAAATTTTATAAAAATCGGTAAAATCCTTTCGGAAAAGTATAGTGACTAACATTATGACACGAGAATTTTATTATATAAGATAATAATAAAATCACAACAAAAATTCCACAGCGCCACATAATCCCAAGCTAAGCACACCTTGTATTATAGGTACTAAATAACTGATACAAATGCTTATATATTTTTTATAAATACGTATATAATATACATTGAATTACAAACACTATGTGCTACACACGACTTCGTCAGCTTTTTGAGATGAAAAATTTTAAGTTTATCTAAACGTGATACAATCTTCCAGTCGTAATCGTGTAAAAGTACACAAAAAGACAGACGCGCTTTCGTTTTTATAATATTAGTAACGTATACGAGAGATTTAATGACCTTGTCAGTTTTAGATTTAGTGACTAGTCACTCGCAAAATCTTACAATCATGCAATGACCAAAGGTTATAATAAATGTTCGAGATAACGATCATGGTTTTTATATATGTTTCGCAAGAATGAAACGAAATTATCTAACAATGAGCAAATTACAGTCATGTTACAATTTAATACGCCCATTGCAAATTTATTGTGTCGGTAATCAGACCAACAGCGATTACAATATGAGATCCATCTCATAATTAATGATACAACAACAGGAATTATGTATTGTATTATTTAGATGTTCAATTTAATATACAACGAGTTAGAAATGTAATGCAAGTTATTGAAGTATTAGTATTATATTATATTAGCATGCTTAATTGGTACATGTACATTTTTTTGTATTAGATATAATTTATTTGAAACATTCATTTTTATTTAGGTAGATAGAGGGATGTATCTAAAAAGGACAAATCTAGATGCTACATCTGAGAAATCTCAGTACTATATTATTAATATTATAAAAGTGAATGTTTAAGAGTACAGATGGATGGATATTTGTTACTGTAATATGTAAAAACTACTGAATGGATTTTGATGAAACTTTACAGTAATATAGCTTATACATTATAATAACAGTAGATTATAAATTTCAAAATACACTACACAGCCGATGCCAACAATTTCGTCGACGTAGTATTACCACATTACTAATCTATTTTTCGACTATTATGAGTTCTATAGCCCTTGATAAATAAACTTTTTCCTCATATAATGTTTCTTCCGCTCTTTCAACTTTCAGTTCCAACTTTCAAGCCCCTTGAATTTTTGTTGTCGCGACAAAAGCAACCTATACCAAAATATATTAATAATATTTAAAACAGCAGTTTAGCGAAAAACCATAATAAACGAACTCTATTTGCATCTGTAATTTCAATACCTATAGGTTGTTATTAAAATCTTTTAATATTATTATAGGCTCTATGTACTACGTATTTTGTACATAACTTTTAACTACAAATAAATATAAATACATAAACACAAATGTTTGTACAGTGCGAAAAATAGAATCCACCGAGGTTGTAAATACTTGTATCATTATATTAAATTTTTCTGACATAATTATGAAAACAAAATTAATAATAATAGCTAATTTTGAAAATTGTGTTACCTAAAACTACTTCTATTTCTTTCCAGGTGCACAGTAAGGGACTTAAGTTCGGTATCTATGAAGACTACGGCAACTTCACCTGTGCAGGATATCCAGGCGTAGTGGGACATCTTGCAGGCGGTAAGAAATTTCAAAATAATATCTATATATCTGAGGGTACTTGTAGATTTAGGAAGGGATGAACGCTACAAAATACAATAAAACTCATAACATCCATACTATATGTACGTCGCGGGTTTCGGACAATGATATCTGGTAATGATAGTAGCTCTCGTAGTCTATTAGACTGGTAATATACAATCGGTTAGGCTGATAATACACACGATAATGATGGTAACCCTCGTAGTCTATTAGACTGGTAATATACAATCGGTTAGGCTAATAGTACTCACTCAGTTTGTCTTAGTCGCGTCCAGGTATTAAACCTGGACGCGACTAAGACTAACTGAGACTAACCTTTCAATAGACTCGGATTGGCGTATTCCGGCAAGCTGACGCCTAACCAACTATAAATTATAATCTTTAAGTCTATTACATCATATTTTTTTCGTTTACTTTTATTACATGTCATACAATTAACTGTTTCTTTGATAAGTTTTGACAGATTACACTAACACAATGTACAGCTAATTAACATTTACTATAACATTCATTGTACGTCGTAAAAGTTAAGAAATAATTAGACAGGTGCGTACTTTCAGTTTATGAACGATTAGTCCATATGACTCTTAACGCGTTACTCAACGAGATGGTGTTATTTAAACGTTAATTAATTAAAACTTAACATTACTAACTTTTGGAAATATGTAGATATTTCATGCGATAGAACATATTAAAATATATTAAAATGATACATTCATCATGTACTTCTTCCTTATCCCATTTATTTGGGGTCGCCGTACATTGTTATATTACGTTGGCATTAGAATATTCGAGATAGGTAAAAACAGACGTATTATAAAAATGTATAACTATATTATTAACGATGGCCTATATATGTAGATGCTTATGTAGATGATATAGTTTCAAAACGAATTTTATTCATTGTGGCACTATTGTTACGTTTTAGCATTTAGGTTTTGAGGCGTTACAACCTAATTAATAGAGTATATTGCATTCGAATTGTATTCGAAAGTTACTTTCTTTTTTAGTTATTATACACAAAAAATTAAAAAAAAATATACGAAAAATTATACAAAAATTGATATAGGGCCGAGACGAGAGTAAATAGGTTCACGATTGTCATAGATATCGCGTGACCTACGTATAGAAAAATACAGTCGTATTGAGGTTGTTTTTATATTTTAAAATTGATTAAAATAAATAAAATTGTGAGGGGGATCATTTTCTGTGTGTGCGATATCGTTAATTTCATTGCGCGACCTATGACTGCCTACTAGTTACATAAGCTGGCGTGTTGCAAAAATGTCTGACCAGTGCCCCTTCCTGAGCAGTGCAGTGAGTCAGTGGAATACAAAATACGTACATGCAACTTCCTCTAGCAACGTAACCTGCCTACCAGACATTGCCGTTGCACTAAAATTGCAGTGTAGGTACTAATAAATGTGTTGCAGTGCATTTATAAACACGCGACTACTGAAGTAGTTACGTTTTTGCACATATTATATGAACGTATTGCTTTTTTATTACAAGCGTGTTGGTATGTATTTATTCAAATCTATTAATAGAAATTTATAGCAGTTCCTCCCATCAGATTGGACTGACATTTGGAATTCATATGTAGTTAAATGACAATAGATACTATTTTCTAGTTACAATTGAATCGGTTTCATAATAGAGATGGGTGTCAATAACTTTGAAGCAAATAATAATATAAAGCAATGCTTTCCTAGAAAGGAGCGAGGATAAATAAATACAACTCCAACCAGTTTGTGCTTTAATTTGTCTCACTTTGTTTCATTTATTTATCCAAAAGATATTAGTAAGCGATCGTGATTCCATTGAGGTAAGTATTCTAAACAGAATTACGTTTTCTATTAGATTTCATGAATACTAGCACTAGAATAAACTCGGATTAGTATATATGAAAATAGAAATAATATTACAAATTTTGAGGAAATCGTCTGGGTCAAAATGTAACCTAAATTATGATTTTTCGACAAAAAGTAAACTAAATTCCAAATTCATGATACTATTTATTGAGTTTCGTATTTTAATCATATGTTGTAGGATAATAATATTAATAAACTGTTTTTTTTTTCAAAGACGAATAATGTTAAATCATAGTACTTAATAATTTTATACAACTTTGAATACCCCAGGGAGCCATTGTATAAAGCCGGCTTGTTATGGGTACTCCTGTTGCACCCGCTTCTTTTATAAAACAGCTTGCTTTGCAAGGTCCATTCAGGTTTTTAATCCAAGTATCATAGTCGAATTAGAAGTTATTTTAACATTTAACATTTTAGTCCTTAGGATTAGGGTAACAGCTAGTGTTTTTTTTTTCGAACTATTCGAAAGTTGTTGGCCGCAGCTAGGCTTCATCGAACGTTATGGGGTGAGTACAAGGGCGCTCTAAATTCGTGGATGAACTAATAAAAAGACGAATGCCACCTCCTATCTGACGGATATGACTTCACTCTAAGTATGGAAAGGTGTTCGAACCAGATCCGCTCAAATTTGATCCCGTATTGAATGAGAACGGAGTATCGATCAGAACTGTAGAGGAATTCTGGAACATTCCAAAGTATAATATGATTTTCATGTTTCATTGCGGTGTTAATCACTTTCTTTAAGGTGGGACATTTGCTCATTGACATTCCGGTTATAAAAAAAGCAAGCTCGCAGTTTGATGTAAAGCGGTAACTGTTGCCAATATACATAAATGCATGATTTATATAAGTTCAATAGATTATTAATCCTTCATAAATCACTGAACTGCGATGTAAATCACTACAGCTTAATCGGAATTCACTTCCTTATTTCACCTAATTGCTATTGAGATTTATTTATTGTTTCGCACCTATACACCAGTATTTATGTCTTTTCTTTAAAAATACTTATTTGGTGGTTAATTACTTAACATAGTTGAAAGCAATTATGTGGGTTTTAAGTATGTAGTATATTTAGTAAATGAATATAATAATAGGTTTTATTTGCAAGTTAGGTAATTGCTTACAGAAATAATTACCTATGTTGCCAAATAAAGTTTTGTTCGTAACAGCAAATTTAAATTTTATTTAAAAGTGACTTTTAGTAATTACCACACAATACATGTAGATTATAACTGCAATTAATATATTAGGCAAATAACTAGCATCGCGACTAAATAACTGACAAAATTATAATTATCAATTATTTATTTTCATTCGATCACGTACATATACCTACATCTTTTTATTGTTATTATAAGTAAGAATTATACATAAACTAGCTAGTTTATGTATAAATCTTACTTATACGGACGGGTACCCGTTCGGGCTACGCACGGATGTATGATAAACTATATCGCTCTATCTATTGCTAAAAATTGCATTAAAATCCGTTGCGTAGTTTAAAAGATCTTAGCGAATAGATAGCGAAAGCGACTTCATTTTCTGTCAATACAAAAAAATATCGTCGAAAGCCAATTTAATATAGAACTTTTCTAGCTCTGTATTCTTTTTCTGTTCTTGATCTTGTTCTTTTAGTTCAATCGTACCAAGCAGAGTATGACTGAAATTGAGGCTATAGGGATATTTCACTCAAAACTATAGTTAATATAGGTGATGATATCTGTTATATAAAATCCAATGCTTATATTAGCTTTTGCTCGCGGCTGCGCTCGCGTTAATTTATCCCCTTAGGGATGGAATCTATCAAAATCCTTTCTTAGCGGATGCCTACGTCATAACATCTACCTGTATGCCAAATTTCAACCCGATCCGTCCAGTGGTTTAGGCTGTGCGTTGATAGATCACTATGTCAGTCACCTTTGAGTTATATATATTTAGATATTAAGGTAATTAGAGTTCTTTTGGGGAAAATTGTTTAAATCTCGAAAGTCACATTCGTCATCACCGGTGTTACGTCCGTCTTTGTGACAGCAATTTTGTTTTACAAAAATATTCTACATATCTACCTATGCCCAATAAAGTTAAAAAAACCTTATAAACTCTATTGTTTTTCTCCGCTTCACAGACGCCGCAACTTTCGCATCATGGGGCGTAGACTATGTCAAGTTGGATGGATGCTATGCTCTCCCTGCAGATATGGACCAGGGTTACCCAGACTTCGGCCGTCAATTAAACAGTACTGGTCGTCAGATGGTGTACTCTTGCAGTTGGCCGGTGTACCAGATATACGCAGGCATACAAGTAAGGCGATGGGAAAAGGAATGTGGTATTTTATTTTCCTTTGTTTTTTTAATTATTTAAATTTACTCTAAAGATATTTACATTATTTTATTATTCAATAGTCCTAATATAAATTATGCGTAGTTATTATCTACGGGGGTAACGTTGTCTTACCTTTTTACTTCTATGCAGCTTGCCTAATTAGCTGTATTTCGACTTAAGGATGGGTCAAGCCAGTTAAATTAGATAGACGGACATCACAAGTTGATTTTGAGTCACATAATTAACTTGTATAGTTGACTTAATTGATGTAGTGGAGTAGTGTTATATCCAATTTCCAATGTCTTCCAGCCAAACTTCTCATCCATCATAGAGCACTGCAACTTGTGGCGCAACTTTGATGACATCCAGGACTCGTGGGCCTCCGTCGAGTCTATAATAGACTATTACGGAAATCACCAAGATGTCATCGTACCCAACGCTGGACCAGGCCATTGGAATGATCCTGATATGGTAAATATAAAATAATTGTGTGGGACTGTGTGTAGAGCGTTAGGGTCGGTGCAGCCAACGATGGTAGTAATTAAAGGCGCAATATGGTTGCGAAATAGCAAAGCTGATATAAGTAAATAAATAGTTACTTGAGTAACAAAGTAATTCAGTCATAGTTATCAGAGCAGATCAGTTCCTACAGCAGCACCCCTGCACGAATATAACGGGTGAGCGTGCCATCACTGCACTCAACCATATTTTAGGGAGCCGAGCAACGAAATTACAGGATAAAAGGCGTAACATCTTAGTCCTCTGAATCACGAATGTCACATTATCACATAATATCCGTAGATATTTACATATACGCAATGGTTACTGCTTAATACCAAGTGGCAATTGGCAAGCAAGCCGTCTGCTACTCCAATTGTATAAAAAAAAAATAGCGATGAATTTATCACTATTACTGCAATATCGTGTATATAATCAATATCATTGAATCTATTGGTATTAATAATTATGCTTAATGTGTCTTAAATGTGGGTTTTAAACCTCCGTTACTTCAAGCGCCTAATGCTCCATAGGCTACAATTATGCAGTATTTTAATAGTCAGGCGTTTCAAGTGATCGTTGCTTCACGAAAATCCCAATCACTTTTAAATTTACAATGAAATAAAAACAATATTTTTTCTTTTCTAGTTAATTATTGGCAACTTTGGATTATCGTACGAACAAAGTAAAACCCAGTTTGCTATTTGGGCTATCTTAGCGGCACCGCTGCTAATGAGTGTGGATTTGAGGACTATCAGACCCGAGTACAAGGCTATCCTGCAGAACAGGAAAATTATTGAGGTAGACCAAGATCCCCTTGGAATCCAGGGCAGGAGAATATACAAGGTAAGCTTTGGTACATAAGATACCCCGATATAACAACGATAAGTAAAGTAAAGATAAAATAAATAAATAAATAAGTGTCAGTTAAAGTACATTTTACATTTTCATTTACAAAACAAACCAATCTAAAACGAGATTTGTATATTGTAACTTACTATATCCTTTTTTAATAACGTATTAAAAATTTATCTGAAAGACGGCAGAATCTACCAACGTACCATGGATTTAAATACACCCAAAGAAATGTGTCAATGTTGTCAATTTCCAAACATTATGACTATCGAATCTGTACTCTTTGTCTTAAAGATTATTATTATAACAAATATTGTTATAATAATGATAATGATTACAACAGTAACAGTTTACAACTAAAATGAAATAATTTTGTAATGTTAAATATATATCTTTTGATTTTCCATAAACTTCTTGCAAAACATTTCAGATCTATGATCTATATAATGATTATGAAATTTCTTGTAACAGATACAAAATTAGTCATTCCTTTATTTAACAAAACTTCTTTGGCGTGTTAAGCTTGCTCTTGGAGATTATATGACTTTTCGGTTATTTTCAGCACCGTGGCATAGAGATCTGGTCTCGTCCAATTCTACCAATCCAGGGACAGTACTACTCATACGCTGTTGCTTTCGTGAACAGACGAACAGATGGTACGCCATCAGACGTAGCTGTAACATTGCGGGAATTGGGTCTGAATAACCCTGCCGGATACAGAGTGGAGGTTAGTTAAAACAAAAAGCAATTTTACAGAAAGTGACCAGCCTTACGAATTGTGTATATAAGCCTGTAGCACGATGGTTATCACCATACCACTGTAGCATTATATGTGGTGTGATGAAGTGATGAGGTGTTGCTACTTAATTTATTTGTTTCCTGTATTATCTAGGTAGTGAGTATACAGGTGCAATGGTTGTACTACATTAGTAAATTTATTTTGATCGTGCTTTACATGTTATATTATAAACAATAACACTCAACTCGGAGTCGTAATGCGGAGACTTTACACTGAACCGAAATCAAAATTGTGTGGAGACATAAACAACTGGAAGGATGCCGAGTGTTGATTGAAATATTAAACCTGAATAACAACACAGAAGCCCAGTTCAAATAGTACGTAGCGTACTCCGTCCAGAATTCTATGACACAAACATTCAATAAAAAGAGGCATATTTTGGTTATTTTAAATTAACATACAGTATACCTTTATAATATTAGTAAATCTTTCCACATAAAGAACAAAAACGATATTGTGTAAAGTATAGCAACAGAGAGACCCAGGTTTTTAGCTCTACCATGCGCATATGCTCTAGTACATATACATATGAAGTAGATTCAAATAATCTTAATATTCCAAAAATTTGTATCTAATTTTATATATTTATTTGCAGGATTTATACGAGGATGTAGACTACGGCGTGCTCTCTCCCCAGACAAAGATCAAAGTGAAAGTGAACCCTTCAGGTAGAAAGTGTTGCTCTAATTCTCTATGCAATGGCTATTTATTCACTGAATCAACTATTACACTGGTAATGTACCATACACCCAAGCTGCTATCAAAACCTAACTTTACCATTAGTGAAGATTATTAATTAGCATAGGACAATTTACTATGACATGTCAAATTACACCGTTAATGTTCCTAAAAGAATACATTAATAAATAAATATCAAAACATACTGTAGGAGCTGATCTAGAAAATAATTTGTATCGTTAGTTATTTTTATCAATGTCGTATATTAGACTAATACCTCGTATTTTCATTATATATTCATACTAATAATGTTAAGGTTATATAATGAACAACTTTATAATTTCATAGAAAGGTAATCAAAATTTCAATGTCACATTTAATGTACAAGACCGCATTATTGAAAACTTACTACTACTTACTACTTTAAAACTTACTACTAACTTGCATTAAATCCGTGTGATAATAAATTAATATTATCGATAATATTAAACGCGATAAAACCTGTTTGTACACTTTAGGCCAATAAATCTTATTTCAACAATGTTTTGAAAATCTCGAAACGTAAGTAATCTACTGTGTTAAACGTAACGTAGTACTACTTATTGGTTACCAGAATATTTTTATACTACGTTAAAATGTCAACAAAATGATAAATAATACAATTTTCATAATAGAATAATTTATTGTAGTATTGAAGTTAACATACGTACTTAATAATTTCACTACTATTGAATATATCCCACATATGTATATAAGCTTGGCTTGCTTGGTGGCAGAATTATATGAGACAGATGCAAACGTCGCTGTATGATACTCAAACTTATATTTTTTTTATGTGTAACAGGTGTTGTGATACTACGTGCTGATGCGCAGCCTTCTTACGCATACAACTCGATTCCAACGCGGACACCATACGCCCCTCTCAACGATGTATTCAGAATAAAGAAAAAGTAGTGACAACTCTACTATTTTGTCACCAAAACCTTCAATGATCATAAATAATGACTACTGCCGGGGCAGCGATTCAAAAGTCAATTTTAATAGGATCTACAAGTACAATGAATCAATTCGAAATCTCTTTAACTCAGATAATCATACTCTTTGATATTGGTGTAAAATATAGTTACCAAGCGATGTTTTTCAGTCTTGCCCTTAGGTTACATATTTATGTTGCATTCTCTCTAGTGTGATTTTGAAACGTGTAAGAAAATGTGTGGAGAATTGTTTTTTGCCATTACGTTGTACCTAGGTTAAGGATGTACATTTTAGATGCCTATAAATGTAAGTTTTGTATAAAACAATAAATAATGTAATACTTAGTATATTTTTATTTTTCACTATTATTTAATAAACATCCAAACATATATCGTCACTCTCACTATATATTTATTATATCACATTATATTACATTTCATGTACCTATAAGTAGAATGTGGCTTGATGAGAATATTTTTAAATTGTATAATAATGTTAAAAATAAATCGAACACTGCGTATCATAATCTCAAGAGATATATAAATTGTTTCCACGTTACACGTGTACATTCTTGAAAATAAACTCGCCTTGTGATCGGGCGTCACGTGCACTCCCAGTAAATTTAAATCCTGCGACTGTAGAACCTAAATTCTCCTCTTGAATTATGTTGATATTGGAATTCCTAAAAAAATATTCTATTTAAATAATAAATGTTAGTTATATACTGTTTTAAGTTTGACGCGGTCATTATACATCACAAATAAAACGTGGTAAGATCCCGTGATTTACTAATTATAACTTATAAATGTTAGTTGTCATTATGATTGATAGCAAAATAATATTGTCATATAACATTGCTAAGAAATGTAATTCAAAACAAAACATTTTGACTTCAATAAAAAGGCCATTCGTAGCAATATTTGTAATGTTTTTAAGTAATTGGAATGACAAATTAGCGGATGCCTCACCTGATGGTAAGTGTTGACCATCGCCTATATACATGAACAGAACCAATGATATCAGGTTATCTTGTGAGGCACGTCAAACCACTCATATCTCGTCATTCCGGATGACTTCAATGTAAAGCCTCAGAAACTAATAATTCACTACACAAAAATAAAACAGTTGGAGAACGTTTTTGATGATGTTTAGCAGTGAAACTTAGACAATTTCTATAGCTCATAAAAATTACTAGTAGTAGTTATTGCAATTAGTCACTATTAATCATTAGGTTAAAAGAAAAGAGCGCGTCATACTAAATAGGATAATAATAATTCTCACAAGTTTATCGTAATTTGTAACTAATAAAATGTTGTAATTAAAATATTACCTTTTCAACCGTATTTTATCGTCAGTCACAAAGTTTCGCAACGTTGTATCATCGGCCGTTAAGTTATCAAGTAATTGAAGATTACCCGATTTTTTTGATTGGTCTTTTATGAATATAAACTCATTATTATCCATCATTTCGTTTGAGACATCTGAAGAAATATGTTTATCACTCCAGTCTGTAACTTCTCCAAGTCCTGAAATAGATAAACTTTTCATTTCAAATTTTTCAGTATGTGATATCTCTTTTCCTGTATCGTTTGTTTCAGATAACTCTTCCCCAATATTATCTATCATATCGGTTGAAATTTCTAAATCATCATAGTTATTTGTTTCAGTGTTTTTAGATACAGTATCATCACGCAGATCATTCTGCATTTCTTCAAACTTCGGTTTATTATATACAATATCCTTAAGTTTATTGATTCCCGTTTGCCGATGTATTTGATTTACAAAAGGATTAATAGTAGATTCCACAAAATTCGTGAAGGGAGTTCCAGTTACTGTTAAAAACTGAATATTTTCTGGTTTTTCAATATAGGGTCTAATATTATCCATTTGAAGAATTTTTGCTATCATAACAGCACGTGGAGTATATATTCTCACATTTGAATATGGTTTAGATGTTATAACGTATTCATTAAATTTCTTTGTAATGATTGCCTGTTTCAATCCATCATCAGTTTCATAAGATAAATTATTTATTTCTGCTTTAACTTCACTAATTATTATAAACACAGTGATTATGTCCAGTAAAATCTGAAACAAGAAACATAGTATATTTAAAAGAATATAAATAACTAAAATCAACAAACTATAAATCACTGAATAGAGAGAAAAGGTCTTACCGGCACACGGATGATCATTTTAGTTTAATAATTAGGTTTTCACATTACTAGTTCGCTTCATAGTAAGAATTACTGATTAATGAACTAAATTATAATTATGCAAAGTTTAAATACACACTTCAACCTATTAATTGATTGCTTTAGTTCGAAGAAATATATAAAATTATTAGCAACATGCTTTCCTTTCTATTGTGATTATCATTTACCTACTGAGAAACAATTAATTTTACAATAGATATCTATGCATTTATAAATTGTTCTACTTAAGTAAGTATCTCATAATTATTAGGTATTAGTGCAAAAACTAATGAATTTCTCGTTTTTTATACGAGAATTTAATTAATTACTTCGTTATATTTAAATGTTTCAAATGTAATGTTCGTACGTAATATCTAACAAAATAATATAATAATATTCTTTTATTCATTACAAAGAAAGTATAGGAGAATCAATATGTATTCTCTTAGGTCGCGTTCCGTATCTTCATTGATAACCCCTACATTTCCAAACGCAAACGCTCAGTACGTTTACCCGGCATAGTAATAGACAAAATGTATAAATTAGATAATATATTTTAAATGTAGTAGTACACTTAGGTTAAGAGTCCTGTAACTTCAAATACTGGAAGTTGATGCACAGTTTGTCTGAAATCCGGAACAGTACAACAAAACGTGTAACCTTCGTTTGGATTATCAGGATGCCAGGATAACCAGGCGAAGTATCTGCTCCCTCTACAAATGTCTGCACAAAAGAACAACTTGCGAGCTTCGGCCAAAGTGTAATAAGGATTGTTTATACCCACAAAGGCAATGCCTCTCTTTGTACCAGGTTCATAGACAACTTTATAAAAATATTGAGGAACCGGTATTACTGGATTATTATTAACATCAGTATATAGAAATATGTCCACTCTGCGGCCAAATTGATTCAACAATTGGGTAACGCCAAACGTCCCCGTGTATACCACTGTATCATATTCAGCTACATGCATGTGGTTTCTTAAATCTACCTCCAACGTATTCCAATTTCCTCCATTAAATCCAGTCCACTGCGGAGCACAATTAACGTAGTGAAACGTAGCTCGCTCTCCAAAGGCGAAAACAAAATCAGTTTTTGCTGCTAAATGACCTCTTGAAAGAAACTCATTTTTAGTAACATACATATCAATCATGGGTCCAACTAATTGAGCTACTGCTGCTTTTTGTCCTCTTGGAGAAAATAAAGATTCTACTGGTACAAAACCATAATTATCATTAGCTATAAAAAACGGCCGCTCAACTTTGGTCTGATAGTTTGCATTATACGCTTTCTGAGTATATTTCGAATACACAGCATTGAGACTAGCTTCGTTGAAGCAAGATTCGTAAACAGGATAAAACTCGTTCTGAATTCTGTATCCTACCTCGACAATGGGATTGTCATCAAAACAAGTGCGGTTGGTACGAAAACTACTATAATTAGGAGGATAATGACATCTAAACATGGCGAATTTCGCTGGAGAGTTCAGCCATTCATCATTTTTGAAGTTATCTCCACCTTCACATGTAATGTCAGCTGATATTTTTGCATGTTTTGCATAAGGATGAGTTACATGACCGGAACCTTCACAACTCAAGGTAAGAGTTTCTCCGTATTGAAGATCAACGTTTCCATACTTATCAGTGGGTTCCAGAAGTCTTCCATTTCTCAAAATTATAGGTAAAGGTTCACTGAAATGCGTCCGAGAATGAATCCTGCATTTTTGTCCTTGTTGAATATTTAGTGCGCAAAGTACTACCATAAATATCTTTTGAAACATTGCCTTGATGTTAACAAATGAAGTATTCCTATTATTTCTATAACCAGAACATAATTTTATTGTTGTGTTTATTTCTAATTGCACTTTTAAAATTTATATTTATCTTTTATCGAAACGTAAATAAACACTTGACAAATTTGTCTACAGTATCAAAAAGGCGATGTCAAATATGTACCATAAATAATTGTAATATATTATTTCTAAGGTTATAAATTTCATATTTCATTATTTTATATGAATAAAAGATTAGTAATACCGCTTAAATTTTTTTTTAAAAAGTATGAATTTGGGTCGAGATTTTACATTAATGTTGTAATAATACATAATTTGGAAGCAGAGTTAAATAAAGGTACCTATTAATTCAACTTTCATTTAATGATTTCAGGTAAGAGGTTCAATATGAGAGTCATTGTGTTCATTTCCATTACTAGATGAATAGAGCAATAGGAAATAAGTTTTTTTAATGTACCCATCCACATCTGTATATTTAATGTGACAAACCTCGAATATTTACTGTACATGTCATATGCAAGATTGATCACGGATTACTAATGGACACGTACGAAATTCTACCCAGTTTGATAGTAATCTCTTACATAAAATCACGCACGCTGATAATACTATTAGAGGTACACTCAGCTTCGCATAAATCTACTAGTATACAATCTTTTTAGACGAAATAATATAGGAGTCTACAATTTTGTGTACTCCCTTTAATTTTCTAAAGAAAGCCACAGAATTTAAAATCAGTAATGTCAAATTATAATTGAGATATAACAAATCCCCAAGTAATATAATTGTTTTTGTTATCAAGTATTTGACCATATGAAAATTATGAAATAATTACAGAATTTAGGTAAGTATGGCCATTCAGAGAGACAACGCTGCACATTGAGGCAGCGTACCCAGTATCTTGAGTACGCTGCCTCAATGTGCCGTGTTGGATTACAATGATTGTTTTTATTTGTTATTAATTATTAATATGCCTAAAATACATTTAAATCTACTTTCATGACTATATATTTATTTAATCCAATTTCGTTCCTTACTGGTATATGTGTGTCAATGTTTTTAATACTGGTATGTTTGGCATTTTTTGCAAGTTTTAATATAATGGCCTTCGCTAACAGCGCGAAGAGAAACTTTTATTGAAAAAATAAATAACGAATTTGCCAGGGGGAAACTGCGTAGAGATAGTTTGATAGAGGAAGATATATTTAAAATGAGTGTGACACGCTATAAATTTACGATGTAGATATTCTCCAGTATTAGTTCCAGCTTTATTCAGAGACCTTACGTCTCATGTCACGTAAGCGGGATAGCAATACTTTCAATCAAAATTTTACAGCAAATATTTACGTTGCGTTCTATTCATTCATTCGTTCTATTCAGCTTACTCTATTATTACAATTCATTATAATTTCAATGTCTTGCACATTTCTTAAATATTATATATTGTCTTGGTTCATACGAATGAGGTAAAAAATAGGCCCTTTTTTTAAAGAATATCGGTGTAGCAGTTACGTTTAATTTTAAGATAAATTTATGCATTAATTTCTAAAAGAAAAACCTTTTCCTACGTACAAAATTTAATCGAGTTTTATTAATTACTGCAGAAAAAAATTCTTAGTAACATGTTTTGTATGGAGCGGGATAAGGGACATGCCGCTTTACCTTGGTATGTTTTGAGTTTGCCTAGTGAGGAAATCTAACAAAACATAAATTCAATGGTTAGTTACGGACCATGAGAAACTAACTGCAGACTACGTACATTCATATTCAAACAAAGTTAAATCAATTTGCGGTAAGTAAGTACATAATATCATGGATAAGATAATATTACACAGTAAAATTACGGAAGTCAGTTTAGACTTATTATTTCATTCTGACATATTTATTGACTTTTTTAGATATAGGTTACCTATATGTTTTTGAAAACATAGTTTTAGTTTCGAACGTTTGCAGAACATTCAGTATATCAATCGATACCAATGACTCCATCTATGCTATGTTCGTTCCAAGCAAGAATCCGCAGTAGGAGATGGTAAACTGTGGTAATACAAAAATCTTTATTTTATAATAGTACCTATATACCGCTTCGGCATCCCCCGATTTTGTCAATAAACATCATCATAATTTTATTTTTTATATATATTAATATATTACTCTGGAATAAGGTACCTTTCAAACAATAAAAGAATTTCACTGATATTATTCAGTGGGCCCGAAATTTGCTTTTTTCATAACAAAATCCGTCCTCTTTTTTATAATTTTACTGTAGAATTAAATAGGTAGTAAATACCAATTATACCTATATTACTAATACCACCTACTACTAACTGAATCAATTGAGTAGTTTATCATAAATTACTCACACACAACTATACATTTCAACTAGTACCTATATTGATGTAAACCAACTTCTTAGACAAAATAGGAGGAAATAAAGATGTATAAGAAATTATCATATTATCATAGTAAATTTTAGAGATATTAGCTCCTATAAATTCGAATTTTACCTGTAATAGAGAAGCACCTTTTTTACAAAGTCATTGTAACCTAAAAACAAGTTTGTCGGGTATCAAGGCCACGATATTTTTCCTTAACTATGGTATAACTAAATATTTCGCATATACAGAATAAAAGTAATGGCAATGGCAATATGATAAATATGACATGCTAAAAAATTCTATCAGTATCCCAAATTTAAATGCAAATATCCTAATTAACATTTTATAAACGTATATATAATAATTATACAGGATAATTTACACGACGTCATCAAGTACAAATATAAGAATTCGTATTATGGTGTGTGGTGTGGCTAATACCACACACAACAGTATTAGACAACTGATAGAATTACTTAAATATTTTATAAGTACATAGATATAAAAACCTCCTAGACCGATACGAACATTATGGGTACAATTGTTTGTGCCGTGACAGAAATCGAAGCTGCGATCATCGGAAGTTAGACGATGTACTAAATTGCTAGACCACCGAAGTCATCAAATGAAAGATATAAATAACGTTGGTTGCTAATTTGTTAGATCAACGCAATCAAATCATCAAAACTCGCCGTTTCGGATGCAACATTTCCTCATTCCCTCGGAATCAGCCTGGAGCGACACACGCTCATAATCAATTAACATGTATGAAATATAAAACAAGCTCATTGTTAAATGTTTATTCAAACATAAACACATCTATGTGCTCTATGTGTCTCTATGTGTGATCATTTGCTTATGTGACGGCCTTAACATGGCACGGAATTTGGTAAGTTCAACTATTCAATAATATCTATCTAGCTAATAAGAAAATTTCTTCTAAGTCACTGTTGTTTATTTATTAACTATAATTCAGTTATACGTACTAACTAAAATTTAATATTAAAGTGTACTTTTTTTTAAGTTTTAAAATACTAACCACTGAGCAAATAAGTCGATTTAAAAAAATATATATTAGGTTATTTTTTACTCTTCTAATTGAAGGATTGTAGCTAGCAGAAATGTTGTGTTGGAATATTAGTTAATATAAACAAAATATATTGTAGTTTTATTTTCTTGATCTGGCAAGAAAATCAAATACAATACTTTTAAATAAAATTTTAATATACCATTTAGAAAGTGTAATATATTATAGTACTAATAATAATTCCTGCTTTATATTGTAATATGTGTAATACCATAACAGAATAAAAGTAGTACTAGCAAGGACTAAGTTTTTAATTTTAAGTGATAACAAAAATAAATTTTGTCGTATTCTACACGATATACGAATATACAATACACTAAAATATATGTAATATGAATAATTTATATACATTTTAGTGTATTAAATAGGTATCTAAAAATAGGTCTCAAAATAGGCCCATTGCTTCTATAACCATGATAGTTCATTTTAGACCTCAATTTAATTAATAATTACAAAAATTACACTTACTGAAATTATAAAATAGGCATGGAAATTTTCTCAAGTTCAATCTAAAATAATTCATATTTAAAGTCTTTTTATTTGGGTATAATATTTACCAAATATATACTTTATATGTAACATACAGTAAAGAAAAGACACAAACAATATATTGAATACATATTATATATATATACATATATAGTTACAATAAGGCTTAATGTATTTGTGTTAATATAGCTCTTCACATAAACCATTTATATTTATAGATTTTTATTTATTTTTACTATTTATATTTCAGATCATTTTGGTAATCTCAATTATGGTTTTCGCAAGCGGAGTCACTGGGTATGTACTACCTGCTATCGCTGTTGCAAATACAGAAATCTCAACACAAGACGTATCAACATCAACTCCCCTGAATGACATCTCAACAGAAAAAGAATCAAAAATATCGGACGATTATAGAAAATATAGTTATATAATTACGACATATTTATAATTAAAATTATATTATAGTTATCTACTCCAAAATTTAAAAATAAACGTAAATTATGTGACGAAATAGGTATTAAGTACCATTAATGACAAACAGTGATATTTGAAATACTTGCAATTACCCGCGGCTTCGTCTGTATAAACTTTTATCCTCTATTTAACTCGTTTTAAATTATTTTTAATTTGATTAAAGTTAATCTATGTCCATCGTCGTTATACAACCAAACTTTATGTCAAATTTCAATAAGATTCGTTCAGCTGCAAAATCCTGAAAAAGTACCTAACAAACAGACAGTCATATTCACATTTATAATATTAGTATATATTAATATTAGGACATATACTACAGTATTTCATCATAATTATATTATTGACAAAAATAAACTTAATTTGCATTTATTATAAAGTGTTATTGTGATATATTAAATATAAAATCATGTGTAAGTGTTTATAATTTAATGCAGGCAACTGTACAAACACATATTATGCAGTGATATACTATCATATCATCCCGACGTCCTGTTTCACCAATATAATATAATAGTCTTCTCAAATAGTGACTTAAAATGGTGTTTTTGTAAATACAGTTCATTTCGTAGTAGTCATAATTCCCTCTACATACTATCAAACATAAACTCACAAAACTCACACCTTTCTTTTTAATGTAAATATAGACTTTGACCCATATTTATTGGGGAAAATACAATTTTTAATAGTTATATCTCTAAGTAACATTTTCTATCGTGTGCGTATATATGTGTGTAGTATGTATGACTCGTGTAAATAAAGTTATTTCCATGGCGGACAGATCTTATATACATAAGTAAGCAAATAGTCAATTGCTGAGGCCACGAGTACCTAAGTATAGGGTCATAACACGTGTGTTAGGACCCTATACTTAGGTACAGGTATGTAAAGATATATTATAGAGTCATTAATATTTTATTATAGATGTTCTATGGCCATAATATTAAGAGTTCCTGGTCACATAGGTCGCTTCCGCTGTCTGTTAACTTAGATCTTTTAAACTACACAAAGGATTTTAATGCAGTTTTTAGGAAACAACAAACAGACCGACAGACATATATTTGAATTTATAACATTCAATATGGATTTACCTCATCATATGTATAGGTATTATTTAACTTACACTGATACAAAGTATTTTATTAATAGCATAATTGAACATTGATTACAAATAACTATTTATATTTCGAAATATGTACATTGAATAGATTAAACCTGTTTTATTATCGGTTCTAATTAAGTTGTATTAAGAATAATGTTATACCAAGTATTTTAATCGAAAGGTATAATTTGTGGTAAGTATTGTGATATCACTGGCTTCATGTGAACTCTATATCTGTATGTTTAATTCATGTTTGACCACAAGTATGAAACGGTTTTAATTTCAGTATTGGTTATTGTGGTATTTGACTGCACCAAGTAAAAAAGAGTCATTACACTATCAAATATGTATAATTGTTGGATCAATGTATAGAACTTATTAGAACTGATCTATTTAGCCGATAAAAATGTGTGTACAACTATGTGTATAATTTTATATTCATGACTGATTCTACGACAAAGGAAATACCCATATAAAATCATAAAATAATTTGAAAGATAGCGATAGGCTAGGTCGCTGCCAATTGAATTCCAATGTACCCAGCGAAGTTGGTACCGCAACATGAACAATTTACCAATGCCTCGTGACTGTTCCAACGAGGATAACAGTCATGACGGTATATTTGTTTTATTTTTATCTAATATAATAATATTAATAACTCAGGACAAATCACACAGCGCCATCTAGTTAGGGACTAGATGTTACCTACTATTGTACATCTGGTAGGCCAACATATCATTTTTAACTACATATGTAGTATATACATGCAAAACAATCCTACTAACGAATACAAAGATTTGCATTATGCGAGGAAGCGAGGCCGCGACCATCGGAAGTGAGACGGTGGTATGCTAAACAAACAAACTAAAGCACTAATAATTGATAATGTAATATCCCCTGCATCAATCGAGTCATACATATTACTAGAAGTATATCAAATGACTCACACCACAATGTATAACGATATTTTTTATGGAACATAAACAAGCTGACGGTCTCGCTGACCACAAACAACACAAAGGAGCTTGTCCAACGATACTTTTTTTAAAATTACTATCATCATGTACAATGCCTGTTATGATCAATTTACGTTACGCTAAACTGTGAAAAATGTATTCTTGTAGAACTGGAATGGCAAACTAGTTATTGTAGTTACCACCGGGTGGTAATTAGCAAACGTTGTCATTTACACATAAAGAGCGCTGTGCACGTTTATATCACGTTTTCTTCATAAACCCCCAAAGCGTGTACCATGAGTGGTCATTCTGGGAGGACTAATTGTAAGATCTTATACTCTATAATTTTACTGTTATATTGCATCCTCCAACTGCAGCTTACAAAGAAGCCGCAATAAATAATAATATAGGCTGAAATAATAATATTACACCTGGACAATTCACACGACGCTATCTAGTCCTAAAGTTAGCAGAGCTTGTGTTAAGGATACTAGACAACTGATATAAAGACTTAGATTTTTTTTGTAAATACATATACAATTTTCATAGAAAGCATCCAGAGCGACATAAATAATCCTACTCATGAATACAAATGTTCGTTGCGAGGAATCGAACCCGCATCACTATCGGAAGTAAGGCGGTGCGCTAAACCGCTAAATCACCGAAGTCGTCAACACATTTATTACTATTATATATTAGTTTGTATAATTACTAAAATACAAATAGAATTATTTGTACGGTTACTTATATATGTATTTCTATATTAGAATAATGGTGAATATTTCTGCTAAATTTAAAAATGCATAGAAGTACATTGTAATGAGTCGCTCAGCGAGAGCAATATAACGTTAAATTGTAGACAATTCGACGTTTCAATGACGCAATGACTAATGAGTACATAATTTAAATTGCGGGCCCGATTGTATTCTAGACTGTGTCAACGTACAGTTGTTAACTATCTGGTGTGAACTTTGGCCCTGCCACTCATGTCAACGGTCTCTACTGAACGGAACAATACCTATTAAACGGAGGAAATATTGTACAAATTGATAAAGATGTAAGAATTACTCACGTAATAATTAGGTACGGTACGTTTTATGTGCCTATGTACTTACGTAAGCAGTACCACATAAATTATGTCATGTGACGCTCGTGATATCTCCCTTATCCATTCAATCCATTTCAATTCCTGAGGACTAAGATGTCAATCCAGCGTAACTTGTAATTTCACTACTATATCTCGTTTGCAAAGCAATCTGCTTCACTTAAGTTAACAGTGATCTGTGGACTGTCTTCCGGCATAGTACAAATCACCTATAATCTTAGGTAATAAATAGACATCTTACGCAATATAATTATATAATTAAAATGACCTATTATCTTTATCTTCCCCTTTATTGTTTGCTACAATCACTAATACAGTTTCGACATTAATTAAACACAAGTATCGTCCGCTCTTCTTCTAGTTGAGGGCATTGGTTCTTTGAACCTTTGCATAGATCTCCAACAAGATTTCGCCGTAGCACTATATGTGTCCATATACTCGGTTCTGCCGGGAAATTCTGTGAACCACGTTTGTATGGATTTGGGGGCGACCCCTGTATGAACTCTACCTGGAGGATGGATCGTTGGTCTTACAGTAGGAGGGTATTCTGTAAAATGCGTCGGGTCTTTGTAACAGTGGAGCATGCCGAGACGATTGGTTTCTATGGGTATTGGTGCGGTAGATTGTGCCGCTGCTATGATTGATCTGTAGTCTGATACAGGGAAAGCTATAGACAAAATAGAAGGGAATATATGTATATAGATACGATATAAGAATAAAGATAAATATAGCCTTTATTCAAACACAAAAGTTATTAAAATTATTTCATGAAATTTGCTACAAACTATACCCAAGACCACATCTTCAAATAAAACCTATCCTTCAAATAAACCTATGCAGGCAAATGTGAAGCTCGATTTCACATAAAAAGAATTATTACAAGGAGTCGATGGATGTTGGTTGCTCAGGATCCTACTTTTTAGTGGACGATAGACAAGTTTTATCTAATGATAATTGGTTCTATTTCTATGTAATTTAAATGGCAAATAAGCTGACGGCCCATCTGCTGGTAAGTGATAACCTTCGCCTATATATATAAGCAGCACCAATTGACGTCGCGTTATCATGTAACTCCCAAAGTAGAGGACTAAAATGTTATGCTTCCATATTCTGTAATTTCACTGCCTTATCTCCACCCTTCAATCAAAACATGCTGCTAGCGGATGATATGGGTAAAACTTTTATAAATTCTACCTCTGTGAATGATGATTTCTTATACCTAGTAGATAACAGAACAATAGAATTGAACGGTAATCCGAATGAAACAAATCATAAAGTAAACTATACTAACATCTCTTCTTATATGTAGCCTGGTACATTGTCATCATTTTGCTGTCTAAATCGTCGCATGGATGATCCAATATATCATTAGTTACGTCCACCATCTAAAAATAGTATAAACATCTATAAATACTATTATATATCTAATGCGAAGATATCGTAAATGCGAAAATTGTGAAGGTGTTTGTTACTCTTTCACGCAAAAACCACTGAACGGATTTTGATGGAACTTTACAGTAATATCACAATAACGCAGGCTATAAATCTCAAACGGTTGAAACCGCGAGCATAGCTAGTAACGAAATATATTATATACCTTTTATTAAGTTGAAGGTTGAGGTAGAAGTTTTATATCTGCTCTAAACGTGCGTATATTCATAAATTTAGGCTAGACAGGATGATGTTATCTAATCAATTATGGTATAAATGAGGTTGTATCATAAATTGATAATTCTAAAAATGTGTCAATTGATAAACCTATTGCCATAATAGCATTCTACCAGGGGGGCCTAATGACGTTGTTTTTGTACGAACCACGAATCAGACCATTGTGTACATTAGGGATATTAAGGAGCTCCGAAACCGTAACCGAAACTATCGGATATGCGATATAAAAAAAAATATCCGTAACCGTAACCGAATCCGAAATAAAAGTTTCGGACAATATCGGATAGGGGCGGAGACTAATTGAGACGCGTTATGTAACCGTTTTATTAGCTATTTGTATTTTACTTTTGAAATTCCTTAAAACATTAATATCCGTAATCGAAATTATCCGAAACTAACGGATAATCCGAAATAATTTCATATCCCCATCCGTATCCGGTATAATAATCTTTACTATATCCGAAACCTATCCGTATCCGAAATTTCATAACCATAACATCCCTGGTGTACATGTTGTCGATGAAATATTCTAATCTAAATTAGGTGGGTTATGCCAGAAAATCCTATTATAATTCATATAGACAACTATTGAGTAAAATCAAAACTTCTTATGAGCAATGCAAAAACATTTTTGTACCTATTTATAGCAAAAAAATTTGATTAAACATAGCACGAAAATATAACATTGGTACTAACATAGTCTAGTGAGGCTATCTATTAGTAGAATTAGAATTTATTCATTATACTGTTTATCTATTGTTATTTAAGCAGGTTTATATCTAAAATATAAAGTTGACGACCTCGGTGGTCTAGCGGTCTAACACACCGCTTTACGTCCGATGGTCGCGGGTTCGATTCCTCGCACGGCAAAAACATTTGTATTCATGAGTATGATTGTTTGTGTCGGTCTGGGTGTTTTCTATGTATATTAAGTATGTATTTACGAAAAAAAAAATATCTATGTATTTGTATCAGTTATCACTAGATAACTGATACAAATACATAGATATTTTTTTGGGTACTAACCCATAACACAAGCTTTAGCTAGCTTAACTTGGGTCTAGATGGTGCTGTGTGAATTGTCCTGAGATTATTATTATTATTATAAAATATAAAGTACCTGTCTCCTCAACAGTTCATAATCTTGACATAACTTATGCTCCTTCTCCAACAGTTGCTTGTATTGTTCTATTCGTGGTGAATAAGAATGTGCGTCGCAATGACAGTACGGTGCCACAGGAGCTGGCCTCACTGTGGGCGCCGCGGTTGGACTCGGAGGCTCGCATGGTCTGAATTTTTTGTACAGCATTACAATTTTTTCTGTTACAAATTCAATTCAATAGTCTGTGCCAGTGGCCTCGTCGTTTATTACGCCATTTATTATTCTGAATCGGCGGTCAACAAAAGTGAACTAAAAATGATTAAAATATAATCATCATCTCAGCCCGGAAGACGTCCACTGCTGGATCTCCACGACGTTCGGTCCTGCGCTACTCGCATCCATCGCCTTCCAGCGATCTTGACCAGATCGTCGGTCCACCATGCTGGAGGCCTCATAGAAATTTAGGTAGTTATGACAAATGTATTAGGACCAGGACATCAAGAATTGTTTGAATTATATTTGGATAGACAATTATATATATTAAAATATGACTAAGAGGCATAGTTTATTTTCAGTTAGTATCTATCATCAATTTCAAACAAATAGAAATCTCTTTATATTGATCTCATAATCGCATAACTCGCATACCATGCCATGGCCTATATATATACTTACAACTACATTTAATATGTGATATACATATTTGAAAATGGGGACGATTACTTGGAACTAGTACTAATCATTTTAGATAAGAATGGCAAATAAATAGACGTCATTAATTAAATCAAGAGAAGTGCTAACCATTACTCTACGTCATACTTCGACTTACAGTCAAACATTAAGTATGTATGTATTTTCTAAGCGCTAATCTATTTAAGTCAATATTTAAAGTATTATAATAAGTTGACTTTCTTACCTGCTTCGATATACTAAAAGATATATTCATTTATCTATTTTATAGAACTAAAGAAACCATTTGAACCTACTTAAATTCTCTAGCCGTATTTTGTCCTAGGTAAATATTGCTCCCATTTAATTACTAGGAGCTAGAGAAATCAAAGTTACATACTTTCCTACGATAGGCTTCGGAAATGGCCACTGATAGTCAGTATGATAGGCAGTTTCAAAATCCATTTCTTCAGTATCTGAAAGTTGTTACGATAGTGGTATCATAGAAAGAAAAATTATCAGATTAAGTCAAAGTGAAACGGAACTGGTTATTTGAGTTTACAGTTGCAGAGATACGTGTTAAATCAAAGAAAGTGAATAAAGGACAGCAAGTAAGTAGCATAACATTATAAAGTATTCCAGAAGATTCAAGGAAATATAAATTTAAAATATTCTGGTTACAATAGCCAATTACTACAAGAGTTCCACTAAATTCAGTTATACCTTATAATCAATTAATAAGTACATTAATATTTTTTAGATTTATTAAAAACACTCTAGCCAAATGACACCCTACATAATTTAGAATTGCTTTTGAAGCCAAAAATTTGAGTTGTACTAAAATTTCTTCAATCAGGGAAGATAAAAACATTTTTGACGCTTTTGTGGTTTTTTCATGACTGAATGTCAGTTAACGATCAAGGTAAAATCTATTAGCAATTGATGAGTATACGAAACTTTTTTAAAATATAGAAATAAAATATCTCATATTCGATTTATTAATTGATTTCGATGTTTCTTTATCAATTCAATACTATTGTAGTATGTAGTTATTAATAAACTCTAAACTTATATGTTTCATTCTTATTCTGTAATAATAAAATTATTACTATTATTAGACAAAGGCAACCCTAGAAATGCTAAAGTTTAAATTTAAACCAAAGTATTCAATAGAATTTTAAAGTCTTAGATTTTAAATTTCATTTTTATTATACATATATTAAAAATATATTAAAAATTAATTTATAGTTTTAACACTGGGAAGAAATTATAATTATTTTTTTAGGTTTTGCTAAAAAGGACTTGTATCCAGAGCCGTAAAATATTAAATAAATAAATAAAAAAAAAAGTTACAATTTCTACCAAAGCATTCTATACATTATAAAAATACAGACCCAACAGAAGAGAAATAAAAATAAGTACAGACAATGACGTAAACTTGGTATTAGCTATCTCATTTTAACACACAATGAACAGTAGCCTTCATCATTTGCCCTTGTCCGATAGTTTCGCACCTTCCTATGGTACTTACCAGGTCTCAAAATCATACCATTAATATTGGAAATTTTTAAATTAAGTTACATATAGTCTGAAATTAATGATATAATTTATTTTTAAGCAACTAAAAATAATAATGATTTTTAAATAATTACATTGTATAATTTGTCACAAATTCTTAATTTAGTTTCTGTTCTATTAGGTTCTAGTATACATTTTATTTTTGACATTAAAATTTTTTGGGTAAATTATTTTTTGTATGGCAATAAATAGTAGATATTGTATTTTCGGATCTGTTAACATTGATTTGTTTTGCTGTCATCAGTCATCAAATCAGCTGTGTATCACACACAGGGAACATGTAATAATAAATGTGCGTATTAAATTATCGGTGTGAAAATGTCCACTGAGACAATTGATAAAAAGGCAACTCAATGTTTATGATAAATTCACGGTTAACGAGACATGGCGCGCCGGAGGAGCAGCGGTATCACGAGCCTGGGGTTTAACCAGGATCAAGGTTTGGGCTTACTTCCTAGTTCGTCAACCTTACTTCTTTGTTCTTAGGATGTGCATTATTCATGATGTGGATGAGGTGAACGTGTGGTTGTAATGTCAAGTGGTGAGATGAAGACGGCGTGGTCAACGCGTGGTCACTACTGCGTTATGAACGACGCGTAGTTCGCCACGCTGTTACCATTCGTCACTGCTACACGTGTTGTTTATATTTTTAGCGCGCCCACGCGCAGTTTCTTGACTTCGTGCTATTGTTCGAGTCTAACTTTTATTTGCCCTCATTATTTTGAAACTTAACAGATTACACTAATTGTGTTTTGTTTTTATTTATAGAGCAAATCTAGTGAACAATTTGCATGGCTGCATGTCTCACCATGTAAAAGGAAAAATATGCATTGATACTTAAGCAACTAACATCTACATCTATCTATTCCAGATTTTTTTACATTTTGAGCAATACCTACTGTGATAAAAAGTCTCCAACATTGTTTACTAAACTTACCACATTTATAAATCACAATTTATTACTGTATTATATTATAACTATGTATTCATCATTCTAAACAACATAATATTATTCTTGTTTAATTTATTACATTAATTTTTACTATAAAAACATTATTATCTATTATACTATTAGAAAATTACAATGTTTCTATACTTAGAGACACATTTTATGTGTAACTTTATATTTCCAATATCTTGGTCATATAAAATTCCAAACATTATTGTAGGAAATCATTATTTTTTGATTTGATCTAAATAATCAATGTCTGTGAAAATTTATATCTATGAAAACCTATGCCTTCTCACCTTTTATGCATATCTTACATGTGAATTAATATATATGGAGCATATGCTACATCTATATTTTCTTTGGTGTTATTTTCTCCTTACTATCCATTTCTATTTAATATCTTTTTAAAACTTGGTGTCCAATCCTCAATATGGTATGCCCAAGCCAAGATGATCATGTATTTCATAACTTTTCCTTTGCTGCTACAACTTCAAACTTCCATACAACTCATAATAATAATATTAAAACTGCTATCCTTATTTTGGGAAGGAACTGACTTTTGATATATAGCATACGCTAGTTTGGGGGTCAGGACTGTATCAAACTGTACACTCATTAGTGTAAGGTTTAAATAAATAAATAAAATATGAGATTATAGAGGGGATGGGATTGTTAGTAATGGGAACTAGCGGTCCCATAACCAGTACCTAGGTTATTGGTCTGCTTCCACTTGGTTTAGATCATTATGGCTAATTAATGGAGAATATGTCATGACGGGAACTGACCTGACTTTATGTCAACATATACCATTAGCGCAGGTGCATATACAATAGCTTTGTCATCTCTAAAATTTATAAGAAATAGTCTTACATACATACAATTATCAAGCATAAAGTTAATATATAATCATTCTACAGGCTGCTTCACTTGCTGCCTTACAACTGGGCTGCGCGTGTACAATGTTGAGCCACTCGTTGAGAAGACCCATTACAGTAAGTCTACATATAAGTATTTAAGTAGCACCTCACACACTATACAACTATTCTGCCATAGCTTTATATAACATTGGTTTACTTGTCAAAATGTAACATATTTTTAAAGTTTTGTATGGTGTAATGCATTTTGAATCTAAACTGCTGCTAATAACCAGTATTGCTATTTTACAGGCAGCAGTAATCTCATAAAGTGTTGAGTGAGACCAATGCTTATGAGACTGTTTAATGACTATTATTATTATAATAACTTATATAAATGTCTGTTTAATATTTTCAATTCAACAACTTTGATCTTTATGATTAATAATTTAAACAAATGTTTGTCTTCTTATTTTTTTATTTTAGTCAACATAATGCTTTTACTAGTTCCATGTGATAAAATTATAGGGTTATTGCTAAAATAGTATTATTATTTTGCTGGAAACATTTCACTGAAATAATTTAAATATTTTAACATCTGATGAAATTGTTTATTTGTATGTATAAATAAATTTGCCAAATAATAATGTGTAGATGATGTCTGTGAGTGTGACACACAGTACCATAATTATGTATACGTACATGTGTCACAGTTGTTGTTTTTGTAATTGCGTATGTTATAAATGCGTAATTAAATTGTTAATATTACAACCCTAGTCAAGTCATTGCCAATTTTTTTATTAATATATTTTTAATATCTAACATTTTAATTTTAACATAAATATATGTATAGACAAACATTATTTTAAAACTAAATTAGTTATCATACATGGCTCGTGATAACCGATATAAATTTAAATTACTGTATATCAAAAAGTAAATGTTCGTAATAGTGAAAGAATTTTTCAAATGTACTGCATCAGTCTATGAAATCGTAATCGAATAGAAATCTTTGAAAATCACATTCTACGTACAAAATATTTTTATTTTATACGTATAACTGAAATTGCAAAAAAGCTGACGGCCCGCCTGATGTCATTAACAGCATCATTTGACATCCGTGATATACCACATATATTCCCATTCCATATGACTTAGATGCATACCCTGTAATTTATATAGACTTTGTAATATTATAATGGCGACATTTGATACTTTAACTCTGTCCGTTACTTCATAGAGAAATTTCTTTTTATACTTGTCAAGAATAACAATAACATAAGTAGGTAATCTGCTAAATTTAGACACTTGTTTAATCCTTTGTAGTGTAAGACTAGAGCCATTCAGTAGCACAAGGTTAAAATCTGACCTCATCCAAAATACTCTCTCTGTATAATACCCCAAAATGGTATATACATATAGCGCTTTTCTTTTACGCTATTCTACTTATGCCTTGTGAGTATTGAGTTTACTAAAGCATATTTAAATATTTGAAGCTCATCTTATGAGTTAATCATTGTTACTATTATTATATATACCTATTCTTTATGGCACAGATCATACAGTAATAAAATAAATTAGAGATAAGGTGAACAAAATGGACTTATTTCTGGAATAGATTATTGACCGGGATAAACAGTAATCTATGTACTTTTTACTCCCGAAATGTTGAAAATTTTCATAACACTATTTAAGGCGTGAAAACGACCCAAACTGACATGCTTTCGTTTTTGGAAATAGTGGTGCCCGCAATATTGTTATGTAATTACGCGTATACATTTTTAAATCTATTGATGATCATCAAACGGTAACAATAAATAAAGCTTTGTACAAAACTATTTATTAATAAATTATTTAATAAGATGGGCATATGTAAATATTCACGAAATAGTTCCCCCCTTTCATTTTTCTCAGCTTTCTTTAGCCATATTTAATAACATCTATTAAATTTTCTTTGTTATTCATACGCGAAACACACAAACAGACAGTTTTTATATACTATTTTGTCTCGTCATGATTTTATTATAATATTTAAATATACGTAATATGACAAACAGGACAGTATTTATCTATATAACAATATCTACATGTTAATTTAAATTTGTCATTTTTAACATAACCACACATTATAACAATTTAAGATCACGAGAAAACACTTAGGTATATACCTATTATCTCACTCTTATCTATTTTCCGTAATGGCCTATGGATGTTTTATGTTATCGCTAGCCGCAAGAATATTATTTAACATCTGCATTAACTATTCCTAATGTCCAGCCAAAACTTTGGTTTTACGTTTTACAAAAGAAACCGAATAAAAACGAAACTATCTATTGATGTATTTTTAAACGAGGTTGCCTGGTTATATATTTGTGTCAGTTTCACGTAGTTAAAAAAAATACATTACTATATCTTAGAAATAGTAGGTATAATAAAGTAAAAATATAGTGCTGTAAAATAATTATATTGAGAATCAGTTTTGATTACAGATCGATTATAAATTACAGAATTTAAGTAATTACCTAATTACTTCTTATGAACGTAGTAGTAATTTCACGAAGATTTACGACCGAAATCATATAATTTCATGTCATTCACCACGTTTGTATATTGTTTTTATACAGAAAACCATTGTGTACAGTAAAGCAATATTAAAATTGTTTCTTATTTTCTTATCGATGTTTTTATATGAATTACCACATACCTAAATGCGTATTTTTTGTTTTATCGCAATAAATAAATTATCGACTCATTGTAGAGACAGTATATGCGTATGTTTTTTTCGGTCGACGTACAGTTACAATTTTTTATGTTTTCTTTTATTATCTTAGTAGGAGACCAAGATAATAAAGAAATCTCTTTTAATCAGTCTACATTTTAATTGTAATCTTCCGGAAATAATTGAATTTCGCAATATGATGTTTTGATAGGAACTGCGTAGTGACGGTCGACATACAATGTTCATCAAGGTTGCAATTAATTACGCACTCTTTTATTCTCTTTCTTTCTTTTAATTTCTGTCTGATTTTAATATCTGATATCTAATATTTATTTTAGATATCAGATATTAAAAAAACATCATAATCTGGAATGAAACAAAAACTGTTTTTTATTGAAACAATTATTTCAAATCAATAACTCACTTTTAATCAATATTACACAGAGATTCTAACCTAACACCTAAGACATCAGAAATGATAACGCTCAAAGAAATTTATTATCATGCCTGCCACTTTTTCTAAATCGACCGTCACCTTGTTTACTATCACTATCACCTTGTATACTATTCATAAAATCAATACAGCAACTTTGTAGAACGACTGCTATGAATTGTAGCAAATAAAGCTTCTAGTTTAGTGTAATATGTATATTGAAATACTATACTACAATTATAAAAGAGAAGGTGTGTCTGATTGTTTGTTACGTTTTCATAACTAAAGTAGTCGTGAGCAATACGTAATGTAACCTACTATATAAAATAAAACAAAAAGAGTACAAGATCTATATGTGTATATTGTTTTTCTTTTCAAATATGGATGTAGGTATATGAACATAGAAATCTTGTTAATATTATAAACAATAAATTTTGTGAGTATGGATGGATGTTTGTTACTCTTTCATGCAAAAACTACTGAACGGATTTTTAAAAAACTTTACAGTAAAATAGCTTATACATCAGAATAACATGTAGGCTATAAATTTCACCAATAAATAACAAATAAATTCTCGTTCTATAACAACGGCATTGTTTTAATTCTAGGCAAGGAGGAGCTGGGCGAGGTGTCGCTATGCGAGATGGTGTTCCGCACCAACTGGCTCCTGGTGGTGAAGGCGCGTCGGCCCTGCAGTCTCATGCTGCTTGATGACCAACAGCGCGCTTATAGAGCCGAGGTGCAGTTCAAGTCGCCCATAAGAGCACTGCGCGCTAGGAGAGATAAGTATGTTGAGTTATTTATTTATTAGGTCACCAACAAAGTTCACACCAACACAATTACGTTATATATAACACATTACAATATACTTAATATACTTAGCGGAACCTTAATTATAGGCAACTACGACATTTATAAAAAAAAAGGACTTACTGTAGTCATTTACAATAACTATCACCAAATATGTCCACTGATAAATCATTCTTATAATAAGAGCTATAAATTCTTATTAGTCCTTATTTATATTAAACGTTGAGAAATGAAGTTAGCATTTTTTTAATACGTGATAATGGTATGCTGCACCCACCTGCGTATACGCTGGCAAGGCTTCAGTGTGAGATTATAAGATGAGTATGAAGTCAGATCAGACCAAATTAGCCCATCATGACGAATTCACTAGGAATCAACCACCATTACTAACTATAAAGGTTTAGTGGGATCAGTTACAATTTTCATCGGAATTATTGTGACATGATACCGTGCAAACAATGGGTCCTCCAACATCTTAGCTTTCCCTAAATTCGCCGGACGGCGGATTTATCGAATATCAGGGGTGAATAGAATAGAATAGAATAGAAAATCATTTATTCAAATAAACTTACATTGAAGCACTTTTAAATAGTCATTACATTTTTTAATCTACCGCTCGTTCGGAAAGCTGTCTCATCACAAGAAGAACGAGCAAGAAACTTGCGTGTTGCTCTTTTAAATAATTTTATTATTACTTTACATTTTTAAGTTTAAGTGTATGAATACAAACCACCAATTAGCACTAATTCTATTAAATACTCAAATAGAAAAAATATTGAATATATAACCAACTGGTTAAACAATTAATAAGAGGAAATCAGTCATAGTGATTAGAGCAGACCAGTCCCTACAAGCAGCACCCGTTCACGAGTATGACGGATGAGCCGGCCATCACTGCGCTCGACCATATTATAGGGAGTGCAATGACCCGGCCCACCACGCCACCACAAGTCTGAACATTTTAGTGAGCATGACTACTCAAAACACCAGAAACTCAGACTCAGTGAGAAACTCAGAGCAGATCTTGAAGCTTCTGACGGGTGTAGTTTAAAGGGATTCCCTACACATCAACACTAATCCCCCCTACTCGTGATGCTTTTACTATCCAGCCAAATTTTATATGAACCTGCTAATGTAGCTTATTATACTGAACATCTCGTATGAGTCAGATAAATGTTACGATTTACGGTAATATATCACGTATTTCTTTATCTTGTAAGTAGGTATAATAAATACGAAAGACATATTTAATTGAAATTTAAATATAAATTAGATTGTGATTGATGTTACCCTGTATTTTGTTTATTAGTTAATATAAAATATACAATAGGTATTATTTGCGACAAACAACCTGCGAATGGTTCAATGACATCAATTTCGTCATAATCTAAATTCATTATCTTGTAGGTATCTGTATAAAAATCTCGCACGTTGTTTATCCGTCGTAAACACCAAAAAACACCAACTAATTTCTACGACATGCTCAAATGCGTAAAAAATAGGATAGTTTTTATGGATCTTTATATCAAATTAGCACAGCGCTTCGTGATCGCCTCAGCTCCTAGCGTATACAGTTTCTATATTCATAACTTGCTAATAACAAAGTTTTAAGTACATGCAGTATTTCATGATGTTCTTAACTATGAATGACGATTAGAACCGATGAAGTGAAACAAAATCTTATTCATTGATCTATTTTATCAGTAGTTCATGTATAATAAATGAGTTGAATTTTGATATAAATTATACATATAGATCCAATATATAGATTTCTATATTATGATAAATGGACAGACAGTTGGATAATTTACGATGGCAATAAAATAGCCACTTTAAATTATATTAGGTAGATAAGATAATATCAACCTTGACCAAGTGGCCTGATTTACAATTGTCTAGTCAGATAAATTTATATTTCTTTATGATGAAAATTTTTATATAAAAATATGTAAATGCTATACGATATACGATTTTTGTCTGAGGGCACCACTAGGGGTTCAAACATCGGCTCAGGCTCCGTTGGAATAAGACAAATATCAATTTGAGGGAACAAAGGCCAGACTGCGTACTATTGATAAGTCTCAACGTAGTTTTTATCTCTCAAATCTGTGGCTATCACCATAATACTTACATTTTGGCCTTTGTTGACAAAAACTGTCTGCGCACGTCTTGAATATGCTACTGATATTATAAATTCTGAAGTGTGTGACGATGAATGCATGGATACTTTTTCACCCAAAAAATATTGGACGTAGCCACAGAACAAAAGAAAGAATTCTGTGGGATGCAACAAGTGAAATTTGATACAGAAATGGACCATTTACAAATAGGATACTTTTTACTCGATTGCATGCAGGCAGTCCCGCGCTCTACGGCTAGTCATAATTACAATAATAGCTCTATAAATACCGCTTATTCGACATTATTGTTTTTTCTTGTTTTCATTCCGCTAAGACATCATATAGTTGTATTGTTATACGTTAGTTAAACATGGCATGAATCATAATTAACTAGAATATTAATGCGAACCGTTGTCAAAGTCACGTGTATATTTATATTGTACGTGTATTAAGGCGGGTCCAGATAGTTCTTATTAAAAATGTTGCCTGAAGTTAATGAAAGCAAAGCTCCAAACTTCCAAATATGTAGAATGGATAACAAATACGTGATTTATTAATGGTTGACTATGTCAGTGCAGTCCAATGGAAGTTGGTGAGACATGAGGAATTTATTTGGAAAAAACATAATGGTTTCTAGGGAGCACGATATGAAAATGCGTCTGATAGGGCATATCTCTAGCAATGGGGCCACTATGTTGTAATTGTAGCCATTTTTAGCATTCCACCAATAATAAACAACCTCCACCAATAATAGTAACGAGCGTGCCGTCCGGTCGACATGGAAAAAAATATTATAAATAGAATACCGGATCACATATTTTTATTGATGCTATGAAATATAAATCTTATCAATTGTTACGTACGAAAATAGTTTTGATGATTTTTTGTATCTTGCATACATCATTTAGCATTAACATAAATCTACGTGGTTTTCAATGCTATATGAACACATTTTAGTTATAGTTTTTTAATAAAATAAACACCTACTATTATAAAAAAACCGGTTTTTCTCTATCTTATCTAAAACTATATAAAATTACGGACAATAAATGTGTCATAAAAAAATAGTGATCTAGCAGTTTGGTAGACTCGTTTACTTCTCTAAATTTACTGATAGGCGTATTCGATTATTAAGATATTGATTACATGCACGTTACTATATTAATATGATGTAAATATACTAATGAATCTCTTTTTAGTCTTTTTATTTACAAGTGGATATAATCATTCATGTTCTGACACTGTTAAAGATTGCACCGTGCATTCAAGATATATGAATCAACATGTTATGTAACTATGCCATTTCAAGTTATATGTCATATATAGTTATATGTCAACCGCTAAGATAAATGCCAGTGAGATAAATACATGAGTAATCTTATACAGGTTCCGGCTGTAGTAGGCGGCAGGGGTTCAAATATTTTTTTCTAAAGCCACAAGACTTAACTATGGAATGGTACGAATTGGAATGGTATGGAATAGTTATAGCGACTAGCTTCAATCATAATAAACATTGTAAAAATCTTATATTGCATAAATAATCATAAAATCTACTAATTTTGTCGATTATTTTTGCAATGAGTCGGGCCTAAAGTTCTGATATTTTCGTGTGACACACTGTAGTACTCGGCATTTTAATAGGTTCCGTTCACCCGTTTGAGTTAAAAGGGACAGGCTATAGATTACTATAGTGTATTAGTAGGTAATTCCGTCATTTTACCTAACTAAGAAAATACTCCAACCTCGTGTTGTTCCAGTATTTATTTTATCACATAATATTATAAGGATATCCAAAAATTCTGTAGAAGAAATTGTTATGCGATAATATATTTAACACAAAAGACTCTCTTTTCTATGTTAAAATGTAGGTATATTCTTTGTAAAATTTATAATACTTCTGGTGCAATAATATAATAATAATATAATTCATTTATTCAGATTACTCAGATCTAATTTGTTAGTAACAATGATATTTATCTATCTTAGTATACCTAAAATTTCATATTTTATCATTTAAGCGCCCAATAAAGAGTTTTTTTTTTCTTTATTTATTTAGGAGCATAAAATCATGTTAACTCCGTTATATCTTCTTCATTACATTACATAGTATAAAACAAAGTCGCTGTCGCTATCTGTCCATCCCTATGTATACTTAAATCTTTAAAATTGCTCAACGGATTTTGAAGCAGTTTTTTTTATTAGATAGAGTGATTCAAGAGGAAGGTTTATATATATATAATACATGTACACCCGGGCGAGGCCAGGGCGAGTAGCTTTTAATAAATAAAGTATACTTTGGAGCAATAATCTTGATTAATTTTATTATGATTTCCAGAGTGGCGGTGGTGCTCTCGTCCAGCATCCAAGTCCTCTCGCTGCCGTCACTCCAGCGCGTGGCTTTGCTCCGCACACCCCCTACAGGGAGGCCATTGTGCGCGCTCTCCACAGATTCCAACGCAGCGCAGATACTCGCCGCGCCCGCTCATAGAAAGGGCTCGCTACAATTGCTGGTGAGTAGCTTTAAATTATATTGTTTTCGTTTGTATTTGAAAGTTATTGACCCAAAGAAATACGGTCAAACTTGTAATTTATAGCCCAAAATAAAAAGAAATGAGGAAATACGATATTTATTTCACAATTTTTTAATTTTGTGTATTGAATACCTATTACTTTTTAGTTTCGCAAAAGTAAAGCAGTTAATTCTTTGTTTTTGACCCCTAAAATGCCAAAAAACTCTAAAATCTCTTTTCAAGCTTTTAAATTAATTTATTATTTAAAATTCTGTCCTTAGTGATATTAATTTACTTGAATCAAACAATTTAGTATAAACAATTAGGGATTAACACATGTATTTGTAGTTTTAAAAAATATATTTCGTGACTTATTCACTGAATAGTTTTGAAATACTCATGAAATGCAAATCTGCTGTTAACAACAGTAAATAGCATAAGGAAAGTATGAATAGCATATTAAATTATATTTATGATTTATCTTCAGGGCCTCGGTTTAGCACACCGCTTTACTTCTGATGGTCGCGGGTTCGATTTTTCGCACGGTACAAACATTTATATACATGAGTATGATTGTTTGTATCGTTCTGGGCGATTTTCTATATATATATTATGTATATGTTTACAAAAAAATCTAAGTATTTATATCAGTTATTTAGTACCCATAACACAAGCACTTACCTTGGGACTAGATGACGCAGTGTGAATTGTTCAGGAATATTATTATTATCTTATTATTTTTTAATAAAAAGGTAAATAATACATATAATAGCACCGCCGTGTTCTAAAATAGACGCCCGCTCACGAGTATGATGAATTTTTTTACAGGATGTGTCCCGAGCTGTAAAAGGCGCGCAGTCGAGCTCACCAGCAGTCGTGTGCTGCCACCAGACAGATCTAGTCTGCTTGAGTCTGTCGGCCAACGGCGCCAAATTGGCCACCGCATCAGCCCGAGGCACCATCATACGGCTGTGGGACACCGCCTCCAAACACATGCTGCACGAACTGCGCAGAGGGTCTGATTACGCGGATGTGTATTGGTAAGTTATCATTAGATGACTTTTTTTAGATATTTTCTTTGTTAGTTTCACGGTTGAGACATGTGTATTAATAACAAAGTCGCTGTCGCTGTCTGTCCGTCCCTATGAATGCTTACCATAAATCTTTAAAACTACGCAACGGATTTTGAAGCGGTTTTTTAATGGATAAAGTGATTCAAGAGGAAGGTATTTTACATGTACACCCGGGCAAAGCCGGGGCGAGTAGGTAGTTATTATATATACGTACTATATATATATATTTACGTTTGAGCAGTATAAACTTCAACCCGTCGGGTTCGCTGGTGTGCTGCGTGTCAGACAAGGGCACGGTGCACGTGTGGGCGGCGCGAGGGAACTACACGCACGTGGCCGCCGCCGGGGCAGTCGCCGGCCCTACACCCGCCAACTCGCAAGCGCCCTACGCACGCGCACTCTGTGCTTTCGCGGACGATAACAACGCCGTTGGTAAGTCTTCCTTTGTAATATTTCGGTAGTTGTACACTTTGTACATAGTCGTCCTCGCTTGCCGCTTAGCGGGGTAATTATAGACAGATGTACAGAAACAAAGAAAGACACTAAAATTCTTCCGCCAAGCAGCATGTTTTGTTGATATATGTATTAACTGTGCCCGCGGTTTCACACGCGTGAATTTTATAGCCTATGTATTATTCCGATGTAAAAGCTACAGTAAGTTTAATTAAAATCCATACAGTAGATTTTCTTGAAAAAGCAACAAACATCCATCCACATAGACAAACTTTGACGTTTATAATATTAGTAAGATAAGATACATCACAATACATCCTAATATTCTATGTATATTTTAGTCCTAAATATTTAATAATTTAAAATTAGGCTCGTTATTTTGTAAGTTAAAACTCTATAACTGTCAATCGCTGAAAGAATTTCTCAAATACATTTTTTGGGGTTGCGGAGTCTACTTTCATTACAACATAATTCGCCTCTCTCTGTCTCTTTATAAAATTTGTAATATATAATACTTGTATTATTGCAGTAATCTGTGAGGATGGGACCTTCCACAAATTCACATTCTCAGCTGAAGGCAACTGCCACCGAAGTGATTTTGAATATTTCTTGCAGGTTTGTATTTCTCATTGAGAATAACATAATTTACAAATCTTATACATAATTGAAAAAGTATATGAACTTGTATTTATATAAAGGAAGATAATTATATCTCACATTCACTTAATTAAGTACGTCAATATAAAAGCAAAGAACTGATATAGAAGTAATTTAGTCAATTCGTTTATTAAAGATATGGTTAGACATCATGTACCAAAAGTCCTCACATACTTCTCCAGTCTCCTGTTTCACTAAACTCATCTCAAGCTTATATAGTAGGTAATTACGAATATTTTTTATTTTCCAGGTGGGAGACGACGACGAATTCCTGCAATGATAATTTTTTAATTACAAAATTGACTTTTGCTTGATAATTCTTAAGTGACAGAAGTGACTACTGAATAACAACAAGCGACTTTACTATTTCATATCGTGATAATTTTCTATATTAAGCTATAATATGGTACCATGTGAAATGCTGTGTGTAATAGTTTAAATAATATTTACTCAAACTACATAATCACCAGTTAAACATATATTTGCATGTGGTTTCACGCGTATTTATAATTTCTAGTGTTAATATTCTATTTATCAATTTGTGATTATTGTGATATGGATATACAACTGATGGCAATTTACCATTTTGTCTGTTATAATAATATATACTTGTTTTACTTATGTAACATACATAGATTTAATTGCTTACTTAAGTATAATAATACTAAATCATTAGTAGTATTAAATATGATCGGTGACGTAGCTTTGTCCTTCATTTTTTTAGTCTACAATTATTAAACTAAAAATCTTCGGATGAAAATACGCTTACTCGGTCTCAAATATATCCTTGTTTATGTCTCTATGTGTTCACTATGTTTTACAATTATTTGCGTGATATATAAACTCGTGCAATGTTTCTCTGTCCTTAATACTTAAGTTTTTGTAATAAAATCCTAGGTGTAATATTGACAAAGCTTATTGTTTAAGGTCGACATGTTTTTACAAAAAAAAACATTATGCATAGGGTCTAAAATTATTCGTAATTGTAAAAAGACAAATGGTACTAAATTGCATTTTTATTTTTTATTCGATGATAAGTGAAATGTATGGTTAGCTGAAATTATATATCTGAAGTGTATTTAATTATGTAATGTTAAATGTAACCGAATGCTGAACATGGTGTCTTTCATTTTGTGGGTTTGATAGAAATTTATTTTTTTGCATTTGGTTGCATTATAAAGAGTTTATGTAGAATGTCTGAGTAGCCGTTTATGTAGTGTCCAATTTTAGCATAGAACACCTCCAGTCTTATTGCAATATACGGAAGGTGGAATAAACATATATGTATGATTTATTTTATTAGATTATTACATGCCCAAATTGCAGCTTCGCGCAATTGTATTGAGTATTGAATACATTACATGTATGTGCTGTCTATGCAACTGTATGTTTTTGTATTAATATTAAGTGACGGTAAATCAATATTTAATTTATATTTCCACTCTCTTTATGCATATATTAACCTAAATCATTGTTAGATAGTCTATTTTGACTGGTGTTAGAGAAATCATTTTGTAACTTTAATTCAAATACTTCTTTTTTGTATTTTATCGCTCAATATTATGTTATACCATATTGCATTTGCTCATTCTAGAAATGTAATTTGGTAAATCCATTTAGCTTTAATTTAAAAAACTTCACAAATTTTGATGTCAAATAAATATAAATATAGGTAATATATGCTGTTTAGTCATATGTTTGACTGAGAGAAGTTAGGTTAACATAAGGGTTTCTTATTGTGTTATAAATTTATATCAAAACACATGTTCAACCCTGTTATGTAAAATTAAATGTAAAGTTTTTGTGTAATTATGTAAATATAGTTACATATAGTTTTTATACTTTGTCAGTAGAGAAATAGCTATAAATAAAATAATGTATGTCTCAGCTATGCTATAATTATGATAATTCAGAACACAGAAATTGATAATAATTCTATTAGAAAAAAACAAAGGCACATTGTAAATAAAGCTTAAAATGTCAGATTATTTTTCTATGTTATTATGAGGATTGGAAATGATTGGTAGCAGTTTCTATTGTTGGTCCATGATGATATTGTATCAACATTGAAAATTCAAAATAAACATTTTTACTACACTACTGATGTATTTTTTACCCTAATTGCATTATTACTTGCAACCTAATTGCATGATTATTCATAATAATCATGAATAATCATAATTTCAATTTTATTTTTCTGAAAACTTGTCATAAATATGTATAATGTTCAGTGCTTTCATTTTTATTTTTCTTTATTTTTGTAATCAAATAGTTCTAACAACTAAGCAAGATTTACAACTACAGGAGGGGAATTTTAGTAATGGAATTTAATATCCTTATGATCACCATCTGAGAACTGGTATGTTTTATTCCTAAGGGATTTGCCTTAATTGTCTATTGTTGACCTGCAACATTCACTGTTAACACAGGTGCATGCAACATCCATCACTATAAGAGTCAACAGCATCTAAGATGGAGTAGTCTCTGACTACAGTGGTAAATGTTGTTTTTTAATGGATGGAGTGGAAAATGATAAGATGAATATGAGGTCAGGTCAGCTAGCCCATCATAACAAATCTACCAGAAATTTGTCATGATGGTTTCCAAGGGGAACAGCATGGAGATAAATGTGATGGGTGGAACATGGGCCATTCGTTACTAAAGGGGTCATCAGTCCACATAGACTAATGACCCCATTGATAATAGCAACAATTAACAATCCCATTCCCAATGTGACATTGAGCATGGCTATATTTCATGAGGATATTTTAATTCCACTTGACAATAATCTTGCTATATGGACAATTAACATTACCATAGACCATTTTTATTATTCTAACATTACTGGAGATTATTAAAAATTTAATTTTTATGGTTTATTAATTTTGATACTTGTGGTCTATAAGTTGATGATAATAATATATAAATAAACTCACAGGTATGGAACAAATTAATAAATATAATTACATTTGCTATTTATTAACAACTAACATTGAACATAATTTATATTAACTAATTACATTATAATATTTACATAATTACTCTTATGTTTCAGGTTTTTTTCTGTCAAATGGATCTGTCCAAACTTTCATATCTGAAATAAATAATAATAAATAGTATATAGTATAGATTAGGTTTACAGGTCATTTACTATAAAAAACAAATAACTCACTTCCAGGCTGAACTTGTTCCCTATTTATATTTTTCCTTGTTTCTTTTTGAATTTCTTCTGTAATTGTACAAAATAAATATATTAAAAATTACTTCAACAAACTGTTAGCTTTGTATTTCTACTTGCCCTTATTTTTTTTTTAAATAGAGATAGGTAGTAACCAGTAAGTGTAATATGTATATATTCTCATATATTAATTAAAAGAAACTTACTATATTGTGAAGCATCTAACATAGGACTTATAATTATAGGATAAAGTGTGAGTCCTATGAAACCAACAAATCCACCAATGAAGGCGGCATATCGCCAACCTTTCAAAAATGCCATTATTTATTTATTAATATTTATTCAGTACTTTATTTCATAATTTGATTTGAAATTCGTCACAGAAAATAAAAAAACAATATTTATTTATATAACCTTAGATAAATTCTAATTATTTGAAGTAAGTTTCAATGTGTCAGTGAAATATCAAAAATTTGACATGAACGAATGAAAATAATGAATGATAAAGATTGACAGACATTTTCTTTTAATATTTTCTGGGCAATCGTAAATCACGTAATTATTTTACAAAACTAAAACTTGTCTTACAGGTATTTTAGTACTTTCTATTTCGTAGTCTTCGATAGCAGTTTGGCATTTCCTTCCATTTCATCAAGGCTGCTTTAAAACTAAAAAAGACTCTAAAATAGAAATATATACTTTTTTAATTAAAAGGCGTATCAAATAGAGAAAAAGTGGAGTCTAAAATTCGAGCCAACTAAGTTTAAAAGCTTATACTTTTGGCATCGTTTATATTAAGAGTTATTAATGAGTTAGAAGGGATCGTGTTTACAAATGTCAAATTGGCATATCTTATATATAAAATTCTCGTGTCACAGTTTTCATTCCCATACTCCTCCGAAACGGCTTGACCGATTCTCATGAAATTTTGTGAGCGTATTGAGTAGGTCTGAGAATCGGCCAACATCTATTTTTCATCCCCCTAATTGTTAGGGGAGTCTACCACTAAATTTTTATTTTTATTTTTAGACAAAATTTTTGGTTTCTATTTTTTTATGATACAATATGCAAAAATACATACAATCCTAAATTTTCACCATTCTATCATCAACCCCTATTTTTTATAGCGTTATTAATTTATATGGCAAAACGACGTTTGCCGGGACAGCTAGTATTATATATATGCCAATTATAAGAAACAACAGAACAACAGTTTCTTTTTAATCCGGACAAAAATAAAATCTGTAGTTATGTTGTTTTTCATAATTGAGATTGTTAGCTCTTTTTCTTAGGTTTAAATTTGTAACCTGATTCTGAGGCTAGTTACGCACTTATTTAGAAAACTAGTCTGAGGTGATTGACAAATATTCATGCAGGATTATAAACAATACTAGTACTAGTAAGGGGGGAAAGGGATTGTTGGTAATGGGAACTAGTAACTCCTATTGCTAGCAATGTATGGTACATTGCTAGCAATAGGAGTTACTAGTTAGGTCGACCTCCACGCGGTCCCTCCTAGAAACCATTGTGATAAATTCCTAGAGAATTTGTCACGATGGGCCAACTAACCTGGCCTCATACTCATTTTATCATCCTCCACTGGTGCCCCGTGCTGGTGCCAGCGTAAACCGTTAGCGCAAGCGGGTGCACCATTCCATTTTCATTCATACAAAAAAAAAACTAGTACTAGTATTAATACTAACTAATATATAGATAGTATTAATTTAATTTATTAAACAATTAGGTTAACCTGATATGTTGTTTCTATCGTAGCAAAATTGTTTTTTTAGACCACTATATATCTATATATAATATAATAATTATAATATATAATAATTTAATTATTCCTTATTACCCAAATTAAAAGGAAATTAAACTTTGTGTTCTTCAAATATCCACATACACACATAAAAGTACCTACCTACCACATACACCCATAACTGTAAATACTTACCTACGTAATTCGTAAACGCATTAGATAAGTTTAGCGGCTGAGATAAACAAACAGGAACGTTTAACTCACTCCAGATAACAAACATATTTCTTGACCTATTCACCATTAAAAATAAGTCGAATATTTATATTACATTACATATATAAGTGAAAATAGCCAATGGTACCTAATTGGGGTGAAGGGATTGTTAGAAATTTAGATTATTGAAATTTCTAGTAACCTACCAGGTTGTCAGGTTGACCGCCGCGAGGTTCAATCTGGAAACCATCGTGATAAATTCCTGGTGAATTTGCCACTATAGCTAACTGACCTGCTCATGCGCATTTACCTCCACTGGTGCCACCACCTTAAACCGACTTAAACCGTTAGCACAACGGATACACCATTCCATTATCATCAATTACATAAAATAGTATCTAATTAGAAAAAAACAGTAATTAAAATTTAGATAATAATAATAATCTAAGGAGAATTCACACACGAGCTTTATCTAGCTTAACTTGGGACCATTTGTCCCAATTTAAGCTAAATAAAACTCGTGTTATGGGTACTAGATAACTAATAAAAATACATATAGATATTTAGATACAGAGGTACTAACTAATAGAAGTGAGATAGGATTCAATTTCATATGAAATAAAAATTATAAATACCAATTAGTCATAATTAATTGTTTATTTTCTCTATATTAAGAAGAAAACAATAGAATGTGTCATTTTGTATATCTGAGAGATACAGACCTTATAGTAAGCGTAAATTAATTGATATAACTCAACACAGTGGTAACGAGTAGATAGTACGAAAGCACTACCGTACAAAGTTGTGATTCAATTAGTTAGATAACTACATTAAAAATAACTTACAAACTAGCTACATATTTCGTATTAATTTTTGGTAAATTATATTTGGCACAACAAAAAAATACCGACATCCATCGTTAGGCAGTTTATTGAGATCATTTCTGTGACCGTAAACACCACAGAATGACTTTTTTTTAGTTATATTAATTTCAAATTAGAGTAGGCACTGATGAAATTTCTATGTTACAAATTTGAAAGTACGAGCACAAAATTGTGGGGTACACAATTAAAAGTTCTTCGATTTTCAAAATATGTGGACTGTATTTCAATTTGTTTCTTATTCTATGGGTCGGCCGGCCGGAGTGGAGTTTTCTTGATCGCATACGCCACCGACGAATATCCTTGGCAATAAAAGAAATAATTTTCCAATTCATATTAAAAATGCTGGGGATTTTGTCTATCTATGTGCATTACAGAAACATCACTGAATTAAGAATGCCCTTCCTTTCTTGAAGTCGGTTAAAAATAGTTAATTAGTTACTAAATTTAACTCATTGGTATAAAAATCTTCATTATAATTTGTACTGCTGACACCTTCCTGTAATAACTGCAATAGTTTCTCATACACGAGTTTTGGAGCGTCTACCGCCCACAGAAAATCTATGTGATTGAATTCTTTTAACGGCACTACATAATGCTCAATTGGATTAGCTATTTGCACATACAGATTCGTTACATCGACGTCACTGGATAACCAGTCATTTTGCGCACTAAACAATGCTATAGGCAGGGTTATTTTATGCACTGGATATTCCGGTGGTAACGAGGTACCATACTGTTTCATGTTTCCATCAGGTCCAAAGTCAAATTGCTGAAAACGGCCGTCTTTACGAATCTCTTGAGCGTAGTGGACCAGTGTCCTTGTCGAAGCTCCAGCCGGCACATGACCTAGTATTATAGGCAACAAAGATCTATTGAACTGCCTCTCGTCATGACCGCAAAGTACAAACATGGAGTTCTCACATATCGCTTCTTCATAATGATTTATTTCACATGCATGTTTTGATAACCATCGAAGAACAGCGTTCTGAGGTAAAAACTCATTTGCTCCAAGTAGTTTCATTAGGTATTCAATGTTGTCACTAAATTTTGCTAGTAGTCTTATTGGGCTTTTTATGTCTGTCATGTAGGCTACAGGAGCCAAAGCAAAGCCAGCTCTCAGAACTTTATTGTATTGAGTCTTTGTAGATAACAGGGCGAACAGCACAGTTGTCCCCATGGAATGGCCTATGTAATTTATTTTGACGTCCCAACCTTTTAACTCCATTATATAATCGATTACTGCGGGTAGGTCATGTTGACTAACATCATGGAAAGTAAAATTCCAAAATTCAAAACTGTCAACGTTTCTAGACACGTGTGCTCTGGAGTAAGTATTGCCTCTGACATTAGCCATCCATACATCATAACCAGCTTCTGACAAGATATAAGCTAATCCTTTATCTGGTCCAGCTATTATCCAATCAGCGGAACTCCCAAGCAACCCATGATGAAGGAGAACCGTTTTCCGAGGACTCACTTTACCTGGAGAATTTTTGGAATATGGTATCCTATGTATTGTGAGGATATACCCATCATCTGTCATAACAGTATGTGACTCTGCAGGATATCCCTGAAGAACTATTAATTGTGGCGTAGTCATGTGTATAGCTGGGTCGTCATTAGAGCATGTATATTCCACTTCTGCAGGGGCAATTGAATCAAAAATCTTATTTTCCTTTAATTCTGCTTCAGCTATATAATCTTTAAATTTCCTTTTAATTCTTGCCTGTTTATCTATTATACTTGGTGGATCGACGTCATTATTTTTCCCAAAGTACGATGTTATCTTGTTGCGCACATTTTCAACGTAGAAATTTTTGATGCTCCTTCCCTTTTCTTTCACATAATTTGTGATTTGTGAAGTTTTATTTGTAACTGCATCTACTATCGAGTTTGGAAGCCAGGAGACATGCCGTGAATCACTGCATTGCATTAATATGAACAATGTAAACACAAGAAGTGGTAGTTTCATTTTGTTTACACGCAGCGTTAGGATAAAACAAGTGTGACGATGTGCCGTGCTCCGACAACTGAACCGATTATTGAAGTTAACATGTAATATACTACTGTATGAGAGGTCAAGGGGAGATATGATTCATTTGCGATACAAATACGTATCTTAATTTACAATATGTCATTAAATAAACAAAGCTAATTTCTGAATCATTCATTATGTCGTACAAATAAATAAATTAATATTATTTACTAAGTATATGATGATAGCTACAGTTATGTATTAAGTAGGTATTCCTACTACTTACTCCTATAAATACTATTCCTATATCTATTTTGCTTTATGTGCTTATTTTATGACGCACTATGCTATGTTTCTTGTCCAAAGTATTCTTATTTATAAATTTATAACTGTAAACACAATCACAGAAATTACAAACATGAATAATCCTAACTGAAGAATAAAAAAATATCTATCCAGACCTTTTAGAGCTATGTACCTATATAGGTACATAGATGAGAGTAAATGCTGATGATTAACCGAAAGAAGATTTAACCGTGCAAAGATTAATTTTTAATAGTAACTTACGTCCAAGTATGTAATTTTTGAAATGATTTCAAAAATTATTATTATGTGAAGATATTTTATTAAAAAAAAAGGATATTTTTAAATTAATTGCACCCATGCAAAGCTTGGGCGGGTCGCCCTGCGGTGAAAGAGAAATGATTTATATTTTTATATGTTTTATAACGAATAAATACAAAAACTATTAGATCAATTTAAAAAAAAAATCACCTACAATCAAGTTCGAATCCCCAATATTTTCTCGATATTACCTCGTACATCCAAACTCACAAACTTTATAGCCCCCAAGCCAAAGATTAATTTCATTAATTATTTCCTTCCGGTTAGAAACTTTTAAGACAGTTAAAATTCACTTAAGCAGCGGTTCTTAGGGCAGGTTGAGGAGCAGCGTTCATAACAATATACTAACATACCTAGGTACATATTGAAAATTAAAATTAATCAGCTGGTTGTAGCGGTGTATTATATATATGTCATACCAACTATTTCCTGCACTTTTGGCTGTTTATTTCGAAAAAAAGTAGGAATTTTTCAAGTTACATTTCATTCAAATCCGTTCAGCAGTTAATCAAGAAAGGTAAGAGACAGACAGATAAACACAGACATACTTTCGTATCAGCCCGAATTTGCACAACACGGGACCCATGCTCCGGGCGGCAAGGTTTAGGGCCTGCGAATTCGAATTTGGCAGAATACACAACTCATCAACGCACTGATGACAACTTCACCGTTGACATGACAGGTATTTTATTTTAATTTTTGATATCTTTGAAGATGAAGATGTAACCGTTAAAAAGCTACAATGTTTAACAGCTACATTAATTGGACAAAGGAAAAATTGAATGTAAATTCTTAGGAGGGCAGCACTTTGTTTTCGCCGCACCTTGATCCGTGGCTGTTTCGCATTTATAATATTTGTATTAATAGTCAGTACCCACAGCTACTAAGTAGTTACAATAAAAATGTGTGACATTGATTTGAATATTACTTACATCACAGTATGGGCATTTTTATTATTATAGTACACGAAATGAATCATTGTTTTAGACTTTAGACTTTTTAACAAAGTGATACACAATTTATGCAAGTATTATTTACGGAATTCATAATAGTTACTCATTTAACAGTTGAGTAAGCACCTCTGTGCATTGAAATCTTTATTTTATACCAGTTTGTACAGCGGCTTCTCTCACCTATGCGCCGTTTAAATTAACTAGTTTATCGCATCACATTTTTCTATGTTAGTAGATAATGGTCATGCAAGTTCGTACAGTGCACTGCCGCATAATCATACAGTGAAACTCAAAATATAGTAATTTAATTTTGGACACTGTCGCATGCATAACTATAAGTACAATGTGTTTTCAATTTACATTATTTAAAATCTATTTTCATAGCTATCAAGATACCATGTCGGATTGACTTCCACGTGGTTTCCCCTGGAAACCATCGTGATAGATTTGTGGCGAATTTGTCACGATGGGCTAATTGACCTGACCTCGTGCTCATATGATCATCCTCCACTGGTTTCCCGCCAGTGAAAACCGTTAGCATAGGCTTGTGCACCATTACATATCATCCCTTAAAAAAATCCCTTAGTGTCCACTAAGGAATTTTTTTTATTGTATTGTTTAGGATATGTTTAATAGACAGATATTGTATAGCATGGAGTCATATAAAATGGTGAAATCGGTTTTTAAAACGCATATAAAGTTAATACTAGAAATATTTTTATCTGAATTGTATTATTGGATTTTCTTACCATAGCTAATGGGTTCATTCAAACGTTGCATAGTTTTTTTTCTTATGGCAATTTTATTTCACTATTTATATGTAATAACAGAGGGCACCACATTCCACACATCAATTATTTTGCTACACGATTTTAAGCTTTAAGCGATTACAGTAAGACTAAAAATAAATTATAGCCCAAGAGCCCACGACTGCCAGACATACGTCATTTTAATAAACGTGAAAGTTCTTGTATGTGTGTCCCCAACACAGGTAAGAACGATCCCCAAATATGAAACCTGGATCGTGGTTCCTTTGGCAGGTACCAGGTAACAAAGGTGTAAAAAAAATCATACCAAATTCGTTATTTTAAGAAACTCCATATTTTCATATATTGTTCGTAGCACTATTATAATTTGCGCTGCTCATTGCCAGACACGTAGTGTGGTTCCAACCCCACGCCGGACCCCCCTAAACTATACTATTTTAGAAATAAACTTACGTCATTTTAATAAAGCTGAAATTTATATATATTATTGAGAGTTCTCTCAAACTGAGTTTCCTAAATTGCCAGACAGTTTTCTTGGTTCCTTATCATACCAGACTCATTGAAACCGTATATTGGGTAACAACGGTGTATACAATTTCATATCAAAATCGTTATTTTAAGATGCTCCATTTTTTCACATATTGCTCGTAACAGTATTATAACTTGCCCTGCTCATTGCCAGACCCTTAGTGTGGTTCCAACCCCCCGCCGGACCCCCCTAAACTATACTATTTTGTAAATAAACTTACGTCATTTTAATAAAGCTGAAATTTATATATATTATTGAGAGTTCTCTCAAACTGAGTTTCCTAAATTGCCAGACAGTTTTCTTGGTTCCTTATCATACCAGACTCATTGAAACCGTATATTGGGTAACAACGGTGTATACAATTTCATATCAAAATCGTTATTTTAAGATGCTGAATTTTTTCACATATTGCTCGTAACAGTATTATAACTTGCCCTGCTCATTGCCAGACCCTTAGTGTGGTTCCAACCCCCGCCGGACCCCCTAAACTATACTATTTTGTAAATAAACTTACGTCATTTTAATAAAGCTGAAATTTATATATATTATTGAGAGTTCTCTCAAACTGAGTTTCCTAAATTGCCAGACAGTTTTCTTGGTTCCTTATTCCACCAGAATCATTGAAACCGTATATTGGATAACAACGGTGTATACAATTTCATGTCAAATTCATTATTTTAAGATGCTCCATTTTTTCACATATTGTTCGTAGCATTATTATAACTTGCGCTGCTCATTGCCAGACACGTAGTGTGGTTCCAACCCCCCGCCGGCCCCCCCTAAACTATACTATTTTATAAATAAACTTACGTCATTTTAATAAAGCTGAACCTTATATATATTATTGAGAGAACTATTAAACTGAGTTTCCTAAATTGCCAGACAGTTTTCTTGGTTCCTTATCCTACCAAACTCATTGAAACCATATATTGGGTAACAACGGTGTATACAATTTCATATCAAATTCGTTATTTTAAGATGCTCCATTTTTTCACATATTGCTCGTAACAGTATTATAACTTGCGCTGCTCATTGCCAGACACGTAGTGTGGTTCCAACCCCCCGCCGGACCCCCCTAAACTATACTATTTTAGAAATAAACTTACGTCATTTTAATAAAGCTGAAATTTATATATATTATTGAGAGTTCTCTCAAACTGAGTTTCCTAAATTGCCAGACAGTTTTCTTGGTTCCTTATCATACCAGACTCATTGAAACCGTATATTGGGTAACAACGGTGTATACAATTTCATGTCAAATTCATTATTTTAAGATGCTCCATTTTTTCACATATTGCTCGTAACAGTATTATAACTTGCTCTGCTCATTGCCAGACCCTTAGTGTGGTTCCAAGCCCCCGCCGGACCCCCCTAAACTATACTATTTTGTAAATAAACTTACGTCATTTTAATAAAGCTGAAATTTATATATATTATTGAGAGTTCTCTCAAACTGAGTTTCCTAAATTGCCAGACAGTTTTCTTGGTTCCTTATAATACCAGACTCATTGAAACCGTATATTGGGTAACAACGGTGTATACAATTTCTATCAAATTCGTTATTTTAAGATGCTCCATTTTTTCACATATTGCTCGTAACAGTATTATAACTTGCTCTGCTCATTGCCAGACCCTTAGTGTGGTTCCAACCCCCCGCCGGACCCCCCTAAACTATACTATTTTGTAAATAAACTTACGTCATTTTAATAAAGCTGAAATTTATATATATTATTGAGAGTTCTCTCAAACTGAGTTTCCTAAATTGCCAGACAGTTTTCTTGGTTCCTTATAATACCAGACTCATTGAAACCGTATATTGGGTAACAACGGTGTATACAATTTCATATCAAATTCGTTATTTTAAGATGCTCCATTTTTTCACATATTGCTCGTAACAGTATTATAACTTGCTCTGCTCGTTGCCAGACCCTTAGTGTGGTTCCAACCCCCCGCCGGACACCCCCAAACTATACTATTTTATAAATAAATTTACGTTATTTTAATAAAGCTGAACTTTATATATGTTATTGAGAGAACTATTAAACTGAGTTTCCTAAATTCCCAGACAGTTTTCTTGGTTCGACAACGATCAGAGCAAGTTATAATACTGTTACGAGCAATATGTGAAAAAATGGAGCATCTTAAAATAACGAATTCGGTATGAAATTGTATACACCGTTGTTACCCAATATACGGTTTCAATGAGTCTGGTAGGATAAGGAACCAAGAAAACTGTCTGGCAATTTAGGAAACTCAGTTTAATAGTTCTCTCAATAATATATATAAGGTTCAGCTTTATTAAAATGACGTAAGTTTATTTATAAAATAGTACAGTTTAGGGGGTCCGGCGGGGGGTTGGAACCACACTACGTGTCTGGCAATGAGCAGCGCAAGTTATAATAATGCTACGAACAATATGTGAATAAATGGAGCATCTTAAAATAATGAATTTGACATGAAATTGTATACACCGTTGTTATCCAATATACGGTTTCAATGATTCTGGTGGAATAAAGAACCAAGAAAACTGTCTGGCAATTTAGGAAACTCAGTTTGAGAGAACTCTCAATAATATATATAAATTTCAGCTTTATTAAAATGACGTAAGTTTATTTACAAAATAGTATAGTTTAGGGGGGTCCGGCGGGGCGTTGGAACCACACTAAGGGTCTGGCAATGAGCAGGGCAAGTTATAATACTGTTACGAGCAATATGTGAAAAAATGGAGCATCTTAAAATAACGAATTTGATATGAAATTGTATACACCGTTGTTACCCAATATACGGTTTCAATGAGTCTGGTATTATAAGGAACCAAGAAAACTGTCTGGCAATTTAGGAAACTCAGTTTGAGAGAACTCTCAATAATATATATAAATTTCAGCTTTATTAAAATGACGTAAGTTTATTTACAAAATAGTATAGTTTAGGGGGGTCCGGCGGGGGGTTGGAACCACACTAAGGGTCTGGCAATGAGCAGGGCAAGTTATAATACTGTTACGAGCAATATGTGAAAAATGGAGCATCTTAAAATAACGATTTTGATATGAAATTGTATACACCGTTGTTACCCAATATACGGTTTCAATGAGTCTGGTATGATAAGGAACCAAGAAAACTGTCTGGCAATTTAGGAAACTCAGTTTGAGAGAACTCTCAATAATATATATAAATTTCAGCTTTATTAAAATGACGTAAGTTTATTTCTAAAATAGTATAGTTTAGGGGGTCCGGCGGGGGTTGGAACCACACTACGTGTCTGGCAATGAGCAGCGCAAGTTATAATAGTGCTACGAACAATATATGAAAATATGGAGTTTCTTAAAATAACGAATTTGGTATGATTTTTTTTACACCTTTGTTACCTGGTACCTGCCAAAGGAACCACGATCCAGGTTTCATATTTGGGGATCGTTCTTACCTGTGTTGGGGACACACATACAAGAACTTTCACGTTTATTAAAATGACGTATGTCTGGCAGTCGTGGGCTCTTGCTCTATTAGATTATAGAAGTGTGTTCTGGCATTGCGTTACGTACGTGGCTTCTTTGTATCTTTTCTTTTTATTACTTGTCATTTTGCATTCGTATTACATTAAATCGTAAAATAGATTCCAAATCACTCTACATTACTCGCAATATAACATTGCAAGTTTAAATTAATATTATAATTATCTACAGTCAATATTTATTTTCGGAAATGAGCATTTAATTTCCGTTATATCAAGAACTGACACAATGGACTTAGACGATCGCAATAACTCATCGCACAGAAGCCATAGAAATTTCTATCAACATGTATTTTACATTGGAACTTGACGATAAATTTGGAAGTATTGGATTGGGAAAGATGCCAAAGGAAGTAGCAGCAGTATTCCGCTGAAATGCAGTAGAGGTATATACCAAAAACAATAGAACGAAGTGTAACTGATTTACTCAGTTTATCTTTGTTCTTTTTTATTAAAGAAAAATGAAATTCATGAACTGTCTGTGTTTATGAAGTTTAAAAGTTAAAATGTTTTTCTTATAGCCACATACTTTATACTCGTCAAATATGTAACTGATAAGTATAAAGTACTTATTTTCTTATTGTTTTCATAATCACTTATTCAGTTCGTATAAGTACGTAAATTAATTTTGTAGTTAGTATATATGTGTAATTATCCCGGGTACCATGTTTATTGGGACTTCCACATACGATGGAATCAATAATATTTAATAAGTATTTATTTCACTAGTAATTGTATATTTAAAGACAAGATCTTATCGATATCTTGACTTTAAAAACTCAATTTTGTTCAATTGCACATTAGTTTTCCTTTTTTCCATTGAGATGTTCAAAACCTTCATTCTATGAATCCAGTTTGCGGGTACTATGTTCATCGTGTTATGAACCTGGTGATAGAACTTACCGTCAGTGGGCTAGCCAAAGTCATAGTATATTTTTGATTATAATATTTCTGATTGCAACTCATTATGTGCATAATAGTCAATAAAATATCAATGCAATATTTTTCATAAAAATATATGCAAATCCTAACAGGATATAAAACAGAATAGGGAGTGGATTAGGCCTACTGGGGAAACCACTATAAAAAAACGCACCAAGTGTTCTACCTCTTGGTGGTGTGGAAATGAACACAAAAAAAATCTAAAATATATAATGTATTTTAAAAATATACAAGTATGTACTAGAAAATGTGTTTTATTTCATTACATAATTCATTAAAATCTCCAATTTTCCACTTTTCCAGTTCAAGTTCAAGATGTTCTTTCTGAAGGCTATCATAATCTGCTGAATCTAGAAGTTATTACACAATTTTTAAAGGGGATAAAAATATGAATAACAAATATTATTATATTATCACTTTGTGTTTACATTGTGTACATAAGGAAGAATGTAAATACTTTAGGCTTTAAAGAACAAAAAGGAATTCAGTTGTTTCTTGCCAGTCCTTATTTGAATCTGTATTCTGAACTATGGTAGGGAAAAATAATGCAAAATATATATCCATAAGCAGCTAATTGTCCTACATGAAGAAATTATTTTTGATTTGTGTTTGCTGTTTGATAATTGGATAAAGTATGAAAGTAAACAAGCAGAATAACAGCATATAAATAAAAAGATATACTAACTGTATACTGTAAACCATCCACTTATTTCACAAGCAGCAATGTTGAAGGCATTTGTCTGCTTTGCAATGACACTGCTCTTTCTAGGCCATATCAAGATCCGCAATACATCTCTATCAATATCACTAGATCTTTGTTTAACAGTCTGCCCTCTAGTTATGAATATATTATGTGCAATAGATTTTTCTAAAAAATATTCCAGAAGTTTGTATATTTCACTAGTTACTTTCATAGCAGAATTTTGATCTTGTATTTCAAAACAAAAGCCAGGAATTGGGTAGTCATCAAAGTAATAGATGTCATTAATTAAGTGAGTACATTTCTGAAAAAAGGTGGGGTTAAATGTCTTATTGTGCTTTTATAAATAAAGAGGTAATTTCCGAAGATTTACACTGTCTCAATTTTGGTTATTACACAGTAATAATTTTTATTAAGATTAAAATTAGTAAGAAATAATGTCTGACACATACATTGTGTGTTATAATAATGATATTATAGAACTTACTATAGATTCCACTGGAAGGTTACTTTTCTCCAGAAACAAGTGATAGTGAAGATGATTGACTGAGGCCAGTCCACACAAACTATTGAATGCAAATCGCAAGTCACTGTAAAACATATGAATTGAGAAAACAGTTGAGAAGATTTAAAAATCTTTTTTTGGTGTACATTGTCTGTACTTACCGATCTCCAGCCAGATAGAATATTTTAACAGCCAACTGCAAACTTTCTAAGGTAACTATTTGTGGCAAACAGTTATTGATTGAAGGACATACCAAAGTGTGGTAATGAGACAGTGGACTTACATTTACCAATAGTGCATGCTGGGATGATTCTAAAAATAAAAAAACAAACTCATTAAGCACTTTTAGGAAAGTAAGCATCAAATAAATATTAGCAAATACATTACAAAAATTTAAGTAAATAGTACCTAATTAGATTTACCATTATCATCTGTTAAATAAAAAAGTATTTCCTTTGGTGATATTTTTGTAAAATTGAATTCATTATTGTTAAATGGTTGACATATATTTTCAATATGTTCTGGCATTCTCCTCTTAGTGCCACGGTCTGGATTTAACTACACAATAAAAAAGACATGTTTTATCAATTATAAAATAAAATTATATAATTATGAAATTTTACTTATAGTTTTCCTACCTGAATTACATATTTATCGTCTATTGACTTTTTCTGTAAATTTAGTATTTTATACCTGAATAAACCTGTTTCACTATGGAGCTCATCCCATTTCTGTTTCAAAAGTTGTATGAATTTATATTTCTGATTACTATCGATGAAATAGCTAAACTTATACATTACTTATATAGGTATAATGAATTAAGCAATAAGTAGTGTTGTCAATAATATTTGGGTGTGTAATATAAGATAAGGGAATTTTCTTTTTAGAATATTTTTTTTATAAATAGTCGATATGTTGATAAATGCATCAACAGCAATCAACAGCAGACAGTTAGGCAGGCTGTCAATCAACTATGGTTGTGTGTTCTGTCCACAGAACACCAATATCCTTATAACTGTCTACTGTCAAGTGACAGCAATTTTATTTTTATATGGCGGGTTGTCCGTGGTTCCCTTTGCCTTTCCATTAAAGGATATTTTTTTTTTTTCCCATCCATTAAAGGATAATATACAGAATCAATTTTTTTTTCATTTTAACGACTTGGCAAATTGGTGCATTTGCCTCAGATAATTCGGAAACGGTAATGCGTTAATGGGAGATTATATGGAAACTGAATTTACATCAAAGGAGTATGAGAAAATATACAGATTTTTTTAATATCTATAAAATGAAACAAAAGAAAATATTGATTATAGAGACCTATTAGTCAACCTTCAGGGGATTGGCTCTCGTATAGAAAATATTCGTTTCGTAAAAAAGGATATTTTCTACTGGTATTTATACTCGTTTTCCGTCAATAGATTTCTTTCATCATTGGGCAGTATAGTAAACCAAATTTATTATTAATTGTAATTAGGTTCGAGATATGTAGGCAGGGCATCATCAAAAGAGGAGGTTGATTTAGGTCTTAACACCACAGCAGTATCTATAATTATTTCATAATCCATAATCGCATCCATTAAAGACGCGATAATGTTTATTCAATTTCTTCTATGGAAAATTCGATATCGAAACTAAAGTTTGGTCGGTCACTATTTCCAGATTAAGCTCTCTAATTAAGTTTCACTACACGATCCGAGTAAAAAATAATGAACAATTGTCATAGAATAGATAGCTTATGAAAAAGAAAAGGGGAGAAATTTTTCTATAAAACCGGAAATTTTAAAATAAGTGTACTTAACATCAATAGTATAAACCTTGCTGTTAAGTTATCCAAAGCCGTAAAGCTAGTTAAAAATATATCTTGCACAAGAGAAAATTAGTTATACGGTGGCTCTTGCGATTGAAGAGTAACAATCGCAAGAGCGATTGTATCCCCAAATAATTAACTACCGACCATAGGGTCATCCGTAAGTGTAAATGTGGCCCTAATAACAAGAACTTGTTCTTAGGGTCTGATATTAATCTATTAAAAAAGCAGCACCAAAGAAATTTTAGAGTATTGTTAGTAATGTGGACTAATATCTCTATTCCTAGCAATGATCCATATCAGGTTCATTTCCACGCGGTTTCCCCTGGAAACCATTGTGATAAATTCGTGGCAAATTTACCACGATGGGCTAACTGACCTGATCTCACGCGCATCTTATCAACTTCCGCTACCAGTGGAAGATGATAAGATGAGCTTGAGAGTCAGTGTAAACGTTCGAGCAAGCGGATACTCTGTTCCATTTTCTTCCATAAAAGAAACTAAATAACCTACAAATGGGGTTTGGTGTTAAAATCTTTACATATAATTAAATATTAACCTACTGAATTTTGCAATATAAAAATAAGCAGTTTAATAATAAATAAAAATCATGAATAATATAAAATAATATTATATATATTTATTTTAATACAAAATTTTATTACTCATATATTTATAGCATATATAAACTAAATTGGATTGTTAGGATTTTGAGGATTACTCTCATCATAAAGTAATAATATATCCATTATTTTTTGTGAGGCTACGGCTGCTTCATATGAGTTCATTTCAGATAGTTTCTTAGTTACTGTACGGCCTACATGACCATGTTTTGTATTATCCAATCCAAATGCATCATTTTGCATACCCTTGAACACTTTTATTAAATTATCCACAATGACTTTGCATTTTATATTCGGATCATTTGAGTTATCATGGTAGTCCTCATCACTGCTCCAGGCCTGTTGTATTTGGATATTCTAAAAGTAAAATATAGGTAATATTTAGTACTACTAGGATGCATAATCCAAAATCATGTGGTTGTTAACAGAATATCTAAATATTATTTCAAATTCCTAGCTTATTTAATACTAAGAATAACTAAATATAGTATAGTATATGTACACTAGAACTTGTAAATAGCATAGTTTTTATGCCCAATACTTACATTAATATTAATTTCTTGTTGTTCACCAATTTCTTCGATGTTTAATTGAGATGCTGATTCATTTTTTATTTTTTTGTTAACTTTGGTTAAAAATTGGCATGCATTCCATAGGTGCCAATTTATTGTGTACTCCTGAAGATATGAGAGAAATAGCAAATAAATACAATTGTAATGGCAGAAAATGCTAATATTTATTACAGAGCTTGAATAAGCACAAAAATAGCTATATAAGTATCTTGGTTTGACCTATATCAGCCTATATATAGTCAGCTTGTATTATGAGATGTGTTTTAGTTGAACAATAAGATATGGCAGTGAAATTACAGGGAATGGAAGGTTACATCTCATTTTTTCAGCAGGAAGTTAGTAAATGCAGAATTTACACTATTGTGAATTAATAGTCCTTTTGATTTATAAGGTTACTCTTTTTTTAATTGAGGGTTTTGGGTTATTGTCAGGTGTTAAGACCTGTAGCACTACAGACTACATAAATCTATTGTATATTATAGTTGATCTAGTTGCATTTGGATTGGATAATATAAAACATGTCCATATATATATATACATAGCATGTAGCCATTGTTTCACAAAATATGGATTTATTAATAATTTATAATAACAGCAAACCTCATAATCCTAAGAATGCAATTTATTTATTATTTATTATACAGAGGCTATAATATACGACTATACTACTTGTGAATTAAAACAGTCTAAATTTTAATTATTCAACTAAATTTAATGTTTAGTATAGACTAAGTTAGTAGTAAAGTAGGTGTTTGTGACTTAATTTTTAATGTGTAAGCCGATGATTATATTTTTAATTCATTAAGGAGGTAGGGGATTGCTAGCAATGTATTTTGTCAGGTTGACGTTCAAGTGGTTACCTCTGGATACCATCATGATAAATTCCTGGCGAAAATGCCATGATGAGTGATGACTGACCAGACTTAATCGCATCCTTTATTGGTGCCCCGCTAGCGTAAACACGCACAGGCGGTTGCATAATTCCATTATCATAAATAAAGATATATCAAAGATAGCCACTAACTTCACCATCGGCTTTCGCACGACTCGCTTTTAATTTTCGTAAATAATTCGCATAGGTAGATCTTATGTTCGTCCATCGATCTTTTACTGCTTGACCAGTAAATTCATTGCCGTATTTAGATGCAAATTCTGCGTACGTTTGATCCCTGCTTTTAACTGATGTGTATTTAGGATGTTTAGGGTTCCAAATGCTTGGTCTGCTTTCTATAAATTTAACAAGTTTCAAATTCATCTTTCTTGTCCAAAAAACCTTTTCTTTAGCAAAATCCGTTAGCATTTTGTTATTTATTTTTGTCAAAACATGTAAGTTTGCGTTTCACCTGTTTACATATTTATTTATGTTTTATTTTGAAAATTCATTTACTGAAATATCAATACATAAAAGTAAGTAAACAGAATGATGAAATGAATGAAGGATATAACATTTTGAATGAAATTGAATGAATGATTTTTATTTTTTTTATAGATTTTATTGGCTCTGGATGTTGAGTGATGCCATTACCCTTGTCAGAAATGTAATTGAAACTGCCCGTAATATTTGTTAAAATAATATACATGTAAGGGGATCCCTTACAGGTCTATTATTATAGTTAAAAGATTAATGTTTTAGTGGGAATAAATATTATTTATATATACAAAAGACTAATGTAAAATTATTTCATTCATGTCTTATTATTATATATTTATTTATTTACTTTATAATTATTCATTTCATTAATTATTTCAATAATAAAATAAATTATTAGAGGAATTGACCTATGGAATTAAAGTTTTGCGTCAGGAAACACGAAATTTTATTTCACTTGGGATCTTTAAAACAAGGCAAAAATACCCATCCTTTCTAATTTATATTGTCCAAGACCTTGCTTCTGTGTTTTGTTGTTGTAAAAAAACTAAAAGGATTGTGGTAAAATTATAAGACAGAAAAGTGGTTAATTGCTCAGTGACTGAATGGTGTATACCTCTGTTTATTTCCCTTTCAGTCGCTTAACACAGTGTAAAAACTAAAAGCTGTTAACGCGTTGGCGCGCGAACTAAGCAGCAGTAATACTAAAACATGTTTAGAGTATGATAAATTTAGCCATAAGGTGGATTTAAACTAAGCGAAAAATCTCAATCTTATCCAACTATATGCACGCAGCATAGTGAATTAATATCTACATAAAAATATTCTTCTGTAAAGAAATGTAACACTTAAGTATAATATTTATAACAAACATTAAGGTATTTTTTTAAAAATCCAAATTTCAAACCAAGGAAGAAGAGTAAATTTTTTTCGAATGTACATATCTACGGACACAACAGAGCAGGGACCTTGCACTTCACATTTTGTTACACAAAAAAAAATATAACTCGGCAATGGTACCGTAAAAAGTAGTATGCAGAAAGGGAACGGCCGCGCCGTTTTGATGTCCGTGAGCGCAATGTCAGCTGCGTAGCCACTGCACTGGCTGGTTGCCGCCAAACCAACCAAACTGTACATTATCCACAGTTCGAAGTGGTTTGAGTCGCCCGCGCAGTCGCAGTCGCGGCCTTAACCGCCATGGGTCGTTCTCTTCGCTCGTTCTCTGCGTATACGCACCCTTTTATTGCGAAATATGCCCGTCATACCGCCACCGGATGTCCATTTTCAAAACGCCAGCGTTCTCAAATCGCGCCAACTGCTGAACTCAACGAGGAAATTTTCGCGAACGCCAAACCGTACTCTGAAGTACCAGGGCCCAAGCCCTTACCATTATTGGGGAATACGTGGCGCATGGTCCCTATTATTGGACAATTTGATATATCGGAATTTGCTAAAGTGACCAAATTTTTTTTGGAGAAATACGGAAGGATTGTGAGACTGGGTGGTCTTATAGGTAGACCTGATCTTTTGTTTGTATATGATGCAGATGAGATCGAAAGAATGTATAGACGAGAAGGACCCACCCCCTTTCGACCGGCTATGCCTTGTTTAGTGAAATATAAATCTGAGGTACGCAAGGATTTCTTTGGAGAGTTACCCGGTGTTGTCGGTGTGTGAGTATTATTTTTTAATAATATTTTTTTCAATAATTATAAAGTTTTGTCGTTATATATTTTAATACTTTGAAATGCCTAATATGAAAACTAAGAAGCTTCTTTACGTCGTCGTATTTTTGTTGCTAATTTAGTTGCAATTGAAGTTCTACAAAAAAGGTTGTAGGACAAATAATTACTTAAAATATTATTTGTGTGCCTGTTTACAAAGATTAACTTTACTTCTTAAAAGTTAATTAGAGGAATTAAAAACTTATAGGAATATTCCTGTGCCATATAAAATGTTACGTTCTTACACATAGAATATATAAATACCTTTATGGCTTCTAATATTATTATAATATCTGCACAGTGAGGAAGAAATTTACCATTACATTTCTTCTTCATCTTCATTAGTATTTAGAGCGGCAACGTTACCGAGTCACAAAGAACTTTCACATTTTTCTTATAAAGGTGTATGTACTGTATGTACCTACTGTAATTTGTGATACTTAAATACCAACACCACTCGTGTTTAAATTGTGTTCATTTTTGATTTGAATTACATATTTACTTATCCTCACATCTGTGTTCATCAGGGTTTTTAGAGACAATATTACCTACACAAAATTGTCCAATTTAGACAGACTTTATTGGCTTCTTTTACATCTATCAACGTATTCAAACAAGTACAAGTACCTACTTGCAAGTAACTCGAATGTACGCAATAAAAAAATATTATTAAACAATATTTCCAACTAGTATAAATGATAATACAAAACAAAGATTTTTTTTGCTAGACAAATATTCAGATTAACGCTGCAAAATATATATAACTCTGTATTAAACAGGCGTTAGTGTAGTTAGGCGTTAATGTTGTCGCCTATTAACTTCAAAATTCTTAAAACCAACTCTTAAATCTGTCTACATTCGCTAAGAGTTCGTACTTCTATTAACTTTTAATTAAATAGACACACTGATTTTCTTTTTATATCGATCTAAAGTGAAACTGTAGAAAGGTAATCATACGCACGTAAAAGTACGCACTTGCAGACTAAATCATAAAACCTCGAGAGTAAAGATTATACTTAAGTTGAGATGAGTGAGATGAAATTGCATTGAGTTAAAAATAGGATAGTACTGAAATTATAGACAGGCATATAACTTAATATTTGCCCGCCAAAATGTAGACATGTTACAACTGATACTAGCGACCCACCTCGGCTTTACACAGGTGTAAAGTGTATGTGTAATTGTATGGCTGTCATCTAAGTAAGTATCTAGTTTATACATGTAAAACGTTCCGGAAGAAATTCATGAAATTATATAGAATGAGTGGAGAAACAGACTGAATCAACAATTTACGTTGTTTAACAACTAAAACGTTTTATATTGTCTTTAGATGATATTGGCTGCATTATTAGAGACAGAGATGTGGTGTCAGTTCTATCAGCCCATTACTTTATTTTCCATTTCAAATCCTTTCAAGAAGAACAATAATTTCTTTCAAGAAGATTTGCAGCTCCTAGTAATATGGAAATTACGTGGATATCTAAGTATGTTGATTGCTAGGAATGACGTGAAAGTTTCTGTACATCCCAACATGTAGTTGTCTACGTAAAATTTATATCCTGTAACAAACCTAAATAATCAAGCAAATCGAAAAATTGGAAAGACGTTTTTCTTTCGATATTACGGAACTCCTAAAAGCAATGTTCGTTTTTAGATTCAGTATTTTTTAAAACATCGATATAAATAGTCGTCACCATGTCCGCTGTTATATATGTACATACATATATAACAGCGGACATATATATTACGTACCAAAGGGGACCCTATATACATATTATTTTATTTTTAAGAATGAAAAATATTTAAGCTGGTAGAATTAAGTTCTTTATATTGTTCTCGCATATGCAATGCTTAAACCATGAAAAAAATCACCCACTGAATAAGTAATCAGTAATGACTTTACCTCAAGTTACAAGTATACTTTAATTATAAATTGTTCTTTCAATTTCACAATAGGAAATCTATTATACCTACCTTATATAAAATAAAGAAATAACAGAGAAATACTTAATTATAAGTATTATACATTAAGTAAATGATAATCTTTAATAAGTTTTGTAATACCTAATTAAAAAATAGGTAAATTCTTAGAAAACATTTTGCAATCGTCTTTATATTGTAGTAGTGTGAAATACTTAAATAGGCACTTTTTCGCATCATTTAGTCCCTATTTCTACGAGAAAATGTTCAAAAGTACTTTCTTAGTTGATGTGTAGATCTAACTTAAAGATATTTTTCAAATTTTAGCTTTGTTGACGCAGTACATGTTTATTTTTGTTTGGCTGTGCGTTGATATTATAATCATTTTTTTATTGAAAAGTATATTAAACCGCAATTCAAGTAAAAGTTTTCTCACGGACTCGAGTTGGAGTAGGCGTCTCCGTTAGTCTGTCTGATATACTTATATAGATTATACGTGATGGAAAGTAGCGCATATCGTTTAAGCCAAATTTTACAAAAATACAATAATATAATTTCATGTGAAGAGACATTACATTTGAATGCCTCTTCTCTTGAATAAATCATTGATATTATATTAGGAGTTGTTCAAATTGACGTTCATTGTCGAGTTACTTGTCATTATTAAGTTTTCTAGCGTACGTTTTTCTAGAAACTAACCACACTCTTGCACACTTTCACGGACAAAAACTGCATGCAGTCGTATTTCTAAATTTGAATATATGATATTGAAAACTACAAGAAAAGAATATATATCTCTCTAAAATTCCGGCAACATTCTTCTAAATCGTAGGTGCTGATAGACGGTGGTAGTCACTTAGTAATAATAAAATAATATTATAATATTAATATGATGTCGTTGAAGATAATTCACGCAGCATTATCTAGTGCCCATTGCAACATTCATGAGTAAGATTGTTACTAATGGGAAGTAACAAACCGATTGTCAGAGATATATTCTTTTCCCCATTATTCTTCTAATGACTTCATTGTCTTTCTATAAACTTTCCTTGGTGCCTCTACCGGCTGCGCAGGTGAGAGCATCACTATATTTTTTCTGATGCTAATGAGCATCATAAGAAAATATAACTTATCTACAGTTTACCATAGATGACCAATTACTTATGCTTTGCATGTACCTTCGTATGATAATTTCAACATGATGATGCCAACCTCTTTGTATTCATCACATGTACCTGCCGCGTTAGTTTTAGTACGAATAACCTTCATTTCTATATTGATATAATCAGTGTTGTGAATAATATGCATAGTAAACTTGATTTCTATTCACATAATCGTTTCTATGCGTGTAAAATTGGCTATTACTCGTGATTTTGTCTGCTTTTTATTACATAAAAGTTAGCATATGTCCGCGTTCAATCTATCTTCGCGTCAAATTTCATTAAGAATGTTTAACCGTTTAGTCGTTTAATAGATGACAGACAACCAGGCAGACACATACTTTTCCATTGTAATATTAGTATGAATAAAATATAAAACAATATGCACTCTTGTTTGATTAATTAGTAAACTATATAGCAAAAATAAATATAAGAACTGAAAATAAAAAAAAATGTCACATTAGATTATTACTCCGTCACCATACGGAGACCTTAGCATTTGCAAATTAATAAGTACTTTCTCACGGTACACACCACTCGTGTTTAAATTGTGTTCAATTTTGATTTGAATTACATATTTACTTATCCACACATCTGTGTTCACCAGGGTTTTTAGAGACAATATTACCTACACAAAATTGTCCAATTTAGACTGACTTTATTGGCTTCTTTTACATCTATCAACGTATTCAAACAAGTACAAGTACCTACTTGCAAGTAACTCGAATGTACGCAATAAAAAAATATTATTAAACAATATTTCCAACTAGTATAAATGATAAAACAAAACAAAGAATTTTTTTGCTAGACAAATATTCAGATTAACGCTGCAAAATATATATAACTCTGTATTAAACAGGCGTTAGTGTAGTTAGGCGTTAATGTTGTCGCCTATTAACTTCAAAATTCTTAAAACCAACTCTTAAATCTGTCTACATTCGCTAAGAGTTCGTACTCCTATTAACTTTTAATTAAATAGACACACTGATTTTCTTTTTATATCGATCTAAAGTGAAACTGTAGAAAGGTAATCATACGCACGTAAAAGTACGCACTTGCAGACTAAATCATAAAACCTCGAGAGTAAAGATTATACTTAAGTTGAGATGAGTGAGATGAAATTGCATTGAGTTAAAAATAGGATAGTACTGAAATTATAGACAGGCATATAACTTAATATTTGCCCGCCAAAATGTAGACATGTTACAACTGATACTAGCGACCCACCTCGGCTTTACACAGGTGTAAAGTGTATGTGTAATTGTATGGCTGTCATCTAAGTAAGTATCTAGTTTATACATGTAAAACGTTCCGGAAGAAATTCATGAAATTATATAGAATGAGTGGAGAAACAGACTGAATCAACAATTTACGTTGTTTAACAACTAAAACGTTTTATATTGTCTTTAGATGATATTGGCTGCATTATTAGAGACAGAGATGTGGTGTCAGTTCTATCAGCCCATTACTTTATTTTCCATTTCAAATCCTTTCAAGAAGAACAATAATTTCTTTCAAGAAGATTTGCAGCTCCTAGTAATATGGAAATTACGTGGATATCTAAGTATGTTGATTGCTAGGAATGACGTGAAAGTTTCTGTACATCCCAACATGTAGTTGTCTACGTAAAATTTATATCCTGTAACAAACCTAAATAATCAAGCAAATCGAAAAATTGGAAAGACGTTTTTCTTTCGATATTACGGAACTCCTAAAAGCAATGTTCGTTTTTAGATTCAGTATTTTTTAAAACATCGATATAAATAGTCGTCACCATGTCCGCTGTTATATATGTACATACATATATAACAGCGGACATATACATATATTACGTACCAAAGGGGACCCTATATACATATTATTTTATTTTTAAGAATGAAAAATATTTAAGCTGGTAGAATTAAGTTCTTTATATTGTTCTCGCATATGCAATGCTTAAACCATGAAAAAAATCACCCACTGAATAAGTAATCAGTAATGACTTTACCTCAAGTTACAAGTATACTTTAATTATAAATTGTTCTTTCAATTTCACAATAGGAAATCTATTATACCTACCTTATATAAAATAAAGAAATAACAGAGAAATACTTAATTATAAGTATTATACATTAAGTAAATGATAATCTTTAATAAGTTTTGTAATACCTAATTAAAAAATAGGTAAATTCTTAGAAAACATTTTGCAATCGTCTTTATATTGTAGTAGTGTGAAATACTTAAATAGGCACTTTTTCGCATCATTTAGTCCCTATTTCTACGAGAAAATGTTCAAAAGTACTTTCTTAGTTGATGTGTAGATCTAACTTAAAGATATTTTTCAAATTTTAGCTTTGTTGACGCAGTACATGTTTATTTTTGTTTGGCTGTGCGTTGATATTATAATCATTTTTTTATTGAAAAGTATATTAAACCGCAATTCAAGTAAAAGTTTTCTCACGGACTCGAGTTGGAGTAGGCGTCTCCGTTAGTCTGTCTGATATACTTATATAGATTATACGTGATGGAAAGTAGCGCATATCGTTTAAGCCAAATTTTACAAAAATACAATAATATAATTTCATGTGAAGAGACATTACATTTGAATGCCTCTTCTCTTGAATAAATCATTGATATTATATTAGGAGTTGTTCAAATTGACGTTCATTGTCGAGTTACTTGTCATTATTAAGTTTTCTAGCGTACGTTTTTCTAGAAACTAACCACACTCTTGCACACTTTCACGGACAAAAACTGCATGCAGTCGTATTTCTAAATTTGAATATATGATATTGAAAACTACAAGAAAAGAATATATATCTCTCTAAAATTCCGGCAACATTCTTCTAAATCGTAGGTGCTGATAGACGGTGGTAGTCACTTAGTAATAATAAAATAATATTATAATATTAATATGATGTCGTTGAAGATAATTCACGCAGCATTATCTAGTGCCCATTGCAACATTCATGAGTAAGATTGTTACTAATGGGAAGTAACAAACCGATTGTCAGAGATATATTCTTTTCCCCATTATTCTTCTAATGACTTCATTGTCTTTCTATAAACTTTCCTTGGTGCCTCTACCGGCTGCGCAGGTGAGAGCATCACTATATTTTTTCTGATGCTAATGAGCATCATAAGAAAATATAACTTATCTACAGTTTACCATAGATGACCAATTACTTATGCTTTGCATGTACCTTCGTATGATAATTTCAACATGATGATGCCAACCTCTTTGTATTCATCACATGTACCTGCCGCGTTAGTTTTAGTACGAATAACCTTCATTTCTATATTGATATAATCAGTGTTGTGAATAATATGCATAGTAAACTTGATTTCTATTCACATAATCGTTTCTATGCGTGTAAAATTGGCTATTACTCGTGATTTTGTCTGCTTTTTATTACATAAAAGTTAGCATATGTCCGCGTTCAATCTATCTTCGCGTCAAATTTCATTAAGAATGTTTAACCGTTTAGTCGTTTAATAGATGACAGACAACCAGGCAGACACATACTTTTCCATTGTAATATTAGTATGAATAAAATATAAAACAATATGCACTCTTGTTTGATTAATTAGTAAACTATATAGCAAAAATAAATATAAGAACTGAAAATAAAAAAAAATGTCACATTAGATTATTACTCCGTCACCATACGGAGACCTTAGCATTTGCAAATTAATAAGTACTTTCTCACGGTTGTCTATACATACATACGAAGTCAGAATGGCTCTAAATGCATAACAATGTCAATTTACATGCAGGTGTCATGTTAGTTTTCGTTAACACACGCATAGCAAGGTTATTAATACCTTATACTATACTATACTATATAATAAGTAGTCACTATAAAATACATATATAAATATAGTCTACAACCATAGTAACAAGTTGCCGGAAATTTAACACGGCAGCTATACCTATATATATATATGTAAAGATTGATAGCGTATGTACATCCTAGTGAATTCTATGTTCATGTGAAATATTATATTATTATATTTGTTCAAATTCAAATTCAAATTCAAAAATCATTTATTCATGTAGGACATTTTAGCCGCTTATGAACGTCAAATTTTTACATTATAATTTTATTTTTTTCCCTACCGTCCAGTTCGGTATATAGATCCAATTGAGAAGAACTGGCAAGAAACTCAATTGAATTACTTTTTTTTTAAAGCCAGTTTATTTACAATGTATATTTATATAGGTGTCTATGTCTAACATTAAATGAAAATTCAGTGCATGAACAACTATTGCCATGCACACTCGTCATTCAAGTAATCGTTTAGTGAGTAATAGGCTTTGCTCAGTAAATATGATTTAACAGATGTTTTGAATTTATTTAAGGGTAATTCCAACATATCCTTTGGTATCTTATTGTAAATTTTTATACCTATTCCCATAAAAGACCTATTAACTTTTTCTAAACGATACTTGGGGACAACAAGTTTGTCTTTAAATTTAGTATTATTATGAATATTGCTGTTTTTTGGAAATAAGTCAAGATTTTTATGAACATATAGGATATTTGAATATATAAATTGAGAAGCAACGGTGAGAATATTTGCCTCTTTGAATTTCTCTCTTAATGAGTCACGACTCTTCATACAGTAGATCGCTCGAACGGCACGTTTTTGTAATATGAATATATTTTTAATATCTGCCGCTTTTCCCCATAGTAATATTCCATAAGAGAGTAAACTATGAAAATAACTAAAATAGACTAATCTAGCAGTATCAGTATCAGTGTACTGTCTAACCTTACGCACGGCAAAAGCTGCTGAACTTAGTTTCGCTGCAAGGCTTTGAATTTGTGCACCCCATTGTGTTTTATTATCTAGTGTGATTCCTAGAAAGACAGTAGATTCTATAAATTCCAGAGATTCGTCATTTAATTTAATATTGCAATTAGTATTAAAACTTTTAGACAGAGAGAAATTAACACATTTTGTTTTTTTAGCGTTTAACATAAGATTGTTAGTTGTAAACCAGTGCAGGAGACGTTCTTTTTGGAGTCGACACTCGGGTCTCAGCCTTCTTACTAGCATATTTGAGGCTTTGTCAACCCAACTTACTGGTACTTCTCTAGCTAAATAGTTTTGGTTACATATCCAGAAAGTTAACACAGCCATCATCTTCTGATCACTATTGCATCAGTTTTTACATAAAATATAATTGTATTTATTTACTAGCTCTACTGACTGATGCTGCCCGCATGAATCCTAGTAAGAATTGTTGTATATTGTTAAACTAGGCTGTGATCTATCTGCGTACTAAATTTCAATCGTATCCGACCAGTAATTTTTACATGAAAAAGTAATAAATATCCATCCATTCTCACAAACTTTCTAGTTTATAATATTAGTTGGATTTATTTTTAACTTTTACTTAACATCGATTTTGTAATAATTTTATTGTTTGTGTTAATTTTATCAATTTTATATGTAAATTCCCGTATTCTAAAAGTATAATTTACATCATGATTTGGAACGCCGTGTATTGCGTACCTGACTAGTAAAAAACCGGTTTTATGTTAAATACCAAATTGAGTGACTCGCTCACTGCTAGTATAAGCCCGGCCAATCCCATAACCATGGATAGAAATGCGAGCCACGCGAGAAACATAGACTGATTGATGGACTGAGGCTGACTTATGTCGCCACTGAATTGAAGTAAAATTAAAATCAAATAGGACAGATTTCTATCGTCATCTAATCTCGGAGGTTCTTATATGACTCTGAGATTATTATTATCTCATCACGTATTTGTATTATTGCAGTCTACATTTAGATAGTTTTTATATTCTTTTATTAGTTCTTTATTTACTCCTAGGCGATAAGGGTGGCCTGGCCTGATATCCAGAAATAAATTTTATGACGAAACAAATGTTTACCGGGTCTGCTAGTATTTTCTACGATATTTTGCCTATTTATTTTATACTATAATATATTTTAATATTTGCATCCCTAATCTAAGGCACAATATGGGAAATTTTATATTATACTAGCTGTCCCGGCAAACGTTGTTTTTGCCTTAAAATAAAAAAAAAATTGGGGGTGGACTACACCTAATATTTAGGTTGATGAAAAATAGATGTTGGCCGATTCTCAGACCTCACTCAATACGCTCACAAAATTTCATGAGAATCGGTCAAGCCGTTTCAGAGGAGTATGGGAACGAAAACTGTGACACGAGAATTTTATATATAAGATTACAGAAACATTGTTATTTGTTATAAACACTTATTTTTGATAGTATCAATAATATTTTAAATTCAATGTGACATCGTAAATACTTGTCACAGAAAAGAATATTTAAAAGAAATTTATTTTTAATTTGAATTTTTTGTATGAATATACTATTTTGATAATCCTGATCAAACATCGTGTAATTAAAACTAAGTGGTATTTAGTTTTGGATAAACATATACGAAATACAAGATTATCTTGTGCTTAATGAGGCATGCAAAATTTTAATTCAAATATTAATATTAACATCTTGGATGTGAATTTAAAACAGGTGCATGCATTATATTACATATACATTATTTATGTAAGTTTTAATGTTTTAATTTATTCGAAACTTAACGTAATTTTTGCGTTAGATGATAATTTGGAATAGGTAGGTTAGGTTAGGCAGCCGAATAATTTTATACAATTATGTAAATATCAATATTTGCATATTACGTAAAAAATCGTTAAACGAGTAGCACTTTCGATTGCGATTTTGTATGTTTTCCTTGAAAACTGACATAAAAAAATGGGACACAAATGTTTTAAATATCAATTTAAGATAGATTTAAAAAGTATGTTTACCATTGTAGTTTCAAAAACATCTGCTAAATCGGTTTGGAGCCTCCAAAGGCTTAAAAGCTTAATTGTTTCTACTATTATGAATATAATACCTACATATATTTTTTTATGGATGATAATGGTTTGGCGGGCACAGCGGAGTGTAATAAAAACAAGAAGCCAGATCAGCTCATTGTGACAAATTCACTAGGAATTTATTATGAATGTTTCCAGAGGATCATGCATGGAGGTCAACTGAAGACGGGTACATTGCTATCAATTGACAGTATGTCAATCCCCTTTCCTCTTATACAAACTGTATAGGGGTGAAGGGGGGAAGAGGGGATGTATATTTTTTATAGAGGATGATAATGGTGCGCCCACCTGTGCTATCGGTTTACGCTGGCATGAAGTCAAATCAATTAGCCCAACGTGACAAGTACACCGGGAATTTATCACGATAGTTTCCAGGGGGAACCGCGTGGAGGTCAACCTGACATGGTACAAAGGGATGTATATTTTTTTTAAATGTGACGACGTAATATCCGTGTTAATCTTCGGTATATATATAAGTATATATACATACATATAGGCTACAATCGCCACTTTTCATTAGTGGGTCGTCAATATATTTAACATTCCATTTAGGTAGTTAAAAACCCATATTATAACTTCTGTACATATATTAGATATGCCGTCACACAACACATGGCGGATGTCAATCAGTACCGGCATTGATACATAATACATAATTCATATTTAAACAACTTGATGAAACTTATTTGAACACGAACCGATAGGTATATATATGTATTAGATATTTATATAACATTTCATCATACTTAAATAAAAATGCTTTTACAATATCCATACCTACTGCATTTGATTCCCAGTAGAGTAGATCAGATATAGAATTTCTCAACATTGCTTTTGGAATGAAAGCTCTTAGTAACATTAATTAAATATTACTACTGTTATCCTAATGAATTAGGCAGATGCATTGCTAACTGTTGTCATGTCTTGATATGAAACACACTCGTCACACAGCGGGGTGTCCCCTCCAGTAGATCTCCCGCCCAATTCAAACGGGGATCGACGGTCAGAGCTGAGGTTCGAACCCCTGGCGATGCTCTCAGACTATAGTCGTATCCGTTAGGCGGGAGTTGGCCTTCAGTCGCTCCATAAGCCCTTCTGCGGCCTACAGCATTAGAGTAGTCCAAAAAAAAAACTTAAAATACAGTAGTGATTACAAAACTTATTTTTTTAGCTGATTGAATATGATTGTAACAAATATATTATTAACTTGTAACTCGTTTTTTAGAGTAATAATCTGGTTAATAAAATTTATGTTGGTTTAAATACCGAAGTAAATATTCCGTGAATGTACATTGAAAAGTGTAAAGTAGCTACTTTTCTAACATCAGTAACCATAGGCCAGGTCGTTGATTCTTGACCCACTTGGGAAGTAGTGCGAAGCGAGAGCCGTGGGATAATGACGTGATGACTACCTACATATGAAATGATTAATCATTAGTTAGTACCTGAACGAATCCTTTAAAGATAAGTGGACGGTAGGGATAGTGGCAAAAATATGACGTCGACAAAAGTTTTAGTATATATTTTATGAGCTATAGCAGCAACACTTTCAATTACAATACAAAATGACTTTGTATCGGCCCGTTTACTATTCAATTGCGAGAAATCGATACTGATCGAAAAAAGTATCTAAATGCGACAAAAAAGATGATAGAGGCTTGTTAGTAATAAGGAATAGTTGGCCCTGTTCCTAACAAACTACAACGTATTTTGTCAGGTTAACTACAGGTGGTGTGCAGACAGACTTGACTTTATGCGTATACTCGTACGAGTACTATCATCCTTCATCGGTACCAGCCAGCGTATACCGTTAGAGTAGGTGGGTGTACAATTTCATTATCAACCGTAAAAAACAATAAAATACAACATATAATATAAGAGTACTAGAAACGAATCAGATATGTGAAATTTGTATATTATATAAGTGTGTCTATTTGAGATAGTGAACGACAGTTTTTCTCAATCAATTTGTACAAGCCACTTCCTCAAAATCGCAGTTATAAATGAATGATATAACTTTATAAATGTTAATAATTTTAATAAAATATAATAATTATTTTATTATAATTAGTCTCGCCATCTAGCTTACAAAGGTGTATGAGGTAACAAAGACAATCAGATGGCAGATTATTATAGTATTTTGTAATGTAATTGTTAACGGAAGATGACGTTCATTGTCTTAATTTTTAGTACATTATATAGTAATACCATCAAAAACATAAATGTGAAATGATAGCCGAGTTTAATATTATGATATATGGCTTGATTGTTGACTTCTACGACAAAAGAGATGAGATCTAAATGGGTGCCAAGTTCAATGGTCTGTCCTGAAATGTATTTATAACAATATAAAATATCATTTCTTCTTATAACTTACGATAATATACTGTAGCCTAAGGTCTAACTTGGCCAGTTCTCATATACCAATTATTACTTTCGATTGCTAGTTACTATTAATATTAAAATAGGAACCGACAAGTAACATGTTTAGAACTTGCGAAGGCTACAGTATATTTCGTATATGAAAACTAGCCAAGTTAGACCTTAGGCTACAGTATATTATCCTAAGTTATAAGAAGAAATGATATTTTATATTGTTATAAATACATTTCAGGACAGACCATTGAACTTGGCACCCATTTAGATCTCATCTCTTTTGTCGTAGAAGTCAACAATCAAGCCATATATCATAATATTAAACTCGGCTATCATTTCACATTTATGTTTTTGATGGGATATCGTTACTTTTTGTACATAAATTATACGAGGTACTTATTTATAACTAAATTAATACCAAATTATTTTTGATAAATTACTGTATTTTCGTATATTTACGGGGTATAATTGTCTTTTTTTTGTGTTATTTTCTATATTTTCTTGTAACTTTTAAATGTTCAAATGCAATGCCAATTCAGTATCAGGAATTTTTGGGCAAATCGGGGCGGTATAACGTCCACAGATGGTTGTACTCTACAATAGAGCTCTCGTGACTTGGATCTAAATTGTTAAGACGTACTCCATCTAAGGTTTTAACTCTGAAGAGTCTAACGTAAACCTGCCCTTTATTAAATATAGAGGAGGCTATGTTGAGAAGAGGACTGCCAAAACTAAGGCCTTGTGATTTGTGGATAGTAATAGCATATGTTAAGCAAATACGGAATTGTTCTCTATCAATTATACATTATTTAATATCTGAAACTTCGTATTGACACGTTATAGTTCGTAAAGATGATTATGGAACAAATTGACTGTTATCTATTGAATTCTCAAGAAAACAATTTGTTACCAATAAGTTCTCATTCTCGAGTTAACTGTACATTCCTACTTATAACTATACTAAAATTGTTATTAATTTTTGGTTTAAACTATTGTCTATACCATACATATTTACTAAAATAATGTAATAATAATATAATCACAAATATATAAGTATAATTTAAGAAAGCTATAAATTTCGTAGCATAAATCGCAACCTTATAGGTTAGATATCCAGAAACAAAACATTGAGTTTTATCGCACCGCTCCCACACGGCGCCACCGCGGCGCCCTATACCGAAATGCCTATTATTTAATAATTATTTATAAAAATAATGATTTTACACTATCGATGTGCGCTAAATATTGAAACAATAATTAATACCAAATCTTAGTTAATAACATAATAAATACGAAATTCGACTATACTCCTAGTTATAAGTACGAGTATATTTTAGACAGAATCTAAATTATAGCAACTAGTGTTTACCGCTCAATGCAATATTTGAAGTTTGCTAGTTATCGACACTGATGTGAAGGGGTCAACGTAAATTGGTAATGATCGACGTTTTCATACAATATTACTTTCGGTCCAGTACAAGATGAGATTTTTCGCCAGGGATCAATGTCAATTGGTAGCTATCGACGTTTTCATAGAATTTTAGTATTCGTCCAGTATAAGTTGAAATAGAATCAATTAAAGTGAAAAATTGTAGTAAAATGATAACAATTTACCAGTTTCAGATTTTTTCCTTTATATTCACCTAATTACCTATCTGCATACCAAATTTGAACTTCCTAGGTCATCTGGAAGTGGGTTATAATTTTGATCTATAGTTGATCAGTGATAAAAATGACGATTTTTGGACATTAATATCTAAATAACCGTTTGAGATATGTTTATGAAATTTGGAACACATATTTATCTCGCAAGTCTCAATATATGAACCAAATTTGACAGGTTTGTGTGAAAGAGTTTTTGAGTTATGAGGGGGTCAAAAGTGGCTCCAAATGGTTCGTGTAAATATACACACGGTGCTGCAAGCCAGTTTACTTGAAACTCGGCTTGACACGCTGCCGCGTGTCTAGATAGAAATATTCCCTAATTCTATATTCCGTTTCAAAGTATTTTTTTTGTTTAGTCTTTACGATTTATAGATATATATATATATATATTATATGAGACTTTGTATAAAGTTTTTGTCTTATTTTGCAAGGTATTCACAAATCAAAAAGGATCAAATATCTACAAAATGACAGACTACGTGACTGCGACAATCTTATATGGTTAATTATTAGTAAAGGGACCAATACTAATAATCTTTTCGCCTCCTGAGTGAGTTGAAAATTGAGTAGAAAAATAGAATTATTGGTTAGAATAATTATAAATAAATATTGTCACTAACATTAAGGCCAACATGTGAATCAGAGTGGCCGATAGTAAGCGTATATTATTAGTAAGTGCAAGTGTGACGTCCAAGTCAATATCATAAGTTATTCGTACAAACAGTCAAACATCGTTTGCATAATGTGTTTACACATAACAAATTTGCAAGTTAGACTACGTCATTGCCTAGTCTTTTACTACCCAACATAGAGTTAGTACCTATATAGTAGTAGTGAGTTTAAACTTGCCCTCTATAGTTACATATAGTATATGCCCATAACAAAAAACATTGTGTGTGATTGTCACTTCTGATTGAATCCTGGTTATAGAAATAAAGGTTACTAAACCAATATGTTTGGCCGAAATGTAGTGAAATTTATTTAATTGTGTAATCTCGTATTAAATTTGATAAAAGTAATCAGTTTGCATTTTATTCTATTATACCTAGTTTGTTTATTAAAAGAGTGATTTAAAAAAAAATGTGTTTATATTGTGTATTAAATTTATTCTCTTGTTGGTTAATGGATTAATTTTGACAGTTTAACAATAAAGTATTAGGTTTATATAAAACTACCACATTAGCATTTTATTTATATTGACCATTCATCTTTAACCCTGAGCACGAACGTTAGGTTATTATGTACAAAATCAAGAACTGCACAATTTACAAAGTGATTTATGTTGCAGTGTAGTCAGGTAACCATACAATTAGGTATGTACATTTGAATGTATGTCAAGTTTGTATTTAAATTTTTTAGCCTTTATGAATCATTTATCGAGATCATCCATTAAGGTTAATAAGGACTAAGACTAACCTTTTAAGTAGGTACTGTTACTCCTACTATATTAAATTGGAATCCTCACATCTCATATACTGCAAAAAAAATTAGAAAACTTATAATAATATTTAGAAATCTAAGGGAAGTGGCTAACAAGGATCTGATTCTGCAAACTTTTAAGGCGTTATGTCAATGTATTATTAATTACTGCATCTGTACGTGGGGATGTGCCTCAAAATCATATTTAATTGAACTTGAGAGAGCCCAAAGGGCGGTGATTAAAGTTATGTTTTCACTACCATATAGATATCCTACAACGCTGGTATACGAACATGCTGATGTTTTGTCAGTGCGTAAAATGTTCATATATCAGTGTTTAAGACGATATCATCGTGTAACTGTGCCAGCAATAACATGTGAACCAAAACGCATTATTAGAAAATTTAAATATCCAATTCCATTTGTGAAAACAACATTTGCAAAGAAGCAATTTAATTATATAGCACCTCGGTTATACAATGCACTTGCTGGCAACGATAATGATAAATTAAAGGATAAATCTAATCATGATATAAAAAAGATTATTTTGAAATGGCTAAAACCACTTGAATATGAAAACTGTGAAACACTAGTGTCCCCGTATTAGTATTGGTATTAATATTTATCTCTCCTTCTTCTTCTCTTATCCTCTCTCTCACACATACACAACACACACACACACACACACACACACACACACACACACACGCACACACACACACACACACACACACACACACACACACACACACACACACATACCCTTTGCAAGTAAATAATGATAAGCTTGTGTTATTAACTTATTTAATTGTCTTTTTATAAATTGTAATTCCAAACATTGTGAATTGTATGTAAGAGGAGGGAACTGGTACCTAAAATACAAGTTTCTACTTAGTTTAGGTACCAGGGAACAATTTAAATTGTAAATATTGGATGCAAAATAAAAATTATTATTATTATTATTATTATTATTATATTATATTTGACGACCTCGGTAGCTTAACAGTTTAGCACACCGCCATGCTTCCGATGGTTGCTGGATCGATTAATTATTCAATTGAATAAAATCCATTCAATTGAATACCAACTGTTTGGGAAACTACTCTGCTACCAAAATGTTAGGGAATTTACTCTCTGTATATATAGTGAAAAATGATGGAAGCGTCAGTCATGTACCTGTATGGTTCTGCGGATTTCTTGGGCTTCAGGGTCTCGAAGATATCTTCGCTAGCTTTCACACACTTTCACAGTAGGTTTAACATAGTTCTAATTTATTTTAATTCACAACACAATGCGCGCGCGCGTCAAGGCCGCTGTACAGTCAGTTCAGTACTTTTAATTTACGATGTTAAACACGATCACAAGTTATAGGTAAAGGTCAAGACGAGTAATGTAATAGTATTAATTTAATTTAAGGCAAACTAAGCACAGATTTATTTGGAATAAACAATTAATAGGGTGTTCCGGGTACGGAACAGGTCAGATCAAATGTAATCAGAGGTTTCCAAACCACCAACCATAGTATATGTAAGTAAGTAGAATTTTAACCACGTGAAGTTTACGGCATATACGTTTCAATATGAAATCGGAATTTTATTCTATGTTATTAGTTTCTTATATCAAACTTATTTTTTATAATTCTTTCTTTTTCTATTAAAAAAAATCGCTTCAAAATCCGTTGTGCAGTTTTAAAGATTTTAGTATACATAGGGACAGGTAGCGACAGCGACTTTATTTTATACTATGTAATGGTATGTTTATCGTTTAAAATTTTAGAACATCATAGGGAGGTCGTTATATGACAATATACGATATACGTTATTATACGATATAACAGGGTTATGTAGTGGGCCCTTAACTTATTTGCCATTGAGTTTATATATAAACAATAATTTAAACATTAAAAAGAGGAGATTCCAAACTCGACTATCTTTTTATAATTCTTAAATGCATGTGCAGTCAAGGCAACGCATGTCTAATGACTATCGTGAGTGATGGTAATCGTAAGCAAGAATCTGTGTATTCCACACATACTGTCACGACATAGTAACATATATACATGTACATTTTAATTGAACATGCTATCTCTTCGCAATAGGGATACGTGGTAAGGAATATCTGCCCTCGACTGTTATTTGATAATGAAAATGTTTATATGTACGTATATGTGGATTTATATTATCCACATATATAAATTCTGTGTCTAAGATACATTAGCCTACGGCACTGTAAGACTTACGTCTTCAATAATTATTATATGTTTTTTCAATTATTTGTGTATTATTCTTTGGAATTATGTTTGATTTTCATGAACAAAAATAACTAAAGTGTACTTCATATATTCAACACCCTTTAGCAGAATTTAGGCCGTTACATTGTAGTCTAAGATATGTTATGAAAAATATATTCCCTCTGTTATTTGATAATGACGACGTTTAGGTGACATGTAGATTGTTTAAATGATATGTATATTTATAAATCGCTCTCGGGAGAGCGACGTCATTATCAAATAACAGAGGGAATATATTTTTCATAACATATCTTAGACTACAACGTACAGATATCTAATAGTATTTATAATTTACTCATTTATTCGTAATGCTAAATGTAAACACATAAATTGACGGCCTTTGTGATCTAACGGTTTAGTACACCGCTTATTCCAGTGGTCGCGGATTCAATTCCTTGCACGGTAGAAACATTTGAATGATTGTTTGATTGGTATAAATATTAATTATGTATTTATATCAGTTGTCGATCTATGCAGAGCTTGTGTTATGGCTACCCATAAAACAAGTTTGTGACTCGTGTAATTTGTATGAGGCATATTTTTCAAAATAAATCTCTTCAGCCGATTATAAATTTATTAACAATTTTCATTATTACCATTATTTCATACTGATCTCTCTATAGCAGAAAATTTCTATGTAAGTAGTACCTACCGCAGCGTTAGATATGTCTTTTCTCAACGTATAAAAGTGAAAAGCATATTACGAGTATGTTTCTTTATGTGTATCTATTGTATACAAATCGTAAGTCAAGTTTATGGACACTCGTATTTTATGAACTGCCTTGACAACAGGCTTTATGTGTGCAAATATTTATATGGTATGTTAAGTTCTCTTTAGATTGTAAGTACTTCAGTTTATTTGCATTTTACACGACAGTGGGTTTGATTATCTAGCATTTGGAGACTAGTTGATATGTAGCTAGATGTAATTAAGACATAAAATTTAGTATACATATTTTCTTCTTTTGAGAATACGCCTATTTTTGAATGGTGACGATTGATGATGATGATGATGATTCTCAACGTATAGTACAATTGTTCTTGTTTGTTAATAATGGTGGCTTCTTTCTATCAGGTAGACTTCAGGTTCTTTGCAGTTCAATTCACTAAGAACATTAGTTTATAAAATATCTCATTTCTTTAATATTTTTTATATAAAAATATCTACACCATGAACATATATTTACATATGACAATTTGTATAACTGCAGCAAAGCCAGGGGTAACAGTAGTAATACAACTAATTAGTCTGCTTATCTGTAACAATAGTATACCTATATATACATATAGGTATACTATCCAAGAACTGGAATTCATCAATTGTCTTATATCTTTTTAATAAATGGGTAAAAACATAGAGAGTAGGCGAGAATTTAAATGAACTTGAGGTAGCCTATTAACACTGAAAAACGAGTTTGACTAGTGCCCTTCTTTGCCTCATCTACACAATAAGTAGGTACTATAGCGACATCATACAACCACGTTATTTTACAACTAAGGTCACGAACGATCACCTTGATGTTATAAAAATTTAACATTGAGACTTTTTGTTTTGCAGGCTTTTATTGCAATGCAATGCTAAATACAACAATTTTATGTAATCTGTATGGAATTCATAACAAATTCTGTGGTTTTAATTAATGTCAGAGCCATAAAAACATCAATTCGTCAATATTAACTCGAAAAAAAACAAAAGCCAATCGAGAACGCAAAAATTTCTCAATTTAAAATGTATGAAATAAGTAGTAAAAAGGTTTTATATCTACTACTGTCTGTACTTTTGTTCCAATTTACATCATTCTATGGATAAGGTTTTAATATGATTAAAGTTTGTTACAGAATTTATTTTTAACCGTTTCAAAAGGAGAAAGTATTCAATTCAACTTACGCGATATCATGTCCATAATTGGATCGTCGTATATTTTTAGATCGATCGATATTTTTAATTGCATTTTGGTACCGTACTAATATTGTCAAGATTGAGATAAATTCTTTTGTAGTAGGTACAATATTAAAGTAGTTTTCTTTCATTTTAATCGTATTAATATTGTAAACGTAAACTTTTGGGAAGATATTTGAATGTACTTAATTACAACTAAAGAACTACACAAAAACATTAATCGTATCGGGAAATATATTTTTCAAAATAATTGGACACAGACTTTTGTTATCGGAAAATATTGTATCTCACAATAAAGTTATACGATCTAACTATGAGTGGCTAAAACAATCATTTAGGTATATATTTTCTCGTCCTAATTATAAGAATGTACATAAAATTGTAAAAAAGTACACACAAAAAATACTTATGTTTATAGTTTTATTTCGTACCTACTTGGGTATATACGTACCTTTATATCTAGATATAGGCATACATTATAATTGAAATGTAAACAAAATATTTTAATCTTTTTTAGGCATGGCGAACAATGGCGCAGATTTCGTTCCAAAGTTCAGCGGCCAATCTTGCAACCACAAACGGTGAAGAAATACGTTACACCAATAGAGCTTGTCACTGAAGACTTCATCAGATATATGGAGGATGCCCGCGATGAGAATGGGGACATGCCACTCGAGTTCGACAATGACATACACCGATGGTCGCTTGAATGTAAATATTTAACTCATATACTCGTAGATCTGATTAAATATTAAATCTACATATTAGGTGTCACAGTCTAGTGGTCTGGTTGTAGATTAAGATTATAGCCACGACTTCTCAGCTCCTACTTCATGCGTCCTAGCACTGCAGTTATGACGAAGATAACTGTTCCTGTCCCTCATATTGCTTAATACCAACTTTATTTATATTATTTCAAGTTAATGTCCGAATCTCCTTTAGTTCCTACTTCTTACCAAGGTAGACTTTATACAAAGTCGTCTTGTATGTTCTACTTCAGCCACCAATAGCTTGCTTTGGAATATGTGTTTCAGTTGAAGTATGAATATAAGGCAGTGAAATTACAGGGCAGGATATGTTGTTCACCTGATCACGTGATATCCGTCTGTTCATGAATATAGGAGACGATTGCTACTTGCCGTAACTTGCCGCCTTGTTTGTGTATTCCTAAAATTGGCTTCTTTATTAATAAATATAGTTTACCTTAATAAATATAGGTACCTACCTAATAAACCATTTCATGAGCCTTTATGTTATAGACCTGTCTCTACATACAAAGAATGTTTTGTTTACATTAGTTTTTGATATGTTTTCTTTCATCGTTGAATTATATAGTCTTAGCTTAGTTAAGCCTATATAATTTAATCTAATCAATCAATGTCCAATAATCTTAATTAACGTTTAAATTGCATTAATATTTTTATACTACTACAAGCCAATTATGCAAATGCAACCCTATAACTACTACTAGTAGAGACATCTGTTTTCAAATTAGAAACGTTTAATCATTTTCTATAAATAACGCCATCTATTGCCATATTACAGGTATTGGCCGTGTAGCCCTAGATGTGAGATTGGGTTGTTTATCGAGTAAACTCTCCAGCGATTCAGAACCACAGCGGATTATCAATGCAGCAAAATACGCGCTGCGAAATGTGGCTGTTCTGGAATTAAAGGCGCCATATTGGCGGTACATACCCACACCGTTATGGACGAAATACGTGAACAATATGAATTTTTTTGTTGAGTAAGGAACTTTATTTAGTATTTAATATTAAAGTATCTGGTTGCGTAAAAGAATTTAGAAATAATATATACTAAAGCACTAAAAATAGTAAATACCACTGATAAATCTGGATCAGTGGTATAAACATACCGTATTTTACATAATGAAAGCGTTAATAAATAAATTAGCTGATTTAATGTACTAATCATCGCCTGTATTATATTAATTCTATCATAGATAGTGGAACATCACAAAGTACATTGGAAAACGTTGCCATTCCTGATACTGTAAATTTTTATGCCCTCTTACTGTTTAATTTACTGCTATATCAAACTCTTTACACAAGATGCTCAACAGCAATATTAATGGATGTTTTTATTGTATTGAGTATATATAAAAAAATCTTTGACATTTCACATAGCGTTATCCAGTCCCATGATAAATTAAATTTGTATTCTGGGTACTAGATAACTGATATAAATACTTACATACATTTCTTTTGTAAATGCATACAAAATATACATAGAAAACACCCAGACCAATACAAACAATCATACTCATGAATACAAATGTTTATACCGTGCTAGGAATCGAACTCGCGACCATCGGAAGTAAAGCGGTGTGCTTAACCGCTAGAACCCTGAGGCTCTCAATTACCTGTCTATTTTAAAATACTATGTTACAGTATCTCATTTTTTACCTATTGTCCAAAAGAATATAGGCAATACCAATACACAAGTGAAAAGATTTATTTTGTTTTAAATGTAAACTTTTAACCAGATCTTTTAATGTTTTAAATAGACTATGCTCCCGTTACATCAATGAGGCATTAGAGAGGCTCAAGACAAAGAAAGTGACATCGGAGAATGATCTGTCTCTATTAGAGCGAGTATTGCAGAGTGAAGGAGATCCCAAGATCGCTACAGTCATGGCTCTCGATCTAATATTAGTGGGCATTGATACGGTGAGTTTCAATAATGCGTTTGTTTCAGTTTCACTATTGAAGAATTAGTTTCAGAGTTAAGTATTGTGTATGGTAAATTGATGTTAACTAGTTCATTTAACGTGATTTGAAAAAGAACTAACAACTAAAATTGACAACGATATCATTCACCCAAATTGTATAATCGGTCTTTTGAGTTTTAAGTGATTTTTCGGCTCTCTGCATATTCCACCATTTTTAGAAAAAATTAAAGACAATATATTTAAATACAGTACTACTTTAAACAGAACAGAACAAATTTGTAAAAAAGTAATATTAGATGGACTTATACTAAATTGCTTACCACAGTTATATGTATGAGAAATATAATTATTTTTCAGATATCCATGGCAGTCTGTTCTATACTGTATCAGGCGGCGACACGGTTAAAACAACAGGATAAGATGGCCGAGGAGATTAGGAGGGTACTACCTGATCCCAGCAAACCCCTTACTTACGCAGATTTGGATAAGCTGCATTATACTAAGGCGTTCGTCAGGGAAGTGTTCAGGTAAATCTAAATTACGTTATCTTTGAAAACTAAGTATGTTGAGAAAGATTTTGTGTAATGTCATCTGGATCTCCTATGTCTCCCGCCAAATCTTGCTTAAATATTGTCCGGTTTGAAGGATTAGATAAGCCAGTAATTTACTGGAACTAACTTATGATAGTTTAGTTTTTTAATGAATATATAAACGAATACATAGATACCTATAGAATATAGAATACATAGAAATATATAGACGAATGAATGAATGATTGTTTATTTACATATATACGTACGCTTCAAGGGTAACACTTTAGTGGTAAAGATTTCAACGGGCGTCGTAAAGAGTATATTCATGCTACTGTTACGTGTGTAGACGATAGTTATAATTTATTATCAGGTGAACCGTCATCATATTTGATTTTTGATTTGTCGACCTCGGTGGTCTAGCGGTCTAGCACATCGCTTTACGACCAATGGTCGCGGGTTCGATTCCTCGCACGGCACAAACATTTGTATTCATGAGTATGATTGTTTGTATCGGTCTGGGTGTTTTCTATGTATAATATGTATGTATTTACAAAAAAAAAGAAATCTATGTATATGTATCAGTTATCTAGTACCCAGAACACAAGCTTTAACTAGCTTAACTTGGGTCTAGATGGCGCTGTGTGAATTTCCTGAGATTATTATTATATTTGAAATTCTATTTACCTACCTAACAAAATAGAAGAATTCAACTCGGAGGTTACCAAGTACACGTTAGATAAAGTTAATATATTAAAAGAAATAAAGATACCAAAATATTGATAACACAAAAGCAACTGAATTATAAAGAAGCTACTTTTATATTTACCATTTAATTTTTTTTTCAGAATGTATTCAACTGTTATTGGTAATGGAAGAACTCTTCAAGAAGACGATGTAATATGCGGCTATCATATACCAAAAGGAGTAAGTTTTGTATACATTTTTGCCAATTCTGATAGAATAACTCGATGTATTGCGTTTTTAATACCTCACTTGTGGAATTTGTAGCATAACTTTGGGCTAGACCTATAAAATATTTATTACTCCTTTATTCGTAAAAACGCCAAACGTCTTTTTAGAGTTCATATTATTAATTAATTTTTAAATAATTTATATTGTGTTAACCATATGGAATCAATTGAGGGTGCACTATTCCATTATCATCCATAAAAAAAAAACTTTGATAGACTTTGTTCTATATTGTGTAACCTATGTAGTAAGGCATTATTAATTAAAATCGACATTTACAGGTTCAAGTAGTATTTCCCACAATAGTGACCGGCAATATGCAACAGTTTGTCTCCGATCCTGAGGAGTTCAAGCCGGAGCGATGGCTAGAGAGTGATGGTCGACTACATCCGTTTGCATCTTTGCCATACGGCTTCGGAGCTCGGATATGTCTTGGTCGAAGATTTGCCGATCTCGAGATCCAAATTTTACTTGCTAAGGTATAACTTAAATTTTATAATACTTTACTAGCCCTACTACTACTAACGGAACTTCATTTACAGCACTTTTCACTGATGTTCTTGATTGTACCCTTCTTCGATAACAGTTCTTTTCCGACACTAAAAGTATTTTTCGATTCAAATCGGTAGTTCCTGATATTAGCATGTTGTACAAAGCAAACAAGTTCTTATACTATTAGTTCATATAGTTACATTATATACCGATTTGGTAAAGCTAATGGTCGTTTTTGGCAGATCGTTAGTGCAAGGGTCAATTGATTTATTGTATTTGTATCCCATATCATATTATTGTTCTAATAATCTGACATCCTCGTTATTATTATTATTGCCTTTCCCCTTTTATTATGCTTGGCTAGTTATATGATTCACAGATATTTTATTTTTCAGTTGCTACGTCGTTATCGTCTGGAATACCACCACGAACCCTTGGAGTATGCTGTTACGTTCATGTATGCTCCAGATGGTCCACTACGTCTGCGCATGGTAGATCGATAAATAAAATAATATTGATAACTATTGAATATGCAAGGGACAAATGAATTTAATAACTATTATAAGGACACAAGTTTATTACTTATATTGCGTCGATTAGTGTCGCTGCTATGCATATATGTATATCTTTATACATATATAACATTTCTCTCTATATTAAATAGAACATAAACAGTATTTTGTAATTCATCTTCGAAAAGTCTGAGTCGGGATAGTAATTCATTGGGTTGCTACTAAGAAGAATACAAAAAACGACAGACAAAAAATATTTATATTATTTTTTTTGATGTAAGAACCATACTACACTTTCATATGCATTTAATGAAAAGCTATTAATTTGAAATTACAGACACTTCAATTTTATTTATTAGTTCCTTAGCCTACATGTATAAATAAGAATAAATTAATATTGTTTCTAAATGATAGGTACATAATACTTCTACTTGTGTTTTTGTATGGATAGTTGATATAAGCTCCATGCATAAAGATATGTAAAATTACGACAATTTGTATAATGTAAATAAAAATTTGTATTTTTGTTTTTTTTATATATGTTGTGTTTTATTTCGAAATGTCTTTAAACAGTATTAGTAAAAATAGTAAAATAGACTATAAAACACCCAGCGCTATTGATACGTGAAATTATCCGCGTTGCTTCAAATTTGTGATTTCTCTTATACATTGTAATTTTAACGATGTTTGTTAGATGGCGCTGTTCCTAATCTTTATTATTTTTAAATTTCTGTTTCAAATCACTATTTGCACAAGGTCTTAAATGGGAGACAAAGTGTGGACAACAGTTTCATTTCATTTTTATCTATCCTCAAATTAAGTCTAATATTTCACCTGTAACCTGTCACAGGTTAAGTTGAACACACCTTGCTCTGTGAACCGTAACATATCCACATTATTTTTACAAAGTGGTAATTTAAAAACTATCTGTTTCTTCTATTCTTGTTCTTGACATATTCCGTCAATAATTTAAATCTTGGGAAAGGCACCACAATTGTTTCAAATTTATTTTTGATGTTCACGACTAGAGACGACTTGTAGAAATTAATCATCATCAGCCCGGAAGACGTCCACTGCTGGACGTCTGTAGAAATTAATATATTGTAAAAATTAATATATATTTATATAATTAGTATATTGATACTATACAAATTAATGGACTGGTGTATGATTAATGGTCAAACTTATTTCAACAATTCTCCATGAAAGACAATAATTTTTAGTCCATACCCGCTATATACTCTGAGAATGAGAGGCAAGTACCTACTGACATTTATTTATCCACTTAACTTGCAGAGAAACTGAACTTTGTGAAATTAGACTATTTAATTTGTCCATGCTTCGTTTGGAAATCGTCTTCAAACTAAATTGCGTCAGTTATGTACCAAAACATTATCTTAAATGTACATATTTGCTGAGTGTTAAGAAAATAATATACCTAGTTATTTGATCATTTGTTTGTTTTAGTTTACCTAATATTTTACCATGCCATGCCCAGTTTTGTGGGTTTCCGTTGTTTAAAGCTCGCTATGCTAAAGTACACACGTAGGGCATACCTACTTATAGATAAACAGAAAGAGGCGGTTACTTCATGGGATGTTAGTATTAGAGAATTAAGGTTAAGAACTGCTAAGGAAATAGATATGTTAAATGTGCAGTTGTATTAGAGTTTTTTAATAAATAAAATTTATTTGGGATAACTAAAATCAAGCCAAAGATAGGTAGGTATTAGAAAGAAATACAGGGTAGGTACAAATATATGCAGAGGTATACCTCTGCATTTCTTTGTAAAATGTACCTGTTCTATATGGTATACCATACACGAAGTAGACTTTCCGTCCGTCTAAGTAGGTATCTCTGTCTCACTTAAATTTCACCCGCAAATCAGCGCAGTTTTTTAAGCTGTATCGGCTGTAAGGTAAGGCAATGAAATTACAGGGTACGGAGGTACAACATCTTAGTAACGCTTGTAAGGTCCTATATGTGTCACACTTGATGACATGATATTCGTGGCACTGTTAATGTATATAGGTGACAATCAGCACTGTCAGCTTGTTTGCAATTCCTGTTAATTAAAAAAAATTGTTAAAGTATTTTTTTTTAACTTGCATAACAAATTCTAGACGCATAATTGAGAAGCAGTCCATGTGTGTTAGCCCTATGACAAATTCGTCGGTAGATAATTTAAGTAATTATACTAAGTACACCTATTAACTCGCACAATGTTGTAACTTGACTATTTAGCGAGTGATTACGACAAGTGCCATTACTTTACTATGTAATTCCGAAATTAATTTTTTTTAAATGTTCGACTGTGTCATAGAGTTAATTATCATTTTTGTATTTTTTTTTATAGACAGTTTTGGGTATTGTCATGTATTAAGACCGGAGCTCTGCGACCTACATAGATCTATTGTGCTCGCCCTTTTTTAATTATTTACCATAGCATTTAATTAATTACAATAGACTTCGTACAAAATCTATATATTTCAGCCGCCAAGCAGCTTGCTTTATAAGCTGGGTTTTGGTTGAAATGTTTACATAGTATAAAATGAAGTCGCTTCCGCTGTTTGATCGCTTAGATCTTTTAAACTACGTAACAGATTTTGATGCAGTTTTTGCAATAGTTAGAGTGATTCAAGAGGGAGATTTATATGTATATTATACATGTACGACCGTGCGAAGCCAATGATGGTAGCTAGTGTGCGATCAGGTAGTATAATATGAAATAGTAGACCTCTAAAAAGGAAATTCACGGAAGTTATATGATAACGTGATGTCTACTGCTGTTCATGTATGGAGATGGTTACCACTTGCCATCAAGTGGCATGTCAGTTTATTTAGCATTTTAATTATATAAAAATCTGCAAAGGGATGAATATGATTGAATTTCGATTACTTAATTTTTTTCTAGGTTCCATGTTGACTAATGGTAGTGAAATTATAGAACACAGAAGAATGCAAGCATAGTCTTCAGGAATAGCAACCCATGAAATTGTGGATTATGTATAGACGACAATTACGACTTTCTATTAGTTGGTTGTCTGTATTTGTCATTCCAGTTATTTAAAAAAATTATACCTAATCGAATTGGATGTATATATTCATTCAATTTTTATTATGATTATGTATATTTTTTATATGTATATGTAATATTACTACGATGCTACCTACAGCCCTCATACGTTGCAGATCTTGTGACAAAGATGTAATGTCCCACGTGTTAGAAATTCTACGAGCTATTTGCTATTCAAACCGTAATATTATTCTTTTATCTATGCCGACACAAAAAAAACGCACGGTTTACAAAGATTTTCTTGATCTGTAACCGTGACAAAAATACGGTCAAGCTCGAGTCGGAAACGCACAAAAAGGATTCCGCACAAACAACATGTTAATAGGTTATATATCTTTTAATTAATGATAAGAGATGGTGGACTCGCCGCGCTAACAGCTTTCGCTGGCGGGGCACCAGTAATGGATGATAAGACGAATGAGGTCAGGTCTGTCAGCCTATCGTGGCAAATCCACAAGGAATTTATTACGATAGTTTTCCGGCGATTACCGCGTGGAGGTCAATCTGACAGTACATTGATAGCAATGGGCATATTAATTCACATTGCTAACAATCCCTTTACCCCCATAAAGAACCTATGGTTCTTTATTATCATTAGGGTACTACAACAATAAAAAACAAATTAGGGTACCTATACTTTATTTATGTTTATTAATGTCACTTTTAGTTGTTTTAGGTATGTTTAATGTGCTGTTATTTTTTAATCCTACCATTGTTTATAGTAATTTACTTACCAGATTATTTTTTATATAAAATATGTTTATGTGTGATACATCGTCTTCGTGATAAAAACTATCTTTTCGTAAAACATTAAAATCCTTTCAGCCAATTAATTAGTCGTAAAAAAGGCAAAAACTGTTCGTTTTTGCCTTTTTATATTTAGTAGGTATAGGATACAGAATATTCCATTAATTTAAAATATTAGTAACGAATGACGAATAAAATTGTATCATCAAATTTTGGTTTTCTCGTATGTGTTTGGAACCCTTTAGCGTTTATGTGTTTGAAGCATTTGTTTGTAATCAAAATACTTTACACGTATATGTAAAACAATAATACGTGTACACAGGCGAGTACATTTAGTGTAACATTGTGTTACATAAGAAAACAATTTGAGTTATGACAAATAGATATATAGAAGACAGTGCCACAAAGTTTTAATTACAATCTTAAAGCTTAAAAAATCACGAATTTCCATACACATTTTTTTCCCTTTTTTATTTTACCCCTTAAGGGTTTTTTTTACAAACTTTGAACGTCATACTTATTAATATTTAATCAACAACTTAAAAAGTAAGTTTCAGCATTCTAGCTTCCATATAAACCTTTATCTCCTCTTTCAACCCCATACAACCCCATTTTCACATTAAAAGTAGCCTGTGTTCTTTATCATGGTCTCGACTATCTACGTACCTATAAATAAATTTCATTCAAATCGGTTTAGTAGTTTTGGCGGGAAAGCGAGACAGACAGGCAGAGTTACTTTCGCAGTTATATTTGTAGTAAGGAGTAAGAATAATATAATAGCTATGTTCCAGGACTTCGTCGCCTTTTTGCAATAAAAGACAGACTATGTCCCATTATCGTAATATTACTTTCATGCTAAATTACTTTAAGATCCTTTCAGCACCTTAATTGCGATAACGTAACAAATATACTGACATAAGAATAGAATTATATACATTACTCATATTAGTTTATTATTATTATAATTTATGCAATATAGAGTCCAATAAAGAATTTTC